>NC_048298.1:120805017-121105017 GCF_013100865.1 Trachemys scripta elegans
AGGCACAGGGCTGCCCGAAGCCGGTAGCGCTGGGGCAGCCCGGCTCTTAAACAGAGCCTCCAGCGGCTGGGGCTCTGCTCCTCTTCGGCTCTGTGTAACTTACACAGTGTAAGTTACGCAGAGCCGCCGGAGCCCCGGAGGGGAAGTGCCCAGCTGGGGGCACAGGGTCCGGAGGCATAGGGGCTGCCCAAAGCCCGAGCGCTACCGGCTTCACGGTTTGCTGGCCAGCCTCCAGTCCCTGTGCCCCCGGCTGGGTGCTTCCCCTCCCGGGCTCCAGCTGCGCTGGGGAAGCGCCGCCTGGGGGCGCAGGGTCTGGGGGCTGCCCGGGAAACCATGGAGCTGGTAGCACTGGGGCAGCCCTTTCCCCCTGGCTGGGAGTGGGAGGGAGGAGGGGGCGGAGTTAGGGTGGGGAAGGGGCGGAGTTGGGGCGGGGCTAGGGGTGGGGAAATGGGCGTGGCCATGGCCCGTGGAGGGTCCTCTTTTTTTATTTATGAGATATGGTAACCCTACTCTATATGCTTCCTGTCGGAGCTAAAGGATTTATTTGCTTTCAAGGAAATTAGTGTATTAATTAGCCTTGCTTCATACACAGTCTTAGGCTTCTCTGCTGAGACTACCAACTAAAGTGCCACATGTGATGTTTGTAACTTTGCATTTTAATATTTTTAAATTGCCCTAGTGCTTTTCAAACCCTTTGTTGCTCTTCTTTCTCCATCCTATTTTTTTCTTCTTCCTAGTCTCTCTTCTTTCCTCTGCATTTCCTTTCCTGCAGAAACTTGCAGTTCTCAACCCAGTGTCTGTTGCTTCCTCTCTGTCCCTCCATTAAAATGATCAGTGCTTAAATAGATAAGGTTGACTCTGAAGAATCCTCATTTGACTTTAGAGCTGGCACCCTGTCAGAGGGGGCAAGGTGTTTGCAGCTGAGTCTTGGTTCAAACTGCCTTAAGACTTGGACAGATGACACTGAATTACTCATAGTCTGTTCACATTATCTCTGCATCAGTGCAGGCTAGAAACTTTTTTTTTTCTTCTTCTAATGATACCTTAGCTTCTGAATCAGAACATGTAAGGCAGGCCCCACAAGTACAGCATTGGGGCTATACTTTGGACACCATTGTG
Organism: Trachemys scripta elegans; assembly: GCF_013100865.1. Lineage (NCBI taxonomy): Eukaryota > Metazoa > Chordata > Testudines > Emydidae > Trachemys > Trachemys scripta. The sequence continues at coordinate 120,806,137 of NC_048298.1, forward strand.
ATAAAGGTTCATGAACACGACTGGGTACCTTTCTCCTTCCCATTTGAATGTATTGTTATTTGAGGGATATCTTATCCATCAGTTTACAAGGCTGAGACACTCCATGTTTTGAATTCACTTTCAAAAAGCACTTAAATATGCCAAGCTAACAACGTGATCAATTAATGGATTGGGATTTGGGGGAGAGGGAGAAGGAGGAGGGAGTGAAATGCTTTCTTACAGTCTTGGCAGGAGAATTGCATAAGGGTAAGATGGTTACTTTGATACATACAAGAACACTCAGAATAAGACACACAAGGAAGTTGTATATAAACATTGATTCTCTAGGGTATTTATTTATCTCGGGAGAGGAAAACTAAATGAAGAATGTGTTTATTTTGAACTGAAAAGAGAGCTCTGACCTATAACCTCCAGAGCCAAACCCACTGCCTTCCATAAGGACCAGTGTTGACCCATGCTTTGGGCTATTTCTATACTACAGAGCCTATGCCCACATAGCCTCCTAGTAGAGATGCAGCCATCCACCAACATTTATTTATTTATTTATTTTTGCCAGAATAGGAACAAGAGAGCGGAAGTGGGTGAAGTAATATTATTTTATTAGACCAAATTCTGCTGGTGAGCGACAACTTGGATTTTACACAGAGCTCTCTTCCACAAATGACATCACCAGAAACATGCTTCTGATGGCATAGCTGTGTTCTACACTGGGGTTTTTGTCACCACCCTGCTGCCATAAATCTTAAGTGGAGAACCAGGCCTTGTGCTTCCTTCTCCCGTATATCAACTTAGTTGCCTTATATGTGGCCTGTAAACTTTTTGTTACATGTTTGTACAGCATCTAGTATACTGATTTTTGTATTGGTGACCCCTTTCCCATGGCAAGGCTGAGTGTGGCTCCATGGAGCTGGGCCCATGCTCAGAAAGGGCCCCGGCCTGCTCCGCTTGCACTGCACCCTGAGACCCCACTGGCTCCCCCCACCCACCATTTGCTCCTCTCAGCCTGACTGCTGGCTGGCCAAAGGCTTCTCTCTGGCCCCACCCCCTGCTCCTTTCAGACCCCTGGCCGGACCCCAGTGCACCTCTGGCTCTTGGCACTCTCTGCTTCTCACCACTTGAGGGGCCCCAGCTGTCTCCCCAGAGCTGAGCCACTTGGGACTGGTGCAGAAGCCTGGGCAGTCTCAACCAGGTGGAGGGGGAGACAGTGCGGAGGGCTTGGCTGGGCCCCTCCAGGGAAGTGCATCTTGAGGGATCCTGGCCGGGGCAGGTCCTGGCCTGGCTGATCGCGCCATTCCCAAGGGGCCAGAGCAATTCCCGGCCCTGGGACTGGCCTTGGCTGCGCTGCCAGCTCAGCCCGGCAGACAGTCACCTCCCAGCAGCGCTGGTGAGTGCGGCCAGGAGGTGGGGCTTGGGGGCATAGGCGCCGACTCCTTGGGTGCTCTGGGGCTGGAGCACCCACAGGGAAAAAGCGATGGGTGCTTTGCACCCACCCGCAGCTCCCTGCCCCACCCCAGCTCACCTCTGCCTCTGCTCCCCCTCGCTCTGGGGACTGACCTCACCACGCCATGTTCAATTGCCTCCATGGGGGCCCACAAATATGTTTGGGGCCAGGCCCACAAAAGGTTAATCCAGCCCTGCCTAAAAGCCTTTTTACATTTTACTGGCACAAGGCAGCACCTCTATGATGCTGCGAGACTGAATGTGTGCGAGGGTCAGTGTGGCTACTGGTTTTGGCATTATGTTCCTCTGCTACTGAAGTCTTTTTCACATCAACTAGTGCAAGGCTCTCTACTTTGCTGCTTGTGTCTTGCAAGGTGGAGGAGCAGGGGATGAGGTTAGCTAAGACCAGACTCCTCCCCCCACCTACCAGTCACTTGCAAACAGACACCACCCTTGCAGCCCGGTGTTACTGACAGCAAACCCACAAAAGCTTATACCCAAATAAATTTGTTAGTCTCTAGGTACCACAAGTACTCCTGTTCTTTTTGCGGATACAGACTAACACAGCTGCTACTCTGAAATCTGAAAGTTATCTTCTGCCTCCCTCGTTTGAAATGCTCTAGCCGCCACCTCACCTTTTCTGCACGCTGCAGCCCTTGCCCTGCCTTGCTGGTGGTGCGCCATGTTTTAATTGACCAGTTTTAAATTTTGCCAAGCCCAGGCCACCAACTTCCACAGTAACTTAGCCTCCGGCCGCAGCTGCGGCTTTAGGGAAGCGGGGGAACAGCCCTCCACCCGGGCCTGCCACTTGGCCCATCCTGATCCTCCCCTCTCGCTTGCCTCCCCCCTCCCTTCATGGGGCGGAGCTTCCTAGCTCCCACCCCATCCGGGAACTTCACTGCTTGCTCCGCCCCTTTCAGCTCTGCTGGCCAATAAGAGCCGGTGGGGGCGGAGCTCCCGGGTGTCATGGCTGCCTCCGTGCCGCGGTCTTTGCTGTGGGGCCGGTGCTGACCGTCGCGCGCTGCCCTCGCTGTGGGATCGCTGCTCTCTCCGCTCGGCGGCGGCGGCGGCGCGGCCATGGGGACGGTGCACGCGCGGGTGAGGTCCCTGCCGGCCCCGCTGGCGCGTGGGGCCCCGGGGCAGAGGAGGAGCCGCGCCCGCTGGCGCGACCTTCGGGAGCGGGGCCGGGCCCGGCCTGGCCGGGGGCCTCTGAGTAGCGGGGGGGGCCTTGGTCCCTGGGGGCCTCCCAACCCCTTCCCCGCGGGCTGCGGCTTTATCCCGGGAGGGGGAGGCTGCCCCGCCCCGCCTCGCCTCGCCTCCCTCTAACAACGGGCCTGGGGCGGTTCCCTGTGAGCGTGGGCCCGGGGCGGCAGGGTTCTCCCTTCCCCGCGTGTCAATGACCGGCTGCAGCAGCAGCAGCAGGGGCCCCTGCCCGGCGTGGAGTCACTACCCGGTGGGCAGTGGCGGTTTAATGACTTTGCCGTCCCAGGCCCCCTATAAACGTGTTTTAGTTTTTTTACAAATTCGTTTGAACTAAAATGAATCTAAATTAAAGTAATTGAACATTTACAAGTTTTATTATAAATAAAATTACAAGTACAGTGGGCCTTCACTTGAACGCCTGTCCGTATAGCGCAATTTTGCTTATAGCGTGGGACCGCGCGTGGATCCAAAACCCCATCTTTAAGCGGGGGTCCGGTGCAGTTTAGGATTCTCGCGAGTATGTTTACAAAATGGCATTGCACCATCATTGATGGCTTCAGTACGCGCGATGATTGGTAGAATTGCAGCGTTACTGATGCCGCGATTACAAAAATGCTGCTATTATAAATTTGCCCCCCCCCCTGCGAATTTATCGGCCTAGGCAATAATACGCTGCTGCTGGGGGAAGGCAAACTGCGCGGCAGGCGAGTTAACTTGAAATATTTCACGTACGCTCCATGAGGGTCTGCAGGCGGGATGTAGGCCCGTGGGGCGGGGAGTGTCAGATGCACCAGCTCTGGATGGCAGGCCCTTTTGCACAACTGCTGACATTTGGCTGTACTAGGAAGAGGGAGGGACTGATATGGTGAATAGGTGCCCCCGCCCAGGGTTTGGCTTTGCTCTCCATACTGATTTCCTCAGGAAGAGTTTAACTCTCTGTCCAGGTCCTTTCTTCCTTCTCTGAAGTGCCTGTGATTAGGGTCTGCTGTTGCACACCTTTTGTCTGTTTTCAAAGGACCACCTGTCTTTCTGTAATCTAAAACTGGGAAGTGGTGACATATAATAATAATAATTAATAATAAATCTGAAGGACCGAGATCATAGAAGAATGGGGATGGGGGCTGCGGCTTTTATGCAAAGTGGTTCGCGCCTCCCTGGCAGTCTCATATATTTGCACTGGTGTCCCCAAAACTATAAAAGTCATTAAAATATTTGGCTTTTCTGAATAACATTTGGAAGTTTTAGATAATATATTAGATAATTTAGATAATGGCATAGAGAGTACACTTGTAAAGTTTGCAGACGATACCAAGCTGGGAGGGGTTGCAAGTGCTTTGGAGAATAGGATTAAAATTCAAAATGATCTGGAGAAATGGTCTGAAGTAAATAGGATGAAATTCAAGGAGGACTAATGCAAAGTACACCTCTACCTGGATATAACACTGTCCTCAGGAGACAAAAAAATCTTACCGCGTTTTAGGTGAAATGGCGTTATATTGAACTTGCTTTGATCCACCGGAGTGCGCAGCCCTGCCCCCCCTGGAGCACTGCTTTACCGCGTTATATCCAAATTCGTGTTATATTAGGTCACATTATATTGAGGTAGCAGTGTACTCCATTTAGGAAGGAACAATCAATTGCGCACCTACAAAATGGGAAATGACTATCTAGGAAGTAGTACTACAGAAAGGAATCTGGGGGTCATAGTGGACCATAAGCTAAATATGAGTCACCAGTGTGACACCGTTACAAAAAAAGTGAACATTATTTTGGGATCTATTAGCAGGAGTGTTGTAAGCAAGACATGAGAAGTAATTCTTCCGCTGTAGTCCGTGCTGATTAGGCCTCAACTGGAGTATTGTGTCCTGTTCTGGGCGCCGCATTTCAGGAAAGATATGGACAAATTGGAGAACGTCCAGAGAAGAGCAACAAAAATTATTAAAGGTCTAGAAAACATGACCTATGAGGGAAGATTTAAAAAATTGGGTTTGTTTAGTCTGGAAAAGAGAAGATTGAGAGGGGACATAAGATTTCAAGTACATAAAAGGTTGTTACTAGGAGGAGGGAGAAAAATGGTTCTTCTTAACCTCTGAGGATAGGACAAGAGGCAGTGGGCTTAAATTGCAGCAAGAGAAATTTAGGTGTCGGAGAAAATCCCCTTCACATCCCTGTCAGTTCTTTCGCTACTTCCACATAGGTTTGACATTAGGAAAAACGTCCTAACTGTCGGGGTGGTTAAGCACTGGAATAAATTGCCTAGGAGGTTGTGGAATCGCTGTCCTTGGAGATTTTTAAGAACAGGTTGGACAAACACCTGTCAGGGGTGGTCTAGATAATACTTAGTCCTGCCATGAGTGCAATGACCTCTCGAGGCCCCCTTCAGTTCTATGATTCTAAGTCAAGAAACTCGGAGTTAAGGTACCATACCTAGATTCAAGTTACCTAATATGCACAAAAACAGAGCCGTCGGCTTACATATTGCATAAGTCATAGCATAGTATAATTTCAGCATATGTTGCCTTAGCTCGTATTTTTCATTCTGGTTCCAGAACCCCAACATAATAATCAGTGAAATGAAAAGATGGTAAATTTTAAATTGATAAAGGCATGTCTTTTCACACAATATGTAATTAGGCAGTGGAATTTATTGTTACAGGAAGTTACTGAGACTAAGAACTTAGTAAGATTCTAAAAATGATTGGACATTTATATGGATATCAAGAATATCCAGAGTTGTCATAATTAATTATACAATTTTTGAAGGGGGTATTAAGATTTAAGCAAATCTCTGGTAGAGATCAGAATAAGACCTAAGGTGGGGGCAGATTATCCCACATCTCCCTACTGCAGTCTTCTGAAACCTCCCTCTGACTCAACTGGTACTGGTTGTTGTTAGAGACAGGATATTGAACTAGTTGGACCTTGGGTCTGATGCAGTATGGCATTTACTGTGTTGCAAAAGAATAGCTTCTCCCTGAAGCGATGCAGGGTATACTCTGCTGGTGACCTTGCCATAGAGATTGTTGCTGAAGTCTGATAGCAGCAGTAGTGTAAGAGGGTACTCCATGACTTTGTGAAGTTTTTATTGTTCTTATTTCATAATGCTGTAAGTTATAGCAAACAAACCCATTTTTAGTTGGAAAACTGAATGAACTGACTTACCTTTTCATCTTAAAAGCAGACTCCAACATTGGTGAGTCATGTTCTTAGAATGATGTTCGGAGGACTGGTGATAGGAAGAAAACCTTGTGTTCGCAAATCTAAAAAGATTTAAGCCACACAACAAAGTAACATGCTGAAAAACCTGTGTTTCTCTGGACATTTGGCACCTAAACCAAATGTTCTGATATCTTTAATTTTGCTTATCACTTCACATGGTGAAAGTATGCCTTAAAAATAAGACAACTGACTGAAGTGTAGATGCCTATTAAAAATTGAATTATACAAGTATTTTTGAAGGGCTGGTAAATAATATCAGAAAAGTTAAATATTTGAAATTTTACAAAGGAAAGGAACTTGTTCTCCTGCAAAACCGTGTAGAGATAAAGAAGCATACTGTACTTTCTAAGCAGACATAACTTACTGTATATCGTATCTTACTAAAGAAAACACTCTCAACATGGAAATTATTCAATCTATAGTAAAACTTTCAGCAAATATATACTGTACAAATACATAAATGTGATGCCCAGTATTTTCTCTCTTCTATTTATGGTACACCTCTATCCCAATATAACGTGACCCGATATAACACAAATTCTGATATAATACAGTAAAGCGGTGCTCTGGGGGGGCAGGGCTGCGCACTCCGGCGGATCAAAGCAAGTTCGATATAATGCGGTTTCACCTATAATGTGGTAAGATATTTTGGCTCCGGAGGACAGCGTTATATTGAGGTAGAGGTGTATTGTCATTCCTTATAATATGATGGGCAGAATGTTGAGAATTTTCCTCACAAGAAAAAAACTCTTAGATGTGGTACAAAATGTTTAATTTATTAAACAGAAAATACAGATTATTTTGTGTATATATTTTATTCAGAGTCTGGAGCCTCTTCCAGTGAGTGGGTCTGACTTTGGTGCTTTAGGAGATGAACCTGAACTAGTTGAAGTTGAACCTGAAGCCAAGCAGGAAGTCCTTGAAAACAAAGATGTGAGTTCCTAATCAATGGGTGTGAATGTGGTTTTTGTTTTTATTTAAATCTTTTATTTGTAGGGAATATCCCAAACCAGTATTTGAGATATAAGAGAAGAGAATGAATCCAGTAATGTCTGGCTTCCTTTGTTATTACTGTATATACTCGATCATAAGCCGGTTCATTTATAAGCTGACCACCCCTCCCCCTCCCCCCCCAAGATGGATAAGTAAAAAATGGAAATTTTTCATGACCCATTCATAAGCTGACCCTATAATTCAGGGGTCAGCAAACTTTGGCTCCCGGGCCATCATGGTGGGCCGAGATGGTTTGTTTACCTCTAGCGTCTGCAGGCACGGAGGTAAACCTAAGTAAACAAAGTGTCCCGGCGTGCCAACTGCTTACCCTGATGGGCCGGGACAGCAACTGGTGGGGAAACGTTTTTTTTTTGGGGGGGGGGGGGGAGAGGAGAGAAGCTGGGGGTCAAGGGAGTGACCACCCTCCACATGACCCCACCCATAGCCCAGGTCCCCCACACTCTCCCCATCCTATCCCTTCCCACCTTATCTGGGGAGGGCCAGGGGAGAATGTCTCTGGCCTGGCTGGAGCTGCTCCGGCAGGCTGGGCGGTGCGGCCGCGGCCGCAGCCTACTCTGGCGGGCCAGACCGGTCGGCGTGGCCTCAGCATGTTCCAGCGGGCTGGGCCGGGTGTCATGGCCGCAGTGTACTCCGGGGGGCCGGGCGGCGTGGCCACAGCCTGCTCTGAGGGATGGGGCCAATCGGCACAGCTGCAGCCTGCCAGTCCCAGAGCTGCAGCTGCTTCGGAGGCTGCAGGGAGAGCAGCGTGGCCAGAAGCGGAGAGACTTTGGCCCCGCCTCTTCCCTTTTGTCTCTGCTGGCTGTGCTGCCTCTCCTTGCTCCCTCTGTTGGGGGAGGGGCTGTGTCCCACCTCTCCCCTCTCTATACCTGTTCATAAGCCGACCCCCTTCTCTGGTGCTTCCCGTTTTTACTAAAAAAAATTAGGCTTCTGAACGAGTGATTTAAATAGGCAAACAGTGATTAAAGTGATTTAAATAATAGATTTTAATCATGTTTTGCATTTGTACTTTTTTGTTCTTTTCCTGATAAAAAGTTGATTCCTATTGGTTGATAAGTATTAAAACATGCTGAATTGCAACTAAATATAGCTTTCATGCTGAATTTGGTGCTGCTTTTTGCTAACCAGGAGGCTGCACTGTCTGTACACATTTATTTAAACAATTATATAACTTAACTTACATTTATTCAGATTCTTAACTTTTATATTATATTGTTAAAATGTTGAATTATGCATTTCTTATTTACTAGATGGTTAATTTTTTACTTGTGATTTGTGTCAAGCTCTATTTAGATGGAAATTCAATTAAATGCACAAACAGATTTTTTTTAAATAAAAGTGCTTGTTACATAAGAAATTTATCAAAGTTTAGCAAAACATATTTTACATTTAAAACTCCTATATTAAACAAAATATTATCTGTAAGGCTAAGATTTTGTCATGGATATTTCCAGTAAAAGTCAGGGACAGGTCACAGGCAATAAAGAAAAATTCACAGAAGCCATGACCTGTCCGTAACTTTTACTAAAAATATGTGTGACAAAATGGGGATCTGCAGGTCCCCACACCGCCTACAGCAAGGCAGCTGTGTAGCAGCTGTGGGGGCCCCCACTGTGGGTTGTCTGTTGGAGCCCCAGGGTCCCCCACCGCCCATGGCTGGAAGCAGTGGGGGGCTGCAGGGTACCCTTGCCACCTGCAGCTCTGGGGGTCCGCCCACAGGGGCCAGGAGCTGCAGGGTGCCCCCGCTGTCTGGGGGGGCTGCCTGCTGTAGCCGGGAGCTGTGGGGGTTCCCCAGCTGTGGCCCGGAGCTTGGTGGTTCCCCCACTGTCTGCATCTTCAGGGCTGCTGCCTCAGCCAGGAACTCAGGGGTTCCTTGGAACTCCGGGGGCCTCCAGAGGCGGCAGGGGTACCCTGCAGTTCCCTCCCCCTGCAGGCAGCAGGGGACCCTGCAGCTCCTGGGCCCTGCAGGCTGAAGTCATGGAATCCGTGACTTCCGTGATCTCTGTGACTAAATCATAGCCTTAATTATCTGTAGTTAGTGAATTGAACTAATTGTTTCTGGCAACCATGTTCTTCAAGATTTTGGAACTAGCAGATTTCATCCTCTCACACCTAGCTTTATTCATAGATTGGATGAGGAAAACAAGCTTTCCTTCTTTTTCAGCTCCCAGTTGGTTTCTTATCTTTGAATGAACTAGTTGTTCAACTAAACTAGTTGAATAAACTGAAATGAAAAAAATATTCTCTCCACATGCAGTAGAGGCTACTGTGGTCAAAAGTTGATTCAGCACATCAATAAACTCTGGTTCCAGGTGCTTAGCCAGTGACATCCAGCAGTTCAGTGTCTGACTTTCTTTAAAACTTAGCAAGCAAATCTACTGTTTAATTTAAGGCGTTAACAAGGTTTGGAGGTGTTAGATTTTTATTGGCAAATGTTGATGAACATCGATTTCACCATACACACACAAACCAACAAGAAATATTTCCATCTGTGATGATAAATGTGCAGATAGGCATAGTAAGAAAAATGTTGCTTGGGAACTTAATAGTTTGATTTAAGGATATTTACTTTGTATATATCGATGTGGTGTTGACAATTTGTGTTTGAACAGTTCTAAAACTTTAACTTTTTAGAATCTCAGCATCTACTGTCATTAAATAATTGTCTTGCCCTCCATAATTTCCTGTAACCATAAGCATTTAAATTAACAAAAATATTTAAAAAACTTAAAAATAAGCAAGATACTATCCATTGAAATTATTTTAAAAAAATCGAATTCTGCCAAGGCTAGCCTTAATGTAGCTTGTCAGTCTCATATTTAATTTTAAATAGGTTTATTTAAAAAAAACCTGTTCAATTTAAATAAAATCCAATTAAAATAAAAAGATAATCATTTTTTATCAGCCCTGTTTTTCCTACAAAAGATGTTGTTAAATACATTTAATATGTTTAACAATACAGCAAAGAAGAGACATCTCATAATGCTCTCATTTTTAAAGATGTTTCCTTTTCTTGACTTTGTTCATAGTCACTCCCACTGGAATCTTGGTAATGAAGTCTCTTTCCTTAATAAAAAAAAGTTTTAATTCTATTACATGTGCACACCAATTTATTATTGTCGCGTTGCTAGTGCAGGTTGCAACTGTCTTCTATTTTATTAGAAAAAGGAGGTTATTTGGGAGGTTGTTTTTGGGGTTGGGGTTTTTTGTTTTGTTTTTGTTTTGGTTTGGTTTTTTTGGCAGTGAGTAATATGTCCCAAAGTTATATGTACTGAAAAGGTTGGAGAAAATAAGGCAGATTTAATCAATATAATGCATTAGATAAACTAGCTACAGTACTTTGCTATATGGACAAACAAGAATTTGAGTTTAAAAAAAATCATTTAGTATTTTGTAGTATTGTAGACCTTGCTATGTGTTTTAGTTTATAATGTTCAGATGGTGATGGAATGTTTAATATTTACTCCAGTATCTGAGACTTATTTTTGACTGTATAGTTAAACTCTGCTTTTGTGTAACTGGTGAAGGAAATACACAGAGAACTATATGTTTAGGACTTGTGTTCAAGTTCATATAGTTTTAGCCAATGACTGACTTGTGCATAAAGATCTGACACGAAAATCCTAGTAGCTATGGACTCTTAGTGTCTTTTCCTGTAATTCTTGATTTTGAGTTAGGAAACCTGTTTTTCAACATAATTCTTGTTAATGGAAATAATTAACTACAATCCAGGATTGATTATTGTATTGCTCCCTGATATTATAAATTTATACTAATTCACAAGTGAATCCTATATTCTTGTACCTTCAGTCAGACTACAGTATTATTTGTGTCTAGGTGGTTTTAAATTTGTGTTGTTAATAGTCATCTTATGTTTAGGTGGTGGTCCAACATGTACACTTTGATGGACTTGGAAGGACTAAAGATGACATTATCATGTACGAAATTGGTGACCTTTTCAAGGCTAAAAACCTCATTGATGTAAGTATTGTAGTGAGTTGCATCTGCTCTGCAAAATACTCCAGACTTGAAAAATTTACCAAGCACTTACAGGTACTAATTAGATGAGTAAACCTACAAGCCAAAAGTAGTTTTAAAAAAAAAAAAAATAGGCGATAGGAGTATCCCATCAGCCCAGCTTCTTGTCACTTGTGCTACTAGTCTGTACTAGTCTGCAATGTCTTTGCTACTACTGATGATTCCCAAGAAAGAAAAACCCAGTTTGACTTTTAGACCAGGTTAAATGTGAAGAACTGATTGAAAAATTATTTTGTTTTCTTATAAATTGAGATGATACCATACACCAGGGGTGGGCAAACTTTTTGGCCCAAGGGCTACATCTGGGAATAGAAATTGTATGGTGGGCCATGAATGCTCACAAAATTGGGGTTGGGGTGCAGGAGGGGGTGTGGGCTCTGGGGTGGGACCAGAAATGAGGAGTTCAAGGTGCAGGAGAGGGCTCTGGGCTGGAGCAGGGGGGTGAGGTGCGGGGGGAGGGCTCTGGGGATGAGGAGTTTGGGGTATTGGAGGGTGCTCTGGGCTGGGACTGAGGGATTTGGAGGGCGGGAGGGAGATCAGGGCTGGGGCGGGAGTTTGGGGCGTGGGGAGAGGCTCAGCGGGGCAGGCTACCTCAGGTGGCTCCTGGAAGCAGCGGCCATATCCCTTCTCTGTTGGAGCACTGGAGGGGGCCATTGGAGCACATAGGAGCCAGAGAGGGCCATGCCGCTGCTTCCAGGAGCCGCATGGAGCGGCCCACAACCCTGCTCCCTAGCTGGAGCGAGGCAAACCCCAGAGCCTGCTCCCCAGTGGAACCTCAAGGGCCAGCTTAAAACTGCTGGCGGGCCGGATTTGGCCTGCGGGCCATAGTTTGCCCACCCCTGCCATACACAGAACACCATGATGTTTTTTCAGTCCCTTTTCAGAGTGGAATCACACTTTATTATGTACTTATGTTATGTAGTTGTATTCAGTTCTTTAAAAAGAAAAGACATCAGCTATCAGAGTTAGCACTTTGGTGGCATTGTCATCTGGGATTGAAGTCTGAATCCGTATGGATATTCTCTCACTCTTGAGTAGACGTCTCTCTAGAATAAGGTTGGCAGGACAATGTGGGGAAGCTTTCATTGCTGCTGCCCGCCTTTATATTGCTAGAGTTCTGCTGAGGTAATTCCCTTTTTTGCACCAGCTTCTGTTGGTGAAAGAGGCAAGCTTTCGAGTGTACACAGAGCTTTTCTTCAGGTCCTGTAAGCTCAAAAGCTTGTCTCAGTCACCAAGAGAATTAGTCCAATAAAAGATATTACATCACCCACCTGGTGTCTCTAATATCCTGGTACCGACACTGCTACAACATTGTATATAACAGTCCTGCTGATCAGTTTCCTTTTGTAGAAAAGCCCTTATTTGTTCTTTATAGCTAGCTCCTTCTGTAAGTACTCAATTCAATAATTAACACGTGAAAGATTTTTATCTACACTTTTGAGTTTAATGTATAGTCAGTTGATAAACATAAGGAATCCAAATGAGACATTAAGATCTTAGTTTGTCAACTCTGATATGGTTCAGAAAGGGTTTTTCCTTTTTTAAAAATGTTTTAAAGAAAATTGATAAGCAAGGATGTTTCAATATTGTAAAGCTGCAAGTTAACAAAACCGGCAAATTGAGGTGGATGCTCTGTTTAACTTATCTTCTTGCATCTGGGTATTGAAGTAGATCCTGAATCGATTTATGTTGTAATGTATATAGAAGCCCTTCAAAATCTATGAATGACGTGTGAATCTCCTTGTGCTATTTAGCCATTGTACCAGTGATTCCTTGGCAAGGTGCAATCCAAATTTCTTCTCTCATTCTATAGGTAATGAGAAAATCACATGAAGCTCGTGAAAAGTTGCTCCGTCTAGGAATTTTTAGGCAGGTGGAAGTTCTGATTGATACATGTCAAGGTAAGAATTGGATTCTATTCCTCCTTGTGCCCCAGAGTGCCTGTAAAATGCCAGGCAAAGCACTTAAACCAGGATCTTCACAGGTGATCATTAATCATGTGTTCCTCATTTTCTGACTGCCTATTGTGAAACACCTGGGGCCAGATTTGCCAAAGTGTTCAGCGTTCACAACTGCAGCTGAAATGGGTGGAACAGTGATTTGAACATATAAAGGGCTGTACTCTGAAAAATTTGGCCCTAGATTTCTCAAGTAGGGCATCCAAAATTAGTGAACACTTGACAGTTTTGTCCTTTATCTCTGTACCACAGTTCTCCAGATAATGAAGATTAGTACCACTTAATGTCATGGACAGATTGTGAAGATGAATATATTCATGCTTGAAGTATTCTGATATAGTGAGACCACCATAGAAATGCCTATGAGAAAATTAATAATTTTGTATTTAGTGCAGGTTTTGGTGTGTTTGTGTCCACACGTTGAACGAGAGTACTAATAAGAAATAATGAGCAACTACTTTTTCATTGAAGAAGGCAGGGGTTCTCCGGAAAAATATAGTATGTGATCATGTAATTAAAGGCAGTATCATAATTCATATGCAGAAGGGGGGGCTGAATTAAGATTGCACAGGCAATTTCTTAACTGTCGAGTGTTTGATTTTGCAACCATAACATTTTTTTTTACCATATATTTTTTTTTGTAAATATGCATGCTGTCTGACTGACTTGTCTGATACAGTATCAGTTTTGCATTGTTTTCAGTTACTCTCCTTAACATCACTTCAAAATGTCCAGTAAAGAGTTGTATTATGTCATTTTAATATCAATGTTTATTTTGAATTGATCAAATGTGTTACCATGACCATGGAAAAAAAAGATCTTTAAATTACCATGTGTCAGCATCTTCTGTTTTATAGCTTGTATCTGATCTACAGAACTGTACACTTAAGCAGTAGCTTGCACTGCCACACACATGTAATGTGCTAAATGAATCCATTTCTATCTGGATCCACATTTCCAAATCTGTTACATAGCAGCATGCTAGGAGCTCACATGGTGCTAAGAGCCTTGGTGCACAGATGGGGTGTACATAGCCTACTTGCATAGGATACACACTAGTTCTGCAAAAAGAGTTTTGCAAGTATATGCTTATAGATAGGGCCCTACCAAATTCATTAAAAACGTGTCACGGACCATGAAATCTGGTTTCCCAGCCAGCAGCTGCTGCTCTCTGGCTGCCCAGCTCCGACAGCAATGCTGCCACCAGCAGCAGCGCAGAAATAAGGATAGTAGTATTGCAACACCCCCTACAATAAACTTGACCCCCCCCCCCCCCCCCCCCCCCAAACTCTTTTTTGGATCAGGACCCCTACGGTTACAACACTGAAATTTGAGATTTAAATATCTGAAATCATGAAATTTATGATTTTTTTAAAATCCTATGACCGTGAAATTGACCAAAATGGACTGTGAATTTGGTAGGGCCATAGTTATGGAGTCAGGGTCTAGTATTCATCCTAGAGACGTGTGAACTACCACCATCAATCACAAAGGGGGTGTTAACTTTGAAACTTCCCTCTGTTACCCCTTCAAAATTGTTATATGCCTGAAACTTCAGGAAAGCTATAGCTATTTGCCCACCCAACACTAACAGCAAATAGGATAAATCCAATGACACAATTGTGTCTTTGTATAATCTTTTAAAGCTAGACTTCAGTTTTCAACCTTTAGTTGAAGGGTTTGTGTTTTAATGCAGGGTGTTCTCATCCCATATGAAAGAACTAAAGGTAAAATAAAGTTGTTTAAGTATACTGAGTATTTCTATATATTTTGAAAATGCAATATAAGAAGTAGTATTGTCACTAAACTAACTTCTGGCCCAAACTAGATAGATTGTAGGATGAAAGTGTAGGACTGGAGGTGAAAGATTAGGATTATAACCATCTAGTGAGCTACTAGTTATTGCTCTAATAACTAGATTCATACAGTCAGATAGCTGGGTGGCGTAAGTGAAATGGTATGGTTGTGATGGTGTTAATGGACAAGTGTCCATATAATAGTTTTTTTCACATTGTAAGTGGTTGCCCTCAATCGGTAGCAACCCCTGAAATAAGTTTGGGATGTTGAAAGGGTCCCTCGCTTCTAGCAACCACAGTTGATCACCATTTTAGTTCTCTTGTGGTCAGCATCATGTCCAAGCTCTCCAACCAGGTCACCTTTCAGTACAGTCCTCTTCCAGGATAATCAAAAGAAAATAAGTCCAACTGAAAACCCAAAATCCTAATGGCCACATAGCAGGCCTGTAGTCCTTGTCCCTTTCCAGAGACTTACACCATCCCTCTTGCAAAGTTGTAATAGGAGATGCCAGGCTCACCTTCTCTGGTTCCAGCCCAGGGCCCTTGCAATAAGAAGTGAGGGTCTGTTTCTTATGATTCTTCCCTGATCTCCTGAGCTGTTCCCTACCTTTGCCTGCGTGCAGGTGTCTGCTATGGAGCTGCACCCTCTAGTCCTCTCTCCTTGGAGTTTCATCTGACCGTGTAGCTTTTACAAGTCTGTATTTAAGGTGTTTTCTCAGGGTGTCACTTAGCTTGTCTGCCAGGTGCCTGGAACCCCATCACCCCTGCAGCCGTCTCCATTCACGGTCAGTCCTGGGGTATCAGCCCCCTACTGCAGCTCTGCTGTCTCAGTCCTCTTCTATTGGCTCTGCAGTCCTTCCTTTATAGGTGCTGCTCAGCTTGGTTCTCCCGAATTGGGTCTAATCCTTAATTATTTGTGGCCCCCCAGGTGCCCGAGAATGGGCTAATTGGGCTCTCAGATTCCCTATTAATCCATAATTTGTCAGTGTTGGGCATGTGCCCCGTCATATACATGCTTACCACTTCTCATCCCAGGATCTCAAAATGCTTTATAAAGGTTGGTATTTTACTTAACTGAGAAGGAAACTGAGGCACATAGAAATCAAGTAGTTTCCGCAGCAAGTCTGTGACAGTCTGGCCTTCTGCCTCCCATCCTTGACTCTAACTACTACTTCACACTACTTTTAAATCAAAACAAATCTTGTAGTTTCAACAGGGGCTAAAGATTAAATAAGCATACAGAATGAACTACCCTTTCACTCTTAATGGTATCCTCTACAGGTCAGGACTGAGACCTATAGTCAAGGCAGAGTGGAGAAACTTGTGTGCTATACCTGTTCTGTGACTAAATAGAGGAATTCATTTCCTGGTGCTGTCAGTCAGTATTAGCATCTCTCAGAAGTATAAAAAATCTCAGTTATTTGTCCTTTTCTTTTTTTAAAGTGTACATTTAGTGATATGGTAGAAATAAAAATAATGAATAATCTGAGAATTTTAATGCAGTTGTACATTTCATGCTTTTGCTGCAATATGTGTTGGTAGGAAGACTCTGAATTTCCTCTTCTTATCAGAATAGTGCTTCTGTTGAAATGGCTTACTGTTGTCAAGAGACTGTTTTAATTTGGGAAATATTCTGTTACTGAAAATGAAAGGTTTGTGTTCCATAAAAGCGTACTGCTTAGAGCAAAGGCAGATGCCCTCTACCATCACATTTTAGAGCAGTTGAGTTAAGACAATTGGGCCAGAAATTATTTTTATTTTTTAAGAGAGGAAAAAAATGCTTCCATTGCATAGTACTTTCCCATGGAGATTGAGAACACTATGTTTCCAGTGACTATTTGATAGCGCTACCTCCTTCTAACATAAAATCTGTGTAAATCTATATTTTCATAGGGTAGGTTACCAAACATATGTTAAAGTAGTTCATAACTAAAGGACTGATGGTGAAGAAGCCAAATGTATGACAGAATCAAACTCCTATATGCAAATACTCAGATTCTAATTGGGACTTATAATTTTGTGAGATTATTTTTCTGTATAATTTAGCCATTCATGAAGATTTGAGCCAACCAATTTTTGATTTATAAAAGAATATTTTACAAAAGTTAAGTTGCCTTTTATACAGATATAAAGCAATATTGAATTGATTACTTTTAAGAAATGTATTAAATGTACAGTGTTCACTAATAAATGTATGTGTTTATTTAGGAGATGATGCCCTTCCAAATGGTTTAGATGTAACATTTGAAGTAACAGAACTGAGAAGACTAACTGGAAGCTATAACACTATGGTTGGCAATAATGAAGGCAGTATGGTATGGCTGGTTTTTAAGTGTTACAAATTTCATTTGTTGTGGTGTAATTTATTTAATTTTTTTAATCTGAGAAAGAATTTCATGCTCATGTGAAGACCTGATCCTCACAAACTTACTTCCACAATATAGGTTTGCCAAAAGACCTTCATCCAGACCTACAGATATCCCCATTGTTTTCATTCTATGATTGTATTTGGCACATCTGACAGGTTTTCCTCTAATGAGCGTATTTTTGTTGTGCCCAAATGGGTACTAGGCTGAGATCATAACTCACTTTCACTTGTAATTTATGCCTGTAGCTAGATTTTCAGAAGTCCATCTAGGATGCTAAGGCCCTAATCCAGGAAAACACTTAAACGTGCTTAAGGTGCTATGTTTTGAATTTGGGCCTAATACACAGTGACCCTAGCCCAATAATTTGTTTTTTATAATTTACAAATGAGTCACAAATATATAATGTAAATATAAAATTCACAAATGTGTTGAATGTTGTTTGAGATGTTTTATGTGCTTAATGTTGAAAAGCCATATGAGTAACTTGGTCTCTGGCAGATCAGTTCATACTAGGCTTTTCTTGAAGTAGTATGAGGTGTTTAACCACCAAATCACATTTATTTCATTCCTATAGTTTTGAAGACCAATCCCGACTGTTCTGGGCTGAAATCTATAGGACTTTTCAGGGCCTCAAATATTATAGAACATATTTGCATTACGTTCACCTTTTATTAAGTATGTTTAAAGATACATATCAACTTAAATTATAATCTTGTCTGAAAACGATTTACCTACTGGTGTTATAAGTCACACAGTTATAGCTGAATGAAATGATGGGGAAAAAAACTGTTTCAGTTCTAGTGCATTTGACAAAACTCTATTTCCCATCTTGTCTCCATTTTCCCTCTTATAGTCCACTTCCCTTCTGTTTGTTTGCATTTCACACAAAGCAGTGGAGGTGAGGAACATATTAAATAGTAGGAAAATGTGACATGTAAATAGAGTCCTGTGCGGATACAAATTTATATCCACAGATGCAGATATCCGCGGACGTAAATCGGTATCTGCAGAACCGCAGCAGTGAAAGGAACAGAACATGGGGCCGCCACTCCCAGGAGCCAGCGCGTTGTGCCGGCAGCTCTTCTGACACAGCTGTACCACTGCCAGTCATGCCCCCGTCCCTTCCACGCAGCTGTCTGCGTCTCCTGTCTGGGGGCATGTGTGCTGCTTGAACACATGAGCGCAACCAGGGACAGTTGCCAGTGAGCCTGGTGCCTGTCACAGTGGGCGGGGCTGAGGAGGTACAGCTGCACCAGAGGAGCTGCTGGGCCAGGGTACTCGCTCTTGGGAGCGGCGGCCCCACGTTCTGCTCCTTTCACCGCTGCAGTTCCCAGGAGAGCCCTGCAGTTCCGCGGATACCAATTTATATCCGCATCCGTGGATATAAATTTATATCCGCGCAGGGCTCTACTTGTAAACACACAAATTGGCTGTGGGACTAAAATCACTCTTAAGTCTTCTTAAGAATTATCTAGATTTCAGGTTGATTCTTTCCTCTTAAATGTGTTTGAAATATATAGAACTAGAAATTTGTCCTGATATCCTTTTATATTAGTATTTTATAGTTACTTGGAAAATCCTCTAGATAGTAATCTTAATCACAAAAAATAAACTGCAAGTCTGGTAGGGTTGCCAACTTTCTAATCGCACAAAACCGAACAGCCCTGCAGTGCTGACCGGAGCCGCCAGTGTCCCTTTTCGACTACGCGTTCTGGTTGAAAACTGGACATCTGGCATCCCTAAAGTGTGGTGGCTCTCATCTTCACACTTTCCCAACAGCTGTGAGACCAAGGCAAGCTGGATCTGGTACATCTGTGGATCTCTAGATCATGTCTTTCAGCAGCTTTGTACTCCTAAAAAAAAGGGGGGGGTGGAGACCCTCCTAAGCACACCTCAGTGAAACATAAGTGATGATCGCTCTGGCTGAGAAAGACCTACTTCATTTTCCCAGCCAAAGGAGTGGCACTATCAGGAAAAGGATGCAGCTAGCATACAAGGAGGCAGGTGAAGTTAACTGTAATACTTGAAATGTAGCAAAATATTGTACTCTAACTTTGCGACAGAGGAGGGCATTAGTGTAATGCTTTAGTGATGAAAATTTAACTTTTAAAATGATTTTATTATGAGAAATACCTTAAATCTTTCATGTTGCTACATTGCCAGTTTGTATAGGCTGTAAACTTTATGGACTTTTTAAACAGAACAAAGGACGTTATCAACTCAAATTAGACGTGCAATTTACATGTTATAAAAGCAAATATAGTGATGTTTTTATTGGAATTTTGAACCAAATATTTTTAAACAGTCAAAAATGAAAAGCATCTATTACAGTACTAAGAACCAGAGAGTGATACTGGCTATAAACAAAAGTAAAATTGAGGTAATTAATTTTCATTGTCAGTGCTGTGAGAAATGCAAAAAAATATGAAGAGCATAGATAGTGATGAATAAATTGGCTTTTTAAAATGCTTCCATGTCTAATCCCGGACATTATTAGTACTATAAATACATTTTTCTACAACATATAATTGTTTGCCAGTTTTTTTTAAATTATTCTAGCAAAATCAATAGTAGCAAATGTGGTTTTTTTTTTGTTTTTTTTTTTCCATTTCTCCTAGGTTCTTGGGCTCAAACTCCCTAATCTCTTTGGACGTGCTGAGAAGGTGACCTTCCAGTTTTCCTATGGAACAAAGGAAACTTCATATGGCCTATCATTCTTCAAACCACAGCCTGGAAACTTTGAAAGAAAGTAGGAAACAGACACCATTTCTGAATACGCTAATATTTCTTCATAATGACAGAAATATTTTAAAGTGAGGTTATTCTCTGAAAAATAACAATGGCGTAATGGGTGCCCACATTTTATTTTTCAATGGCCCAAGTTCACTTTGTGAAAGTGATATGAGTTGTTTGAAGTTAATGAAGTAGTGTTTGCTTATGCCAAGGTGAATTGGGCCCATTGTCTTAATTTCCATGTGTAAAGATGTTTTTCTTAACACCAGCATGGTGAAGTTCATTTGGGATCTGAAGCTGAGTTCTTTATGGCTAATGCTTAATTACCAGCTTCACATCTTAATCTTTTGCTTCCCATGCTTGTGATGTGATTAGCTGTGAGAGAGCTGGCAAATTAACTTATAAGTAATACAATGGTGGTAACATGACAGTTTTGTTTTGTTTTGAAATGTTTGCCAGTACATATATCCAAAATATGATTTAATTAGTAAAATCGCCAAGGGGTATATTTTTCACTATCATGCATGGAAAACTAATAGAATGAAATTCACACTCTTACTTACTCTGATACATTGAGCAGTGAAAATTGACCACCTTCTTCGAGTGATGGCTCATGTGTATTCCACAATAGGTGTGTGTGCTCACCACCTGCACCGGTTCCGGAAGTTTATCACCTAGCATTATTCGTAGGGGAGCGCCCCTAGCGACCTCTGGAGTGGTGCCTCGAAGGCCCGGTATAAGGGGCATTGCGTGCTCGCCCAACCCTCAGTTCCTTCTTGCCGCTAGTGAAGGTGCATCGGAACTGCTCTGCTCCAGCTGGTCTGCAGCTTTCCTCTTGAACTCTTGCTGGCATCCTGGTCCAGAAGCAAGCCACCGCTTGGATCTCCGCAGTTGCTGCCTGGTCAGTACCGTTCGTGGTCGAGGGAATGTTCCCGACGCCATTCGCCGCTTAGCGACCGTCCCATGCGTAGTCCACGCCGGTCCCCATCGACCCCCACGAGGTTGTCTGGCTGGGTTCCGAGTGACGGGGTTCCAGGCATCGCTCCACTTCGAGGGACCATAGACCTTGCGAAGGGAGCGGGCCCCGTCGAGACTGAGATGCATGGCACCGGAGGTCCTCGTCTCAGAGAGGCTACTGTAGCCCATCGCAATACGGGCGTCAATGCCGTTCCTGTTCTTTGTTTTGCTCCAGGACCCCACCGCGGCACCGCTCCTGCAGTCTGGGGCGTCGATCGCTGGCACCTTGCCATCGCGGATCCGCCTGCCGGAGCCGATCATGGAGCAGCTGCTACCAGCGGTACCGTTCCTCCATGTCGGGATCACGGTCTCGTGGTTGGCACCATACCCAGCGCCACCGTTCCTCCCGGTCAAGGGACAGTAGCAGGTCGTATGACAGCCCAACCTCCCTTCGTAGTAGTCAGTTGATGGGACAGGCTAGTCAGGCTGAATAGCCTGCTCCGCCGGTGCCACAGCAGGTTCAATGGCACCAGGCTCCTTGGCCGGCACTGTGGTACCAATGGGCCCTTTGGCCCCTGACGCAGCCCCCAGTGGGGGCTCACTCGGTGGCTGGAGTCTTGGAATGACCGTCGGCCTCCCTTTCCTAGCCTCCCAGAAAGGAGTCGGTGGGGTGTGCATCTTTGTCTCAGTGCCCAGAGGGCGACCAAGTGGTGGGACCTCCAGTACCAGTGGGTACGCAGGGTACTGCGCCCACATCCTCACCCTCCCTTTGTTCGGCAGAAGGACTCTTAAGGCCTACCAGGAACTATTGAAAAGGGTGGCATCAAGCCTCAACCTTCAGGCTGAGGAGGTGGAGGAACCCTCGGACTCCCTCTTCAACATCCTATAGGCCTTGGTACCGGGCAGGGCGGCCCTCCCACTCCACAGGGAGGGAGAGACAGGGCCAACCAGCCCCTACTCCGAAAAATAAAGACTCAAGGAGGCTGGACTTATTTGGGGAAGAGGTTTATTGTCCTCGAGTTTCCAGTTAAGGGTGGCGAACCACTGGGCTCTCCTGGGTCAGTATGAGTTCAGTTTGTGGGGCTCTCTACCCAAATTGGAGGATTCCCTCCAGGAGCGCGACAAGAAGGAGTTCAAGGCTGTGGTGGAGAAGGGTACAGCGGCTACCAGGGCAATACTGCAGGCAGCGTCTGATGCTGTGGATACGGCTCCAAGGTCCATGGCCTCTGTGGAGTCCGTGAGAAGGGCGTCGTGGCTCCTGCTCTCTGGGCTGTCCAGTGAGGCGCAGACCCCCCTGCAGGGCCCTCCCGTTCAACGTTCCTGTTTGCGGAACAGACAGACGTGAAGTTGCACAACCTGAAAGATTCTCGCACTACTCTTAAGACACTTGGCCTCTATGTCCCAGCTCCGGCTAGGCCCAAGTTTAAGCCTCAGCAGGCTCCCACCCAGGCCACCCACTTTAAATATGAGCCCCCTTATAAAAAGTCACAGGACTATAAGAAACGCCCCCAGCCTAGGTCCTCCAAGAGCAAACAGGCAGGGAAATCTCAGTTTTGACGGGACGTCCGGGGGCGACCTACAAGTTCACACCAGGGATCCACCCGCAGTAAAGCTTCCCTTCTCCAACGGTTGTGTGCTTTTCTCCCAGAGTGAGATCACTTTCTCACAGGGCTGCAACCTCCAGTTTACCTCTTCTCTGCCCCGTCCCCCATGGGGGGACCCCTCTCACAAGGCCCTGCCAGAGCAGAGGTGGGGCGGCTCCTTGGCTTAGGAGCGGTGGAAGTGGTGCCAGTGGAGTTCAAACGTAAGAGGTACTACTCCTGCTATTTCCTTATCCCAAAGGCCAAAGGGGGGCTCAGGCCCATCCTGGACCTGTGAGGCCTGAACCAGTACATGGTAAAGCTCAAGTTTCGCATGGTCTCTCCAGCCTCCATCATCCCCTCCCTGGATCCCGGGGACTGGTACGCCGCCCTCAATCTGCAGGACGCGTACTTCCACATTCATATATTCGAGAGACACAGGCGCTTCTTCTGTTTCATGGTTGGGCAGGAGCACTATCAGTTTACGGTCCTCCCGTTTGGCCTGTCCCCTGCTCCCAGGGTATTCACAAAGTGCATGTCTGTGGTGGCGGCCTACCTCAGACGTCGTGGGGTCCAGATCTTCCCCTATCTGGACAACTGGCTGGTCAAGGGCAGCTCCCGGTCGCAGGTGCGGGATCACGTGGCGCTCCTCCTGTCCACGTGCGCCACCCTGGGCCTGTTGGTGAACGACACCAAATCCACGTTAAACTCTGTGCTGTACCAGGACTATCTGGGCAGGCCTGGACATGACATCGGCCAGGGCCTCCCTCCCACCGGACAGATTCGAGACCCTGAAAGGGCACGTCGACACAGTCACAAGGTTCCCCGTGACGACAGCCAGAGCGTGTCTCCAGCTCCTGGGTCACATGTTGGCGTGCACATATGTGGTTCACCACGCCAGACTCAGCATGAGGCCCCTCCAGGTCTGGTTGGCCTCAGTGTTCTCCCAGGCCAGACACAGGATGGACAAGGTCCTCACTGTGCCCGAGTCGGTGATCACCTCCCTACAATGGTGGTCCTCCCTGGGGAACATGCTCCACGGGGTCCTGTTCAGGAGCAGGCCCCCGTTGGTGGAGCTGGTGTCCGACACAATGGATCTGGGGTGGGGAGTGCATGTGCAGGATGTTCAGACCCAAGGTCTGTGGTCTGCGCAGGACCTTGCCCTGCATATAAATGTTAAGAAGCTCAGGGCGGTTCGGCTGGCATGCGCAGCCTTCCACTCCCACCTGGAGGGCATAGTGGTCAGGGTTTTCGATGTTTTACATCAACCGGCAAGGCGGGGCCTACTCCTCTGCCAGGAAGCCCTCAGGCTGTGGGACTTCTGTATAGCCCACGACATTTGCCTACAGGCCTACCACCTACCGGGTGCCCAGAACTCGCGGGCAGATCACCTGAGCCAAAACTTCTCCTTTCAGCATGAGTGGTCTCCACACCAAGAGGTGGTGCTCAGACTTTTCCAAGAGTGGGGAACTCCTCAGCCGGACCTGTTCATGACCTGGTAGAACCGACGGTGTCCCCAGTTCTGGTCTGGGGGGCGGGGAGGGGGAGGACAGGCATGGGTGCTTTCTCCGATGCCTTCCTCCTATCCTGGTCAGGCTAGCTTCTCGATGCCTTCCCCCTGATCCCGCTGATTGGAAAAGATAAAGACGGACAAGGGGCCGGGTCCTTCAGCGTGGCCCAGGCAACCCTCACAAGCCTGGCAGTTGCCCCACCATGGCTGTTGCCTTCCTGCCCGGACCTGCTCTCCCAGGACCAGGGCCACCTCCTCCACCCCAACCTGCTCAATGGTTAGGCTGGGAGGAAAGGGCATCCTCGGAAGGGCTTCAGCGTGTCCTCTTGGAAAGCAGGCGACCCTCCATGCGTCGAGCCTATTTGACAAAGCGGTCTCGGTTTTCACAGTGGGCGGCTGAGTGGGGCGTTTCTCCCGTGGCTGCGCCAATCCAGCTCATTTTAGACTACCTCCTTCACCTTCGAGCCCAGGGCCTGGCGTCCTTGTCTATCAAGGTGCACTTGGCCGCCATATCACCTGCCGGAGCAGGGGCACGTGGTATTCTCCCATGCTATGACTGGCCAATTCCTTAAGGAGCTGGATCGTCTCTTCCCGTACGTTAGGCCCCCAGTCCCACAGTGGGACCTGAACTTGGTTGATGGGTCCCCCCCTTTGAGCTGCTAGCTACATGCTCCTGGTTGCACCTCCCATGGAAGGTAACCTTCCTGGTGGCGATCACGTCAGCTCGACGGGTCCTGGAACTCAGGGCCCTGACCTCTGAGCCCCCGTACATGGTGTTCCATAAGGCTAAGGTTCAGCTCTGCCCACCTTCTTCGTTCCTCCCAAAGGTGGTCTCCGCCTATGACATGGGTCAGGACATTTTCCTGCCGGTCCTCTGCCCCAAGCTTCATGCGTCCAGTGAGGAGCGCCACCTCCACACGCTGGATGTGAGAAGGGCTCTGGCCTAAGCCGTTCAGAAAGTCTTTGCAGCTGTTCATCGCCTTGGGCGAACACATGAGGGTCAGCCGATCTCCACTCGGCGATTCTCCAACTGGATCACCTCGTGCATCTGTACCTCGTGGGAATCCCCCTGCCGTCAATTGAGAGCACACTCGACTAAGGTGCAGGCCTCGTTGGCTGCCTTTTTAATCCCATGTCCCCATTCAGGACATTTGCAGGGCTGCCCACATGGTCTTCCGTTCACATGTTCACCTCACATTATGCGATTGTTTCCCAGACCAGGGAAGACGCCGGGTTCAGCAGGGCTATGCTCTGTCCTGAGAGTTTGTGAACTCCTACCCACCTCCAACAGATATAGCTTGGAATCACCTGTTGTGGAATGCACATGAGCAATCACTCGAAGAAAAGACAGTTACCTTTTCCGTAACTGGTGTTCTTCGAGATGTGTTGCTCATGTCTATTCCACATCCTGCCCTCCTGCCCCTCTTTCAGAGTAGTCTGGCAAGAAGGAACTGAGGGTGGAAGGAGAGCACAGCGCCTCTTATACCGCGCCATAGAGGCGCCACTTCAGAGGTCGCTAGGTGTGCTCCACTACGGGTACTGCTAGGGGAAAAACTTCCAGCACCTGTGTATGTGGCGAGCACGCATGCCTATTGTGGAATAGACATGAGCAACATATCTTGAAGAACACCAATTACGGAAAAGGTAACTGTCTTTTCTATTTCAGTGGCTCTCAACCAGGGATACACGTACCCTTGAGGGTACGCAGAGGTCTTCCAGGGGGTATCAACTCATCTTGATATTTGTCTAGTTTTAGAGTAGGCTACATAAAAAAACACTAGTGAAGTCCATAGAAACTAACATTTCATATAGACAATGACTTGTTTGTACTGCTCTATATACTATACACTGAAATGTAAGTACAATATTTATATTCCAGTTGATTTATTTTGTAATTATATGGTAAAAATGAGGACATAAGCTATTTTTCTGAAATAGTGTGCTGTGACACTTTTGTATTTTATGTCTGATTTTGTAAGCAAGTAGCTTTTAAGTGAGGTGAAACTTGGGGTACGCAAGACAAATCAGAATCCTGAAAGGGGTACAGTAGTTTGGAAAGTTTACAAGCCACTGTACTATTTCATGTGTCTATAACAAGGCAACAGCTTCCACCAGTTTCCTGCAAACAGGAGGACCTCTCACTTGAAAGGACAACTTGTTCTAAATGAATATGTTAGTCACTGTTTACTATAGCTTGTTTTGTTTCTAACAAATAAGATTATAAATTGAGCCACAATTCTAACTCAACTCAGATTTCTTTGATATAGACAGCTGCCTGCCAAAGCCTTAAGGGAAGGTGGGGATGTGAAATTTCCAATAAGAGTTGGCTTGAGAGCTAGAGTAAATGACTCAGTTTCTTTCACTTTTGATAAGTAAATAAAACAGTTAATATCTCTTATAATACAGATTGACTGTTTAAATCTGCTTTTACGATTTGTGCCAATATCGAGGGCCACCTCCTGCTCTGTTATGTTAACATCACATAGATGGTTCCCGAAACGCATCTTTAGTTTTAAACTTTTATACGTTCTAACAATTTTGACTTCAAATCACCATGTACTTTTTTTTTATTTTAGTTTTTCAGTTAACCTGTATAAAGTAACTGGACAGTTCCCTTGGAGCTCCCTTCGTGAGACTGACAGGGGAATATCGACAGAATTAAATGTAAGCACAGTAGCACCTCCCTTTGCCTGTTTCCCTGCAAGAACTTGTGGAGTTGAAACATCCTTTAGATGTACTCAGTTCAAGGCATATTTGTATAGCTTTTATTTTTTTTTTCTGTAGATTTCTAAAATACACATGACCGTGATCATTTTGCCTTAACATGAACGATGACAACAATACTTTTTAATCCTTTTGATAGATTGTATTACTTGGAATTGAATCTCACTTCACCTGTAGCAAAAACAAATTAAGTTTTTCATCTTACAAAACTGTTAGCACTAAAGATGTCCTCATCTCAGAGAGGTGTCTACCTGCTTTTCTGCGGCACTGGATCCGCATAATTCAAAATGTCTTTCATTTGGGAGAAGATTCAGTAATGTTTGTCCATTCATAAAGAGATGAATTCTCTTGGCTTATAGAATTACATACTTTTCCACATCCAGTACAGCAACTTGCAAAGGGTAAACATACCCATCTCCTCCACATAGAAATGAGGCATTAGAAATGAAAATTTGTGAGGAAAATATTATATTTGTACCTTGTAACACGTGTGTTCCTGTATTGTTCAAATGTCTTTATTTGTAGTTTCCCATATGGAAGACCAATCACACACTGAAATGGGAAGGTGTTTGGAGAGAGCTTGGCTCTCTTGCAAGAACAGCCTCCTTTTCTGTTCGAGAAGAAAGTGGACACTCTCTTAAATCTTCTCTCTCAGTAAGGATTTTTCATATCGTAAATGGTATATGCATGCTTTTGAATGCTATAGGAATTGTGAATGTTGCCTAAAGAGCACTCTCTGCTGCTGATGCCTGAAACATTAATAATCATTGCAGGCCGTGTGTTTTGGTGCTCCTATACCTACTGCATAGTGTGACTCCTCTCAACACATCGCCCAGCAGGTCACTAAACAAAGTACTTCTCCTCAGTGACCACTGGTTTTTGCATGGCTGGAGGGAAGGTTGGCTCCCTCCTCCTCATCCTGCTGAGCTCCATGGGGGAGATTCCTTTCCCTTCTTCCCACATCTTTTTCTGAAAAGCTGCTGAACACAGTAGAAGAAAGGGTTCCTTCCTCCGTCCTACAGAGCTCCCCGCCTAGCGAGGCAGAGCTCCTGTGTTGCTTGTAAGCATTGTATCACCGCAGCAATTTGCAGTCTTTGATTTTTAACTCACAAAATGCAGAACCGTGAGTGGATTTGGAAAGGGTTGCCATATGACCAAGTAATTTCTGCTGGGGTACTGTAGCCACTACATTTCTGGGGCCTACCACAGCCAACAGAGCAGATGCATCTTTGATGCAGCCTGTTAAGACAGAATTGGTTTATCCTGTAGGCACATGGTCCTCTCTTGGCTCTCAAATCCATGTAGAATCATAGACTATCAGGGTTGGAAGGGACTTCAGGAGGTCATCTAGTCCAACCCCCTGCTCAAAGCAGGACCAATCCCCAGACAGACTTTTACCCCAGTTCCCTAAATGGCCCCCTCAAGGATTGAACTCACAACCCTGGGTTTAGCAGGCCAATGCTCACTGAGCTATCCCTCCCCTCCCCCCCCCTAGATTTGATAGATGTTTTAGCCTTAGCCTGAGAGTGCTACTTGTCTCTAGCGTGTGCCCAGTTGCTGATGGCAAATAACTCATCCTTTGCTTAAAATATATCTAGCTTCTTGTACCAGTTAAATAACTCTGTGTCTTTTTAGCACGCCATGGTAATCGATTCTCGGAACTCTTCAATCTTGCCTAGACGAGGTGCTTTGCTGAAAATTAATCAGGTAGTGTTGACTCCAGTAATAAGTGTGTGCAGCAGGTGTTTGTTTTTCTGGTTGATATTGCGGAGTTTATATATTTTTAAGCAAGAATAAATTGAATATAAGAAAATCCATTCAAAATAGTTGTGTTCACTTTTTGGCACCAGTGCATATTTTTAAAATACTAATTCTCTTTATAGAGGCAGATATAAATATGAAAATAAGCAATATTATTGCAAAACAGTCTTCACCTATTGGCATTAAATTCTTTGGTTAAAAAATACTATCACATGCCAAAACTGTATCTGGGAAAATAGACATTGAGACAACATTTTGTATCATCGCATCCTAATGTTGCTAGGCTATGGAGCTATTCATGAGTTTTAAAGTTCATTGTACTAAGTTATTTTTATAAAAATAACTTTCAGGATATATGCATGTTTAGAAAATGGCTTCCACTATCCACTTGCCTTTCAGATATCTTAAAACAATTAGCTGTATCAGATGTATGCATTAACAATTCGATCATACGGTGGCTCAAAATGTCATCCTCCCTTCCAGCAAAGTCTGGAAGTGCTACAGCAGCAACTTGGATCAAATAAGAGCAAGACTGAACAACTTCCTGCTTATTCCTCTTAAGCAAAGATGGTGGCTGTGATTTGGGGCCTTAATAAGGAAAGAAGTGGAGCGTGTACAGTGGGGGAAATGGGGATTCTTTCAAGGATACATACGTGATAAAGTGCACACTGTGAACAAGATTACTAAACTATTGATTATTGCCAATTGTTTGTTAAATGTTCAAAACAAAATATCTTGTTTTGCTGCTTCTATTCTATACTCTTACCCATATTTTAGTATAATGCAACTTGACTTTTTTATAGCCTTCAGTTAGATTTTACTAACCGAAATGTTACCATCTCATGGAAAAAGCTTCATCTGTTTGATATTAGGTGTCTGTTGCCCCATTCCACCAAGCTCTTGTTGACAACAAGTGGTGTAGAAAGGGTTAGCCAGATTTAACATCTGTGGTAAGAACGTGTGATTGACCTTTCATTTCTCTAGGGCTCAGTTGTGCTTTTTCACAGGTGTTGAATTCAGTTGCCCAACCATGCCAATGTGAAAACTGCTGTTGCCTACATAGAGAATACTGCTGATGATGATACAGCCTTAGATGAATTATGTTAGGAAGAGGGGGGTCTCGAAAATATGCGTGTTTGTGGTGTCTTAAAAGTTTGTTTTTTTTCCAGGAGCTAGCTGGCTACTCAGGTGGAGATGTGGCCTTTCTAAAAGAGGACTTTGAGCTTCAGCTGAATAAGCAGCTTTTATGGGATTCAGTAAGTATTTAAACACTTTCAGTTCACTCGCTAACGTAACTTATGGAGTGATTTGAATGTTTCTCATGATCCTTTTTCATCATACCTTCAAAAAGGTTTTATTGACTAAAACTAAGATGTGTCGATACTTTGATTTGCCTTAGAATTAATATATATTATTTTCTCATTGGATGAATCTCCTCTTTTTATGTGACACTTCTGCATCTGTCATAGAAATTTTGAAGGTGGACTTTTTGAAGAGAAGGGATAACTCAAACAATTAGGTGTGAGAAATGTTTTCCCTTAAAAAGGAATTCAGTTTGACTTATGTGGATCTTCTGTCCATTGATACTGGCTGGTTGCTGTTACTAGCTTTCTCATTGATGGTTGGACCCCTTAGCTCATATTTCTTCTTCTTTCCTTGATTATAAATCATCTTGTCAGTCTTGCCTGCCTAGATTTTAGTTATACACTGTTTTTTGTTTGATTATAATAGTGCTATGAATTCATGATTATATACCTGTTATCACCATTATTATCTTCATGTTTTTGTTATCTTCTATATAAAACTATTGATGGTGAACTGGAAAGCTAACCTCAAAAATGTGCTAAAACATTATATGTTGAAGCCCCCACATACCAACCTGTGGAGAGCATTAAGCACATGAATACATTTGAATTTATCTGTTTAAAAACCTCTCTTTAGGATCTCTAGTTCTGTTCTCTTGGGTCCCCTGCAGATATCCCGGAATGATGGATAGATACCAGAAGTTTCATGCATACACTGATTATTCTTACATCTAACACCTTGGAATTTGTCAGTGTGGTATCTTTAGTGGATAAATTTGAATGTAGTTGTCCATGGCCCCTTATTTTTAATAACTTTAGCACAATATAAGGACAAGTGCAGAGTCCTGCACTTAGGACGGAAGAATCCCATGCACTGCTACAGACTAGGGACCGAATGGCTAGGTAGCAGTTCTGCAGAAAAGGACCTAGGGGTCACAGTGGACGAGAAGCTGGATATGAGTCAACAGTGTGTTCTTGTTGCCAAGAAGGCTAATGGCATTTTGGGCTGTATAAGTAGGGGCATTGCCAGCAGATCGAGGAACGTGATCGTTCCCCTTTATTCGACATTGGTGAGGCCTCATCTGGAATACTGTGTCCAGTTTTGGGCCCCACGCTACAAGAAGGATGTGGAAAAATTGGAAAGAGTCCAACGGAGGGCAACAAAAATTATTAGGGGTCTGGAGCACATGACTTATGAGGAAAGGCTGAGGGAACTGGGATTGTTTAGTCTCCAGAAGAGAAGAATGAGGGGGGATTTGATAGCAGCCTTCAACTACCTGAAGGGGGGTTCCAAAGAGGATGGAACTCGGCTGTTCTCAGTGGTGGCAGATGACAGAACAAGGAGCAATGGTCTCAAGTTGCAGTGGGGGAGGTCCAGGTTGGATATTAGGAAACACTATTTCACTAGGAGGGTGGTGAAGCACTGGAATGCGTTACCTAGGGAGGTGGTGGAGTCTCCTTCCTTGGAGGTTTTTAAAGCCCGGGTTGACAAAGCCCTGGCTGGGATGATTTAGTTGGGAATTGGTCCTGTTTGAGCAGGGGGTTGGACTAGATGACCTCTTGAGGTCCCTTCCAACCCTGATATTCTATGATTCTATGATTCTCTAAAGCTTTTTTTCATACTTTCACTCGTATGATAGAAATGAAGAATTTTTAAGGTGAAACACTTAAACATTTGAATACCTGAGGGCAATGGTAGCAGAAAGGCAGTACGCTCTCACTCTGTGAGTAGAGGACAGCTCATTACATCGTTCTCCACTGACCCACTGGTTGTCTTAAATGGAGCAATGTTTCCAAAGGTCCCTCTTGGTTAAAAGAAATGTCTGTGGTCAGGCACGTTAGGGTGGGAAGGAGATAATATACCATGAAAAACAAATGAAGGCATCTTCTATGCTTCAAACATGAGTCAGTACAAGAGGGGGCCCTCGCTTTGGGGAAGCAAGATGAACTTTTTGAGATAACACAAGTTTCAACCAAAAAAGCTTTCAGGAAACCATTAATGTGCTATCAGATGATGATTTTTAGGAGGTTCAATTAAATCACATGCTGTTTTGATTGTGATAGAGCACTATTGGAGTTACTTTAGTAGTGCTGCTGTATAATCAGCTTGCTTGTGTGTATCAAGGTGTGACTGAAAACAGATGGGCAGTGGAAGGCAAATAGTACTGTTTGGGGGCTTTCAAGGCAGTATGTTCAGTTTTTAATCCTGTATCTCCCATTAAATAAGAAATTAAAAGGCAATGTATAAGAAATGGAAAAAAGGGGAAATAGAGAGCAATTAGAATACATTAGAAGTTGTGAACTGCAGAAAACAGATAAGGGAAGCTTAACACACCAATGGGTGACCGGGCTCAGGACAATAAAGGAAGAGGTTTTAAGTATATTAGGAACAGAAGAAACCTAGCAATGGTGAAGGCTCACTACTAGATGGAGATGGTAGAATTGTTAATAATAGTGAGGATAAGGCAGAAGTGCTCAGTAAATATTTTTTCTGTACTTGGAAAAAATGAGGATGATATACTTGTATCATATGAGAATGAAGTACTTTTCAATTCATTATATTTAACATCCTCTTTAATTACTAATCTACTAGGGATAAATATTTTTAAATTAGCTGGCCTGGATAACTTGCATCCAGTAGTCCTAAAAAAAAATTGACTGAGCAGATCTCTGAACCACTGATGTTAATTTTTAATAAATCGTGAATACCAGAGGCATTTCAGATGACGGGAACAATGCTAATGTTGTGCCAATATTTAAAAAAAAAAAAAAAAAGGCAAGCAGGATGACCCAGGTAACTATAGGCCAATTAACCTTAAATCAGTCCTAGGCAAAATAATGGAATAACTGATAAAGAATTAAAGGATAGAATATAATGAATGCCAGTCAGCATGGCTTTATGGAAAAAAGGTATTGTCAGACAAACCTGATTTCATTCTTTGTTGAGATGACAAGTTACTTTTAACAGCAAAACTGCATAGATGTAATATACTTAGACTGTTGTAACATGTTTGACTTAGCATCACATGATATTCTGGTTTAAAAAATTAGCATTATGTAGTATGATTAAAAAATTAACATTACACAGTATTAATAGACCCCTTGTTAAATGGATTCAAAACTGGCTGGCTCACAGATTTCAAACAGTCATTGTCAAAGGGGAATCATAATTGAATAGGGGTGTTTCTACTAGGGGTGTTCCTTAGAGATCAGTACTAAGCCTGACAGTATTCAACCCTTTCATCAATTATCTGGAAATGTAAATTTGAAATCACTGCTGATATAATTTATGGATGACACACAGATTGACTCAGTGGTAAATAATGATGGGAGCAATGCAATCATACAGAGCAACCTGGATTGCTTGGTAAACTAGGACAATTCAAAGAAAATCCATTTCAATATGGCCTACTGCAAAGTTCTACATCTAGAAACTAGGAATGCAGTCCATACTTACAGAATGGGGGACTATGTCCTGAAAAGGAGTAACTCTGAAAAGGATTTATGGGTCATAGTGGTCATGCTCCCAGTGCAATGTTGCGGCAAAAAGGGCAAATGTGATCTTTGGATATGTAAACAGGAGAGTAGTGAAAAGGAATAGGGAGGAGATTTTACCTCTGTAAATGGTATTAGTGAAATCAATACTAGAATACTCCATGCAATGCTGGTGTCCATATTTTAAAAAACATGTTGAAAAATTGGAGAGTGTGCAGAAAAGAACCACAAGAATTATTAGAGGGCTGGAGAAAATAACTTAGGATAGGTCTACACTACCCGCCTGAATCGGCGGGTAGAAATCGATCTCTCGGGGATCGAATTATCGCGTCTTGTCGGGACGCGACAATTGATCCCCGAATCGACGCTCTTACTACATCAGCGGAGGTGGGAGTAAGCGCCGTCGACGGGGAGCCGCGGAGGTCGATTTTGCCGCCATCCTCACAGCGGGGTAAGTCGGCTCCGATAGGTCGAACTCAGCTACGCTATTCGCGTAGCTGAATTTGCGTATATTAAATTGACCCCCCCCCCCATAGTGAAGACCTGCCCTTAGAATGAGAGACATAAAAAGCTCAATTTGTTTAGCTTATCAAAAAGAAGATTGAGCGGTAACTTGATTATAGAGTATAAGTACTTTATGGGAATGAAATACCAGGTACTAAAGGGCTCTTTAATCTAGCAGAGAAAGACAACAAGAACCAGTGGCTGGAAGTGGAAACCAGACAAATTCAAATTAAAAATAAGGCATAGATTTTTAAAATTTGGTGTGAACAGCCACTGGGAGAAACTACCAAGGGAAATGGTGGATTCTTTATTTCTTGATGTCTTCAAATCAAAACTGAATGCCTTTCTGGAAGATATGCTTTAATCATACAGCAGTTGTAGAGATTTAACACTGCTTCTTTGTTGCTGTTGCTTGCTACATTCAACTAGTCCGTTGACTTACAGGAAGTTTAAACTTTTGAGTAGGTTTAACATAAAATGCATTACAGCAGTGCACACATGGCTCTGAATTGCTGTCTCCATTAATAATTCTGGGCCAGATTCTGTCACCCAGACTCATTCAGAATAGTAATTCGCAAGTAGTGCCACTGTAGAAATGGTTAAAGGATTCTTCATTGTGAGCGAGTGTGTAAGAATTTGGCCTTCTGTGTTTAGGTTGTGTATACTGAGAGTCTGTGTATCTTCAGTAAAACTATAGCTTTTTTTTTTTTAGTTGACTGACTATAGATTTTTATAGTCTTTTGGGACACCCAGCAGCCCAACAGTATTTTCCTTCTATTTTGTGCACACAGTGCAGGCTACTAATACAGTTTATTATGATTTGGTTACCAGTAAATTTACCCAATATGTTATGCTATGTAGGCTAGTAGATAGGGTTTTTTTTTAAATTACAGGGGCCTTATAGCTTCCATTCTTAATAGGCATTCTCTAGGGATAAAGTGTGTTCTAATGTTGAAATCACAGAGAGCAACTGATGTCAAAATGATGGTTTATTTTATTTTGGGGAAAAGCATAAGAGTCAGGATATGAAAACTGCTGAGCAAGTGGGAGCCAGACTTTCGACTTTCAAATTGAAAAATAGCACGATACTTTAACAATTCTTTTGATAATGTAACACTACATACTTTAGAAAGAGGGCAGCAGTGGCCAACAGTTCTTCTGAAAATACATGTGTTAGAGATTAGATACCCTACTACATACAAGCATATTCTGATCTTGCGTAGCTCCTAGTAAAGCCAGTGGGAGCTCTGCATGGGACTTGAATGGCAGAATTTGACCAATACTGTTATACAGTGTCTGAATAATACACAATTTTAAAAAACAAATTTGCCTTTTTCCTAAGGTTTTTTCAGCAACTCTCTGGGGTGGAATGTTGGTTCCTATTGGAGATAAGCCCTCCAGTATTGCTGATAGGCAAGTAATGCATTTAATTTTCATTGTTCTGTTTGACACTCTCTTCATTGTTTTCTGTAAACTCAGACAATATGCTATGAAAACTCCATAGTTGCTGTTTCTTTTGCATTAAGAAGGGTAGGGAGGTTTGTTTATTTAGTTTTAGTTATGGGTACTAAACCGGGCAAGATCTCATTTAATTTGAGCACCACGTTAACATTTCAAGCATACCTCATATTTATCATTTCCATAATAAAGGTTGTTATATAAACTTGCAGTGGTTGCCATTAAATAGCAAATATGTGTCACCTTCAGTAGTTAAATTTACCATATTTGCAGAATTACCCACTGTAAATTTAGGAAATATTGCAGAGAAGGTAAATACCAGCAAGTGGTAAGCCCATCTTGTAATGGTGGTGTATTCTAGCTTGGGCTTTAAAATACAAACATTTGTTAAAGATCTGTAACAGTAAATATTTAGACTTTGATATTTGTAAATAATATTCCTGTGAACTGCTTTAACTTTAAGCAATATTTAGATATTGTGTTATAGGTACAGGTAGAAAATATTAAGAGAGTTGGAACTTACTGAGAACTGAGTTCAGGATTCTGCATTTCTCTTCCAATGTGGTGGGTACCACCAGCACCAAACCCTGTAAAGGAACTTAATTTCTTACACTGATTGTGACATCAGGAATAGCAAAGGAAATGCAGACTCCTGTACTTTGGTCTTGGTAAGTAAAGATTTTTTTCCCCCCAAATAAGTTTAAAATGCTTTTATTTTTTAATTTAAGAAAGCCTAAATATGTTGTCCTATTGATTTGAGTTGTTTACAGCTCTTGTAACTTTTTAAAAGCATTTCAGTTGTAAAAAGGTTTCCTGTAATTCTGAATATAAATGTCAAAGAATTGATAAGTGTATATTTTACAATTTAACTAGAACACTTTTACTAAGGATTATTTATTTGATTAAAAATGACTTTGTTCATTAGGTTTTACCTTGGTGGACCAACGAGCGTGCGTGGATTCAGTATGTACAGCATTGGACCCCAAAGCGAAGGTCTGAGACTCTTAAATCCCAATCTAATATCAATAGATTGATAATATTAATATTATCAATCGTTTTTAAGGCTAGGGTTTGTATCTTTGTTACACTTAAGATTTCAAATAACTGGAAACAGCTTTGCCTCTGGCATTCTCTCTCAGAACTGGTGGGTATAATCCCAAGGGTCTGAGAAGTTTTAGGTGTCTTTGATCTCCTATTATGTTACTAGTTCACCATGGAACAAAGACAGTAGCTCTCAGTTATATTTCTTCTAAACTGACTCTGCATGTAGGCTTGATTAGGCTATTGTACCTTAACTCCTTACACATTCTTCTCTAAGCTTTCTCATTTTTAAAGGAATATTTAAAACTTCCCAATATCCTTCAAAGGGTATTAAGATATTGTGTATGTATGGCTAGTACTAAAACTAGTTGAGGGTGAGGCAGAGTTAATACTGCTTCAGTAGCCCTGCTTCTTTCAGGTATCATTGCAAGAGACAGGGCTAACAAAATGTCTTTGACCTTCAAGAATCTCATCTGAATTTACTGATCTTTGTTTACAGAAGTGACCTAGATTTCAGTCTCCAGTGAGTCACCTTGATTTTTTGCAAACTACCTTCTAAGATTTAAAAAACAAAATGTGGTTATAGTCGTGATCATACTGAATCTATATTTGGAGCAGCATATGCTCATGTAGTTTATATATAAAACAATGGGGTTTTGTATAGGAGAGAGAGTGTAAGCTGAGAAGGGGATTTGGGAGCCAGGGGCTTCCTCAGTTCTAATCCTCACTCTACTACTGACTTCATGTGACTCTAAGTTAGTCACTCAATCCTATCATTTCCCTTTCTTTAAAATGGGGATATCTGTTTCAGAGGTGTACAGTAGGTGGACAATGCTGAACACCTATCGGGTCCCTGCTTCAAATAGTTAGTCTAAAGGCAGAGAGAAAAAAGGAAGAGCATTGAGGAGAATTAAAGAGTGTTAGTTAAGTGTTAATTTATCCTTGTTGGAGGTGGGGATGGGGAGAATTGGAAACCTCGGGTAGCTATATAAAGCAATTTAGGAAGTTCCTCCGGTATTGTATGTAGAAAAGTTTCCTTTTGGTATATTCCATGGTATATGCTGTTTTTGCAATGTTTTCCTCGTGTAGGTGATTACCTTGGAGGAGAAGCCTATTGGGCTGGGGGCCTGCACTTGTACACACCTCTCCCTTTTCGGCCAGGTCGTGGGGGATTTGGAGACCTCTTTAGAACACACTTCTTTCTCAATGCTGGAAACCTCTGCAATCTTAACTATGGTAAGAAGATACTTATAAACCATTGCAACCTGATGCTCCAAGTCCAAAGAGCATAATAAAGTTGTTAGATATTTGTTTACTCAAAGCTATTGATTTATAGCATATAATATAGTGGGCCAATAAAAAGCAACTTTTGGTAGCCCGCATATTTGACAGATGGTCAGGTAGAAGTTTACTAAAGTTACCGTTCTATCTACAGCACTTGGTTTTAAAGCCTGGGGGTACAGGAACTTTTCAATTTGCAGAAGCAGTGGGTGGAAGTCTAATTGTGGTATTTCCATATATTTATTTGTTCACCTTCTGGTGTGCTTGCTTAGGGCTGGTCTACACTATGCAGTTAAGTTGACATAAGGCAGCTTATGTCGACCTAATATTATGTCAGTGTCTACACCACCGCGTTCATTCTGTTGCTATAAGTGCCCTACTGCACCGACATATTAACTCCATGTCCACGAGAGGTGTAGAGCTTCTGTCAGTGTAGTTAGGGCAACACAGTGTCTGTGTAGACACTGCTTTGCTTAGATCGCTGTTGGCTGCCTTGTCAGTTTCTGGGCAGGAGCTGTGAAATTGACAAGGCTGCCCAGCTCCTGGCAGGGATTGGAGGGGCTTGAGAAACAGGGGCAGGTGGATCCTGTTCCCCGGCATGAGAAGCCCCAGGTGGCTTCCCCCCACTCCTGGAGAGGAACTAGGAGCAGAGCGGGGTTGGCAGCCCACTGGGAGCCTCTGGAGCAGCCAGGCGCCCAGCAGGAAGCTGCCATCCGAGCTGAGAGACTGGACTCTCCACTCTCCACATTGCACCTCTTAAGTTAGTGGAAGCACTCCTGGTGAGGATGTGCACCACCGATCCAGGGAGGGTAATGTGGGCACGCACCAATGCAATAATGACTGCATTGACTGTAATAGGTCGACTTACCTTTCTAGTGTAGATTTACCCATACTGCCCACTATCCCAGGCAGACTACTCTGAAGAGGGTTTGCAGGCAAACAGAAGAATCAAACTAGAATTCTATGCTCAGATTAATTAAAAAGTAGTAGTACCGTAACATGTTCAAGGGTGCAAGAACTAGTTCGATCCACCCCACGCACAGCACGCCCCCACCCCCTTTACTCCTTCAGCTTCCTTTTCTTCCGAAGTCTGGAGATAGTGGGTGAGCAGCTAATATTATAGTGACATTTGTTACCTATGTAGCTTGAAGGAAGAGGTGAATCAACTCATGCAGTGAAGGTGCATTTTGTATACAATTGAGCAGCATAGGAATCTGATTTAAATTTAGTAGAAACTTATTGAAGATGCTAAATGCTCTCTTTAATACTGGGTACCATAACTGTGGAGATTAGAAAGTGGCTCTTAAACACCAGAAAGGAAGTACACAGAGTACTGATTCCTGGATCTGAGATGGATCTGAGATGCTGAGAATCCATGGGAGTTGTAGACACTTTGTATGTAGCGTGGTTAGATTCTTTGCTTGTAGTGGATGTTCTAAAGTGCTAGGTATACTGGCCCTGAAAATGTAGTTGACCCTTGAACATCTTGATGGTGTGGTTTGAGTCCCAGTCTCCAAATGTTTTTCACTTCTCAGGTGACGGTCCCAAAGCTCATCTCCGGAAGCTGGCTGAGTTCATCCGATGGTCTTATGGTGCTGGAATAGTGCTCAGACTTGGAAACATTGCTAGATTAGAACTTAACTACTGTATCCCTATGGGAGTACAAAGTAGTGACAGGTTTGTGTTTTTATAGTTTATTTTAGAATACTGATTAATTTTTAAGAGTACCTAGAATCTTATTTATCTGCTTCAGTGAGAATTTGTCTTTTTTTTTTTGTTCTTTATCTATTTATTCCTTGGAGATTTCTCAGCACTGAAGCACTTTTCTTTTAGCCAACTTTTTCCACATTGGTTTCAGAAGTACTTCTCAAATTTAGAACCATTTATCTCTCAGGTTTCGAAGTTCACTGTACTTTGAGTTCAACTGTTGAAATTGTATGAATAAAAGTGTGGCAGCTTCTATTTCTTTACAATAAGGAAATACAGACTCAAACAGCTGATGTCTTTCCTTATCCAGCCAAAAAATTAAAGGTTACCAAACATGGAATTTCACACCTGGAAAAAAGAGAGCTTTTTAGAAAGTTAAGCATTAATAATGGGAGGGCGGGATTATATTGCATTTTGCAGCCAGCTATGATTTTATCTATCAAGTGAATGGTATAATACACAATCTGAAAGCTTCAGTGGGAATACAGTTTCAGATTTTGCAAATAGACTTTTGCTGACCTCAGGTTTTATTTTCTGAGTTGTTGACATAGTTAAGATGGATCCTTAGTTTTATAGTGCCAGATTCTGTTACTTCATTGGGGCTAGAGGTGGTGTGAGTGCAGAATTTGGCCTGTAATCTTCCATTACCAATAGGCCAAAAAGCATGGAAAATTTTTAGCATAGCTTTTTTCTCAAAATATATTTGAATTGTAATTTTCCAAGGATTAAAAATAGTGAAAATCGGGGGTGGGGGGTAGGAGGGAACTGTCCAAAGAGAAACAAATACCTTATGTATCATGCTAATACAAATGTGTTACCTTTTTCTTTCAGGATATGTGATGGTGTCCAGTTTGGAGCTGGAATAAGATTCCTGTAATATTACAGAAACACTTCATGCTTCTGTCAAAAAAGAGAGCACTTGAATAAAATATGGCTCAGTGATTCCAGGTTTTTTTTCCCCCTTGAAGTATAAATATGCCTTTGAGTGATTAACCTCTCAGACTTCACAGGAAACTACATTAAAGAATTATGCTGGAAAGGTGCACTGTACCTCTGCTTTTTATCAAAGGCAGGCATACTCTTTCATGGGATTTTAAAACTATAACTTTTACTGAGGCTGTTGATACTTTAAATGAAAAAAATAGGTATATTGGAAACCAGTGCTGGGATAATGCCACAGTATTATAATTCTCAGTGGTCTGCTTGTTTCATAAAACCCTAACCCTTTCAATTGCAAGCCAAACAGATGTTTAGGATGGCCCTATCTATCTATCTACATACATACACACCATTTAAATGTTAATACAGTGGGATATTTGTTGTCTGTACTTACATTATGCCAAGTTGGATGAATAGGGAGGATGCTATGAAAAATTCCAGTACCAAGCACTGTGTAACAAGCATAATGGTTATACCTGCAGGAAAGTACTCTGATAAAAATACTGTTTTTGAATGTTGTAGAATGAGCTGCAAATTGAACCTTAAAAACTGTGCCTGCCCTTTTCAAAAATTTGAACCCAACTGTCCTGAATGAATAGTAAAATTCAAAGAATAATTAGTAGACATTCTTGATTCAGAAACAGCTGATTCGTCAGACTCTCAGTGAAGCAGGCAGTTAAAATACTTTGTCATATTGTACTGTAGACAAGTCTTGCAGTGCCAGGTTTAAAAGCTGCATTTTGTACTTTAATACTTTCTGTAGCAGTTGACAACGATTTTTTTTGGCAACGTCTATATTTGAGATCTGATACCTCTATCATATTACTTGGTTGTATATCAAAAGCCAGTTTTGACTTTTTTTAAATATCCATTTCACTTTTAAATTGCACTCTGCTATAATGGCTAAGCATATTTTTGAGTTTTAAAAGCATTCTTATAAGATGCTAGTGTAAGTCACTTGCCCTGTTAAATTGTCATTGAAATGTACCAGCACAGGCATAAAATTTGCTTGCCTTGCATCAAAATCTACTCTCTTGTTAGTCATTGTAGAAATTAAAAATAAGTAATAAAATGATTCGTCCTGGAGCAGTAGAGTCTTGCATGCCAATTAATACAGCGTAACTATCTATCTTTGTTCAGTTGGTTTTCCTGGTTTCTAAGTCCTTTTGAGCCATTGTCCAGTACTGATCCTAGACTAGAAAATAGTCAAGGGACTGCTTGATCATTAGGCATGAACACGTTCTCTTGACTTGCTTTGTACTGCTGAAGACTCAGGTTTACCACACTTGCAAAATACTGACTTTAGTGGCTAAAGCTATAAAGCCCAGGAGTGAAATCTTGGTCCCACTGAACTTAATGGCAAAACTCCCCATTGACTTTAATGAGGCCAAGATTTCACCCCCAGTTGTTTTGATGTTGGTGAAAGTTGCTGCTCTACTCATAGTGATAACCCACTTAATAATGGTATTGATTTGCTTTCCCAAACATCTCTGTTTTAAAACACTGCATCAACAGGATAGCGAACTTGAAGTGGGGTGCATAGATTGTCAGTAAAAGGATAGTTTAAGAACCTTTATCTGATTGAATTATTAGCAGTGTATTGAAAAGCAAATGCAATTTAGTTCTTGAAATTAAAATTGACCACAAATTAATATTTAACAAAGCAGTTATGAGGGACAGCTTTTTTACTAAGTCAAGTCTTATTACATTAAGGGGCTCAACAAATGAGTGTTTCCCTGTAGTGTTGTTTATGCATTTTGACATAAAACTCCTTTTTAGTAGGAGTGGGAATGTTTACATAATAAAGGGTAACATAAAGCATTGTTTCATGGCAGCTAAAAGTATCATTTGTCCAAGTTGTTCAAGCTTCTAAACTAGATGAATTTCTACTAGCTTTATCACTCTCTCCAGCGATATGAAAAGCTCCTTATATACACATGAGGCTTGTTGCCAGATGGAAAACCAGGTCAATTAAAATCTTGTACTTTCCAGGGCTAGAGAATACCAAGACCACAACCATCAGTCATTTTAAAAGGCAAGGTGACATGCCTGAATTGAATCCTAAACATCTATAAAAATTGCTTCAGTTTTCACACTAAGAAATTACAGTTAATCACAACTTTAATTTCCAGAAATCTGATCTGATATTGAACTGTTGAGGGATAATGAAAGAGTTGTTTTTTGGCGTATATTGCCTTTGTAAGAGTTGATGTAATACGTGTAGAAGTATTTCCTTGAAGCAAT
Organism: Trachemys scripta elegans; assembly: GCF_013100865.1. NCBI lineage: Eukaryota > Metazoa > Chordata > Testudines > Emydidae > Trachemys > Trachemys scripta. Next base: position 120,848,409 of record NC_048298.1, read on the forward strand.
CATATAAATCAAACATTGTTATTGCCCGGGATGGCTCCAGGCTAGCATGGTTGTAGTTGACATACCTCCAATTGAAACTTATTGCTGCAGCCTCTGTGGCTATGTCTACACTGCAATACAGGTTGAGAATTAATGGGACTTGAGTCATCTGACCCTGTGTTAGAGAACTCAGGGCTTGAGCGTCTACACTGATTGTCAACCATAGGTTAATAATTTTCTAACCTAGATTTGAACCCAGAACTGCACACTGCAGCACACAGATCAGAGTCAACCATATCCCAGACTCCTTTTCGCCCTCCCAAAATGTGGGCACTCTAGCTCTTTGGCTGTGGTGTACTGTGAGAAAACTTGACTGTCCACCCTGCACACTACTGCAAGTTTGAACCGCCACCGACCCCAACACATCCTGCTGAGCAGTCATTTTGATCTGAGTGCTCCACAGCAGCTGAAGTGAGCCACATGAGGGAGGCGCCTTTTGAAGAGCTACACGTTCACTCCTGTGTCAGAAATGGGCAGAGCTTCCATGAGACACTGGTGGACGTTTCAGCTGCATTTTCTGATCCACTGAAGGCACCTGATAGAGTTATGATGGAGGAGCGGGAGACACAGACATGGCAGAGTCAAACTGGCAGATTCTGCTCATGACACTCAGGACAGCTGCTGATGCCCCTAGACTTAGAGTGGCATTTCTGGAGCAGAGTGGTCAGACCACATTGTCATGCAGACCTGAGGTGATCCGCAGTTAGTCCAGAACTTTTCCTAAAGAAAACTACATCTCTGGAACTTTGTGAGCAGCTGGCCCCAACCCTTCAGCACAAAGACACACATGCAGGCAGCCCTGCTCATCCAGAAGCAGGTTGCTATAAATATCTGGAAGATGGCCATCCCAGATTGCTACAGGTCCATTGCCAGCATAGGTGCAGACATGTCACATACCTGCTCCTCCCCCTCAGCACTCCCCTCGCCCCACTGCCTAATTGCTGTTTGGTGACACTTAGGACTTTCTGGGAGGGAGGGGGAGGAGCAGGGATGTGGTATGCTCAGGGGTGGAGGCAGGGCAGGGGTGGGGACTTGGAGGAACGGGGTCAAGCTCCCACTGGGCAGAGGGGGAGTTGGGACCTATGGTTGCCAGCCAGTTTGGTGCTGGAAAGTCAATTGTGGGTAAAGTGGCAGTGAAGGTTTCTGAGGCAGTCAGGCATGTAGTTTACCCCAAAGTGGTGTTCATAAAAGGTATGCCTGAGGTAATTGCTGGCTTTGAGGCAATGGAGTTTCCAAATTTTGATGGGACTCATGCCCATAGTTTGCCCTCCTGGAGCGCAAATACACTGCTACCTCGATATAACGCGAGCCGATATTACACAAATTCAGATATAATGCAGTAAAGCAGTGCTCCGGGGGGGCAGAGCTGTGCACTCCGGTGGATCAAAGCAAGTTCAATGTAACGCGGTTTCACCTATAACGCGGTAAGATTTTTTGGCTCCTGAGGACAGCGTTATATCGAGGTAGAGGTGTACATAAATTGCAAAATTATGCAGGTCCTTGTGAACTACAGAGGTCATTCTATGAATGTAATGTGGGTCACGCTGGAAAAGTTCATGATTTTTTTTTAATTGATCAGGCATCTACATTCATGGACAGGCTTGGGACACTGTTCCCACCAAATGGCATCATCACAAACAGTTACTATCCCCATTGTTACTCTGGGGGATCCTGCGTACCTCTTGCCTTCACTTATGAAGCCATACCCCGATATCAGAGGTCCTGGCAAAAGATGAGTTTAATTACACTCAGCAGGGGTAGAATGGTTGTTGAATGTGCATTTGACAGATTGAAATCCTGTTGGAGATGGGTTTTGACTGCTTGCAAACAAGCAGAACTCCACGACCATCCTCCTAACACCCTCTCTCTCCCCAGCATGTTTCTGGGCAAAATTCAAACCAGTCTTGTTTTGGGGCACATGACTCATCTGTGGACTGTATTTAACTAAAACTTACTCGATTTGTAAATGGAACACAGTTCCAACTCTCCTCGCCCTCCCCCACTTCATTGCTTTCAGATAGTTTGTTAGACCATTGTAAGTACACTGCTCTGTGACCACACAACAGTGGCAACGTAAAGTTATTTTGAACAAACAGGAATGCCCTAGCAAAAATCTGCACCTTTCAAGTAAAAATCTGGTTTCAGATTTTACTGTTAAAGGTTCCTGATTGCCAATTTGAACTGCATGTGCTGGAGATAGGAGGTGGGGGGTGAGCAAAGGCACTGGCGTACAATCTGCTATTAGTGGATACATTTTGCATTTGGTTCGTAGAACAGAAGAGTGACCATACTGGGTTAGATCAAAGATCCGTCAGCCCAGTATCCTGTCTTCCGACAGTGGTCAATGCCAGGTGCCCCAGAGGGATTAAGAGAACAGGTAATCAAGTGATCCATCCCCTGGTGCTCATTCCCAGCTTCTGGCACACAGAGGCTAGGGACACCATCCTTGCCCTTGATAAATAAATTCATGGAGGATAGGTTCTTTTTTGAACCCTGTTATAGTCTTGGCCTTAACATCTTCTGGCAAAGAGTTCCACAGGTTGATTTTGCACTGTATGAAGAAATACTTCGTTTGTTTTAAACCTGCTGCCTATTAATTTCATTTGGTGAGCCCTAGTTCTTGTACTATGAGAAGGAGTAAATAACACTTCCTTATTTACTTTCTCCACACCAGTCATGATTTTAGACACCTATCGTATCCCTGCCTCCTTTCCTTTGTCTCCTTTCCAAGCTGAAAAGTCCCAGTTTTATTAATCTCTCCTCATTAATCTCCCATTCCCCTATTAATAAACATTAAAATAGAGACAAACTTTACAGGCCTTGGAGTGGCTTCTGTCTATTCCCTGTCTTCTGCAGGCTCCATAATGGGCTGTTCTCTGGGGGAGGGCATCAAAAAGCTTCTTTGAGTTAGACCCAGGATGTGCAGCTGCTGCTCCTGCGGCAATGCCGTCTCTGGGACTGGTTTCAGTAACAGCCATTCTTCTTCGAGTGTTTGCTCATGTAGATTCTATTCTAGGTGTGCACGCGCCCATGTGTGTGGTAGTCAGAGATTTGTGTCTTAGTGGTACCTGTCAGGCCAGATGTGGCGTCTTCTGGAGTGCCACGCTCATGCCACGGGTATATCAGGTGCCACTGGCCCTACGCCCCTCAGTTCATTCTTACCGCCTGTGGTGCTCAGTCGGAAGGGCCTTTGTACATAGTTAGCCTATAGTAGTGGTAAGTAGTTGGAAGGTCTCCTCCTTGGTCACTATAACTTCGGCCTGTAGGGTGTCAGATCAGGGTGCTCATTTCAGCACTACCTTATATGGTCTTCTATAAGGACAAGGTCCAGCTGCGTCCACACCTGGCTTTTCTGGTCAAGACATATACTTACAGTCTTTGGTCCAAAGCCTCATGCAATGGATGAGGATCTCAAGCTGCATCCATGGATGTCAGGCAAGCGCTGGCCTTCTACATAGATAGAACCAAGCCGTCCTGTAAGTCAATACTGTTTGTTGCTGTGGCAGACAGGATGAAGGGTTGCCCAGTGTCTGCCCAGAGAATCTCATCTTAGATCACAGCGTGCATCTGCTACTGTTATGAGCTGGCAAAGATGCTCCCGCTAGCGATCATGATGGCTCACTCAACTAAGGCACAGATGTCATCGGCGGCCTTCCTGGCGCAGGTGCTGATCCAAGAAATCTGTCTGGCTACCACCTGGTCATCCATCCACACGTTCGCATCTCATTACGCGCTTACCCAGCAAGCGTGTAATGAGATGACGCTGCCTTTGGCAGAGCAATGCTGCAAGACTGAACTCCGAGCCCACCTCTGAGGATATTACTTGAGTCACCTAGAATAGAATCGAAATGAGCAAGCACTCGAAGAACGGTTACCTACCTTTTCGTAGCTGTTCTTCAAGGTGTGTTGCTCATGTCCATTTCATTACCCGCCCTCCTGCCCCTCTGTCAGAGTTGTCGACAAGAAGGAACTGAGAGGGTGTGGGGCCGGCAGCACCTGATATACCGCGGCATGAGTGTGGCACTCGAGAGGGCGCCACAGCCGACCCTACGGCTACCACTAACAGGGCTGTCTCCAGCTTTTTTGCCACCCCAAGCAGCGAAGGAGAAAAACCCGATTGAGCTGTTGCAGAAGTGCTGCCGGAGAGGAAGAGAGAGAGTGAAGGACCCACCACCGAATTGCCACCGAAGACTAAAGCGCGGCTCTTGAGCTGCTGCTGAAGTGCTGCCAAAGACCCGAACATCCCGCCCCAATAACAGACAGAATACTGCCCCTTTCTCTTGGCCGCCCCAGGCACCTGCTTCCTTCGCTGATGCCGGCCCTGACCACTAAGGCAAAAATCTCTGACTGTGCATGTGGGCGTGCACACACCTAGAATGGAAAGGACATGAGCAACACATCTCAAAGAACAACAGTTACGAAAAGGTAGGTAACTAACGGTTTTGTTTTTTGCTGGCCTCTCTCAGCACCAGCTGCTGGCTCCATCAGTCTCCATGCTGGATTCTGGAGCTAGCCAGAGCACCATCCTGGCTGACCAGATCAGCGTGCACCGCCATTGGATTTGTGCTCGGTGCAGTACCCAGCAACCAGTCAAACTCCTCACAAAATGGCTATGATGTCTGCAAGTTGCCCAAGGTACAGTTCTGGTCCCTTGTTTTCTGGTACTCAGTCTTCAGCTGCTTAATCTGCTCCCTGCACTGGTGACTGGTCCAGTAAATTTGCAGTGCTGCTAGTTTTTTGCTTATTTGCTGATATGCCTGGTCATTCCTGGTACTCTTGCTAAAGTGCTGTTGTGCTGGCCTCGCACCAGAGATTCCCCAAACACTGACTGTGCTCCCACAACCATGAAGCAAATTACTTCTTCTGGTCAGTCTCCATTGGAAACAGAAGGTTCTCTGAAAGGGTTTGCTCAGTGATCAGAAAACAATGGAAGGGTTAATGCTCACTCACTGAACAATGAGGAAGCATTTTTGTAGCCCTTAAACTGGTGATTTATACATCTCTTCAGCTGGAGGTAGGTTGAGATGCTTTTACTTTTTAACCCTGCCCAACAATTTACGACAGGAATTGAAAAACATCTAATTATTCAACTTTCAATTGGACCAAGATACTTATTTTTTGGGAAAATCCCTTGGGCTCATTATTAGCTGTAGGCGATCAGGATCCATGTTGCATATATTATCTGAAAGTTGGTATCCTCAGCTGCGTTGTCCCCTTACATCATGGTAGGGCAGTAGTATGGGTGGTCAGCGGTAATGCAGGAGGAAGATAACCTTATAAACCACCACCCCTGCTTCCTCTAGCAGTGAGATCTCTCTTTAAACTGTTCTGTCCAAGTGAAAAGCTACTCCCCTACTTTTACACTTGTGACAGCTGGCAGGATCATAGCACAATATCTGACAAAAGAATAAACTGGCTGGGTGGTATTTGTGTGTATTTCCATCCCACCATCAACCTCAGCCTAGATCAATCCACACAAGCGGTCCATTTCCTAGACACTACTGTGCTAATAAGCGATGGTCACATAAATACCTCCCTATACCGGAAACCTACTGACCGCTACACTTACCTACATGCCTCCAGCTTCCATCCAGGACACACCACACGATCCATTGTCTACAGCCAAGCTCTAAGATATAACCGCATTTGCTCCAATCCCTCGGATAGAGACAAGTACCTACAAGATCTCTATCAAGCATTCTTAAAACTACAATACCCACCTGCTGAAGTGAAAAAACAAATTGACAGAGCCAGACGAGTACCCAGAAGTCACCTCCTACAAGACAGGCCCAACAAAGAAAATAACAGAACACCACTAGCTGTCACCTTCAGCCCTCAACTAAAACCTCTCCAGCGCATCATCAGAGATCTACAACCTATCCTGAAAGATGATCCTTTACTCTCACAGATTTTGAGAGACAGACCTGTCCTCGCTTACAGACAACCCCCCAACCTAAAGCAAATACTCACCAGCAACCACACATCACTGAACAAAACCACTAACCCAGGAACCTACCCTTGTAACAAACCCCGATGCCAACTCTGTCCACATATCTATTCAAGTGACATCATCATAGGACCTAATCACATCAGCCATACCATCAGGGGCTCGTTCACCTGCACATCTACCAATGTGATATATGCCATCATGTGCCAGCAATGCCCCTCTGCCATGTACATTGTCCGGTTTGGCCAGTCTCTACGCAAAAGAATTAATGGACACAAATCTGACATCAGGAATCAAAATACTCAAAAACCAGTGGGAGAACACTTTAACCTGTCTGGTCATTCAGTGACAGACCTGCGGGTGGCTATATTACAACAGAAAAACTTCAAAAACAGACTCCAACAAGAGACTGCTGAGCTAGAATTGATATGCAAACTAGACACAATCAACTCCGGTTTGAATAAGGACTGGGAATGGCTGAGTCATTACAAACATTGAATCTATCTCCCCTTGTAAGTATTCTCACACTTCTTAACTGTCTGTACTGGGCTAGCTTGATTATCACTTCAAAAGTTTTTTTTTCCTCTTAATTAATTGGCCTCTCAGAGTTGGTAAGACAACTCCCACCTGTTTATGCTCTCTGTATGTGTGTGTATATATATCTCCTCAATATATGTTCCATTCTATATGCATCCGAAGAAGTGGGCTGTAGTCCACGAAAGCTTATGCTCTAATAAATTTGTTAGTCTCTAAGGTGCCACAAGTAATCCAAAACCTTGGATCTTAAACACAAGGAGAATTTAACCATCCCCCCCTTCTTTCCAGGGTTGGCTCCAGGCACCAGCCCTCCAAGCATGTGCTTGGGGCGGCACCTGGAGGGGGGCGGCGCTCACCCGGGGAGAGCGGGGCCGGGCTCTCCGCCCTCCCCCCGGCGCTCCGGCCAGCTGGGGAGAGCGGGGCCGCGGCCGGGCTCGCCGCCCTCCCCTGCTGCGCTCCCTGGCGGGGGGCGGCGGGAGGCTTTTTTGCCTGGGGTGGCAAAAAAGCCAGAGCCGGCCCTGGTTCTTTCCCCACCAATTCCTGGTGAGTCCAGATCCAATCCCCTTGGATCTTAACACAAGGGGGGGGGGGGGAAATCAATCAGGTTCTTAAAAATAAGACTTTTAATTAAAGACAAGAAAGGTAAAAGAAAACCCTCTGGGAGATAGCATACAAGCTGATCTCACAGACAACAGATTCTAAACATAGGATGTTCCCCTGGGCACAAACTTAGTTACACAAAAATTACCCAATTTGATTATTCCCTAATGCCCAAGACAAGTTACAAAGAAAATAAACATAAACCTATTTATTCCCTTCACTAGTACTCACTACTTGATAAGAGGCTGATTTCTGGAGCTTTCCCATGCTGGTCAAAACTGAAAGTGACCCAGACAAAGGGAACTTCCCTCCTTCCTTTTGAAACATTTTGTCCCCCCATTGGCTCCTCTGGTCAGATGTCAGCTAGGCTAGGTAAACTTCTTAACCCTTTACAGGTAAAAGAGGCATTAACCTTTAACTATCTGTTTCTGACAGGCCCCCAAAACAGTAAATCATCCAGTGGTCAGGGCACCTCCCTGCAACCCCAAGTTAGGTGCTAAACTTGGTGAGAGGGGCAGGGCTTAGGACACACCCCTCTGGTCAACATCTCCCATTGGCTACCATAGGCAGCTCCCCAACTAGCATGCTGGCTTTGTGGATCACATTCTAAGGCACCTATCACTGCCCTTGTCATATAGGCACCTAACTCAGGAGCACTGTGTTGTTCCTGTAATTGTCTAGGCCCCTAAAAGCTAGGCGCCATGATGCTCAGCATCTCTACTCTTAAATCCCTTTGTGAATCTAGCCCAAAGGTCAGTATTGTCATCCCAAAATAAACACTTAAAATTACCAGCAGTTGCTTCATACCTTTCAGTACCCTGAGTTTCATAGAGGACAACATGCAGGACTAACTGCCTAAAATGGGTAAGATTCAGAATGTGTATGATTTTAAACCTGCTCTACAAGCCTGCTTGTCACACAGGTTAACTGTGTGGGTAGCTATTGCTAGTAGGGTTTTAGCAGCATGAGGAGTCTTTTTTCTTAAAACTGTGCAGCCAAATCTAGAACAGTTTTACAACACTGTCCGGAGCAGTTCATGCTAGAACCCTATTAGCTCATAGACTCATAGACTTTAAGGTCAGAAGGGACCATTATGATCATCTGGTCTGACCCCCTGCATGCTGCAGGCCACAAAACCGTCCCTACCCTTTCCTTGACTCTGCTAATGAAGTCCCCAAATCCTGTGTTTTAGTAACTTCAATTGGCAGAGAACCCTCCTGCTAGAGATCCCTGCTCCATGCTGCGGAGGAAGTCGAAAAACCTCCAGGGCCTCAGACAATCTACCCTGGAGGAAAATTCCTTCCCGACCCCAAATATGGCGATCAGTAAGACCCCGAGCATGTAGGCAAGAGTCTCCAGCCTGACCCTTGTTAGCCATTATAATATTTACCTACCATTGCTCGGTATTCCTCAGCTAATATGTTTTACCATTAAACCATTCCCTCCATAAACTTGTCTAACTTAATCTTAAAACCAGACAGGTCCGTCGCCCCCACCGTTTCCCTCGGAAGGCTGTTCCAATATTTCACCCCTCTGACGGTCAGAAACCTTCATCTAATTTCAAGCCTAAACTTCCCCACGGCCAGTTTATATCCATTCGTTCTCGTGTCCACATTAGTACTAAGCTGGAATAATTCCTCTCCCTCCCTTGTATTTATCCCTCTGATATATTTAAAGAGAGCAATCCTATCCCCCCTCAGCCTTCGTTTGGTCAGACTAAACAACCCGAGCTCCTCCAGTCTCCTTTCATACAACAGGTTTTCCATTCCTCTGATCATCCTAGTGGCCCTTCTCTGCACCCATTCCAATTTGAGTTCATCTTTTTTAAACATGGGAGACCAGAACTGCACACAGTACTCCAAATGAGGTCTCACCAGCGCCTTATACAACGGAAGCAGCACCTCCTTTTCCCTACTAGATATACCTCGCCTAATGCATCCCAAGACCGCATTGGCTTTTTTCACCGCCACGTCACATTGTTGACTCATAGTCATCTTCCGGTCTACAAGAACCCCTAGGTCCTTCTCCTCTTCCGTTACTTCTAACCAATGCGTCCCCAGCTTGTAACTAAAATTGTTGTTAGTCATCCCTAAATGCATCACCTTACACTTTTCACTATTAAATTTCATCCTATTTCTGATACTCCAATTCACAAGCTCATTCAAGTCTCCCTGCAGAATATCCCTATCCTCCTCCGAATTGGCAACGCCTCCCACCTTTGTATCATCCGCAAACTTTATCAGTTCATTCCTGCAATCGGTTCTGAGGTCAGTTATAAATAGATTAAATAAAATGGGTCCCAAAACCGAACCCTGAGGAACTCCACTGGTAACCTCCCTCCAACTTGACAGTTCACCCTTCAATACCACCCGCTGCATTCTCCCCATTAACCAATTCCTTATCCACCTCTGAATTTTCATATGGATCCCCATCTTTTCCAGTTTAACCAATAATTCCTCATGGGGTACTGTATCAAAAGCTTTACTGAAATCCAGGTATATTAGGTCCACCACATTTCCCTTATCTAATAAGTCCGCTACTTTCTCGAAGAAGGAGATCAGATTCGTTTGGCACGATCTGCCCTTCGTAAAACCATGTTGCAATTTATCACACTTGCCATTAACTTGGAGGTCCTCAACTACTTTCTCTTTCAGAATTTTCTCCAGCACCTTGCACACTACAGATGTTAAACTAACTGGCCTGTAGTTACCCGGATCACTCTTTTTCCCTTTCTTGAAAATAGGAACCACATTAGCTATTCTCCAGTCTAACGGAACCACCCCCGAGTTTACAGATTCATTAAATATTATTGCTAATGGGCCTGCTATTTCCCGCGCCAATTCCTTCAATATTCTCGGATGAAGATCGTCCGGTCCTCCCGACTTAGCCCCATTAAGGCGTTCGAGTTTTGTTTCTACCTAGCTGCTGCTGTGCTTACAGCAATGTTTCACTCATGCTGAGAACAGCCCTATTGTACTGAATGGATACTGTGCCAGTCAGATTAGTGTAAGTTAAACAATGTCCCAGGTGTGTGTGTGTGGGGGGGAGTCAGCCTACAGCCAGTGAATTTTGCATATATACAAATAAAATAATCTTTACTACTTTGCATAAGCTAGTCTTCAATTCAGTAAAATACACAATCTGTCCTTTAAACTATTCTGAAGCAAGTTAGTTAACTAGCACAGTCCTAACTCAATAAAACCTGTCACTCACTTGGTAGAACAGAAAAAAGTATTGTAACTGTAATATTGTCAACTGCAGTGGCTCTCAACCTTTCCAGACAACTGTACCCCTTTCAGGAGTCTGATTTGTCTTGCGTACCCCCTAGTTCCACCTCACTTAAAAAGTGCTTGCTTACACAATCAGACATAAAAAAAAGTGTCACAGCACACTGTTAATGAGAATAGCAGCAATTTTTCAGTTTTACCATAGAATAAATAAAATAAATCAATTGGAATATAATTTCAAACACCATTCCATTGACACAATTATAATGACCGCTTCATATACTTTAAAATATTGAACTAAGTACAAAACTTTGCATGCAACTTAAAATAGAGACAAATGGAAAAACCATGGGGAAAGAACTTGGGCAACATTCAAATGACTCTGCATTGTTAAAGGTACATCCTTTACTTAACATATGCTGAAATCAAAGGCAGGTCCTGCACCAAGTTCCAAATATAATCCTGTATTCCTAATAGGACATATTATATATATTGGACCAACTTCTTTTGATGAAAGAGACAAGCTTTCAGGCTCCACAGAGCTCTTCAGACATGCTCTGGCAGATTTCCTAATGAATACTCAGTCAAAGGAATTGCATGGCTGGTATGCAAGGCAACATTGGAGATGTGATTTTTCTTGGATAGATAATACTGGTGTATCATTCAGTCTGGAAGGTGATTAGAAGACTAATGCAGTTTGCCTTCCTGGTGCTCTTGCATCCTTTTTTTAGAGGCATCTTGTACTCTGGTTCAAGCTCTTAGGCCTTCCGCATCATGGATCAAAAAAGCCATCTGTCAGGAAAACTGGCCATGAACTAAATAATGTTTTTAAGGACTAACAACAAGTAGAATTATACAGACTTAAGTTATTCATCCCCAATGTAGAAAAGTGGATCATTTGTTCAGACCCATTGGGATCTGACTTAGAATGAAGATCTCCAATATTCTAGAATATTTTGTTACTGAGAGACTTATGCCCTGTCTGACAGGGCCAGGTCATACTCCTGTCTTCTCCTTTGTCTCCAAAGAGTATTCAGACGCCTTTCATTATTAAGCCCCACCATGCAATCCATTTCATTACTTTTTCATTTATCCATACACAGGGTTGACAACATCAGTTTTACCTCCATCTTCTACCAAGGGAAGGGCAGTGATTTTTCCACCCAGAGAGACTTCTTGGTTCTGGTTCTACTAGCTTGCCTCTCCTTAGCGCTTTCTTCCTGTGCCTTCTTCTACCCTCTGAATTAATGACATAATTAGCACTTTAGCCTTCCCCAGCCAATTCTAATCCACTAGATAGGCAAATCAGGTCCACCCCAGGAGAGTTAAGAGGTGTTGAAGTGATCAGAGTGCTGGCTCAGGTGTTGATGCCTATCACTCTATCACATCTTCCCTGTCCTGGTGCCTAATAATTCGATCTCTCCTTCTTTTGTATATGCAGCAGCTATTCTGTCCATTTTTGCTTATTCCCTAAATTTTACCAGTTCTATTTTTAAATATTATCCTTCCCCTTCCCCCCCCCCCAAAAAAACCCCACACACCTAGATTTGAAGATGTTTGCATACATTATTTTACATCTCATGTGTTGTATTTTTCTGATTTGCTGGCATATTTAAGTCAGTGAAGGTTTATATGCTCTCTGGACTGCATGGACTCATGAGCTTTACTGAGTCATACTTTAGTACTTTACTGATTCAACCATATAATCTACTCTACTAGTTGCATGCCCATTTATTTCAATGGTTGAATGGGATGCTGCAGTACTTAGTTTTCCATGTTGCTAAAAATGATGCATATTTTAATACTTCAGTGGAAACTAGCAAATGAAATATGCACTCTGCCAGTCACGCTGCTGATCAACATTTGTTTGTTTAGCAGTTTCTAGTCTATATTTTCTGGATTCAGTTACCTTATTTCAATGTATTCAAAGATTGAAAACATCAGTTTGGAAAGCTGCCTCATTTACTCCATGCAAATAAGATGAAATTAGTTCCTTTGCTAATTGCATGTTTTTCCCAAAGCTGTATGCAGACCTAAAGGTAGGCAGTAAAATGCTTTCTCTAGACTTCCCTAAATTATATTAAAAACAACCACCATATTTGCCTCTTCTTGCAAGTCTCCTTCCCCCCTCAAAAAATATTACAGTAGTATGAGAGTTAACTTTATTTAGGATAGAAAAATACTGAAGCGTGACTAGTATACTCTCTAAAGGTGAAATTCATCTCTGTGTAGACAGCCCATACATCAGTTGGGTCCCAACTTAAGAGGTCTATAGGCCTTGTGATTGTTTGTAAGTATTTGCATTGCACATAAAAAAAAAAAAAAAGGCCTCATAGGATATATATTCCATTTAGTAGTGCAGCTTGACTACCAAAGTACATCTATAAAGTGTTTAAATCTTCCTAGTACAATAGCTAAATCTCAGAATTATGCAGGTCCACCCCCATATTATGGAAATACTTCTGCTAAAATACGCTTTGAGTAGTAAAGCTTATTAAGAATCTAACCCAGTTGTAAGAGACAGCCATGCACATACTGAAATCTATGAAACACAGGAATGTTTCACCAAGATATGTGTTTTTATCAATGCAATATGCAAACCCAGGCAGCAAGATATGCATCTTGGTTACAGCTCAAAGAAGAGAAACATTAATCAGAAAAATGTAACATTTAGTTAAGTCAGAGTATATATGTGTGTGAGCAAAATGGAAGGCTTAATGGTTTCAGTGCACTTTATGCAAGATTCCCTTAACAGATCACACTAAGTAAAATTCAGCCCTGGGCAGAAAGCCAGCATGAGACCTTACATCACTTAAGTCCTATTTTGAGTGTTTAGGTGGGACTTATGTGATGCATAGGCCTTGCATGGATCCTTTGTATAGGGTAGAGGTTCTCAAACTGGGGGTCGTGACCCCTCAGGGGAGGTCACAAGGTGGTTACATGGGGGTGGCAAGCTGTCAGCTCCATGGGGCTGACAGCTCTGAGCCTCCATTAAATTAAATATCCCCCCCCCCTCCCCATTTTTAATTTATAATAGGAGGTCACACTCAGAGGTTTGCTGTGTGAAAGGGGTCACCAATACAAAAAGTTTGAAAACCACTGGGATAGGGGGCAATTTCACTCATAGTGAGGTGGTATGATTTGTATCACACATCGTTTCCATATCCTCTGCCTCAGAAACTCTAAAAGCTGCTGCACTGGGCCACACTGTTGTTTCAAGAGGCAGAGATTATTTATTCCTCCGATGGAGAAGTATCAAGGCTTAAAAACCCCAAAACAAACAAAAAAACCCTCAAAAGAGTCTTCATACACAAACATGCTACTGGATCAATCCATAGTCAGGGCCACAGAGCAAATACCTTCAGGGCTTGAGGGAGGGATGTTTGATTAAAATAGGGACAATGGGGCGTGTAAGGCCTTGTCTACACTGCCACTTTACAGCACTGCAACTTTCTCGCTCAGGGGTGTAAAAAAACACCCCCCTGAGCACTGCAAGTTTTAAGCGCTGTAAAGTGGCAGTGTAGACAGTGCATCTGCTACTCCCCTCGTGGGGGAGGTTTATTTACAGAACTAGGAGAGCTCTCTCCCAGCACTGGTGCTGCGACTACACAGCCACGTTAAAGACATACCCTGAGAGCACAAACTACTTTGTTTTGTGTTTAGGATTACAGTGAATACTGAAAAGTAGCACAGCAAGCATGAGGAGCTCCAGAAAATCCTGCAGATTTCAGAAGACATAACATGTCCATGTGCTAAAGGCTTAATATTTTTTAAAACCTTGTGTATTATAGTACAGCAGTGATCCTTGAAGAAACAGAGTTCTAGGTTATGGGGTACCTGAGGGAGGATAGTTTAGTGGTTAGAACTTGGAAGTGGGAGTCCTGAGTACTGGTTACATTCTCACTGTGGCACCGTGGGCAAATCATTTAGGTGCAGCTCCACAAAGGTATTTAGGCGCTTAACCCCCAGTGATTTAAATGGGTGCTAGGCGCCTAAGTACCTTTGGGGATCTGGACCTTACTTCCTCTATGCCTCAGTTTCCTCATCTGCAAAATGGGAATAATAGTTTCCTGGATCACCAGGGAGGCAGGATAGAAAAAATACTGCTGCCCGCTTCTTATTTACAATGTCGCCTGAAAGTGAGAACAAGCATTCGCAGGGCACTTTTGTAGCCAGCATTGCAAAGTATTTACGTGCCAGATATACTAAACATTCGTATGCCCCTTCATGCTTTGGCCACCATTCCAGAGGACATGTTTCCATGCTGATGATGCTTGTTAAAAAAAAAGTGTTAATTAAATTAGTGATTGAACATCTTGGGAGAGAATTGTATGTCTCCTGCTATGTTTTATTCGCATTCTGCTATGTATTATATGTTATAGCAGTCTTGGATGATGCACATGTTGTTTGTTTTAAGAACACTTTCACTGCAGATCTGACAAAACGCAAAGAAGGTACCAATGTGAGATTTCTAAAGATAGCTACAGTACTTGAACCAAGGTTTAAGAATCTGAAGTACCTTCCAAAATCTGAAAGGGACGAGGTATGGAGTATGCTTTTAGATGTCTTAAAAGAGCAACACTCTGATGTGGAAACTACAGAACCCGAACCACCAAAAAAGAAAATCAACCTTCTGCTGGTGGCATCTGACTCAGATGATGAAAATGAACATGTATCAATCCGCACTGCTTTGGATCGTTATCAAGCAGAACCTATCATCAGCATGGATGAACGTTCTCTGGAATGGTGGTTGAAGCATGAAGGGACATATGAATCTTTAGCGCATCTGACACCACAGGCGACAACTTTCCTTGGCGCTGGTGGGTGCTCAAGCCCCCCCTGGCCCTGCCCTGACTCCACCCCTTCCCAGCCCCTATTGGACCCATCCCCAAATCCCCGCCCCAGCCCCGCCTCTTCCCTGAATGCACTGCATTCCTCCTCTTCCCCCTTCCCTCCCAGCGCTTGCCTTGCAAAATAGCTGTTTCACGGCGCAAGTGCAGGGAGGGATGGGGAAGAAGCAGGACACAGTGGCGCGCTCAGGGGAGGAGGTGGAGGCAGAGCGGAGGTGGAGGTGAGCTGGGGTGGGTGGGTTTGGGAGCTGCCGGTGGGTGCAGAGCACCCACCAATTTTTCACCATGGGTGCTCCAGCCCCGGAGCACCCATGGAGTCAGCATCTATGTCTGGCACATAAATATCTTGTGATACCAGCTACAACAGTTCCATGCAAATGCCTGTTCTCACTTTCAGGCGACATTGTAAACAAGAAGAGGACAGCATTATCTCCTGAAAATGTAAACAAACTAGTTTGTCTGAGAGACTGGCTGAACAAGAAGTAGGACTGAGTGGATTTGTAGGCTCTAAAGTTTTACATTGTTTTGTTTTTGAATGCAGGTTTTTTTGTACATAATTCTATGTTTGTAAGTTCAACTTTCATGATAAAGAGATTGCACTACAGAACTTGTATTAGGTGAATTGAAAAATACTATTTCTTTTGTTTTTTACAGTGCAAATATTTGTCATAAAAATAAATATAAAATGAGCACTGTACACTTTGTATTCTGTGTTGAAATTGAAATCAATACATTTTAAAATTTTGAAAACATCCAAAAATATTTAAATAAATGGTATCCTATTATTGTTAAACAGTGCGATTAATCGCCCAATTAATCACGCTTATTTTTTTAATTGCGCAATTAATCACGATTAATTTTTTAAATCATTTGACAGCTCTAATTTTCAGAGAGAAGTGGGATTGTTAAAATTAACAACGTCCCTTTATATTTATAAACTGCTCTGAATTACTTCAGTGAAAGTTGCTATAGAGACACAAAATACTGAGCCAGATTACCCCCAATGCATAATCCCCTCCTCTAACTTCCCTTACTCGTACAAAGTTTAAAACAGAAACAAACTGCACCTTGTTCTCTATTTCTCCATATGCAAAGAGGTCATACTGCTTGTCCTTACTTTCACACACACTCTGCATACATCTGATCTGATCTCTATTTTGTGTTTCCCCTCCACTTCCATTTAGTCAGTGACAGCCTTGACATCCCAATTTGTCTCTTGCTCTTACATATGCCTTCAGGTGTTCTTCCATGCTGCCTTGTCCTGTTGGAAAGCCCTTCCAAAATCTGTTAGTTCCCTCCGCCCTCTCAGGGTTCAGATTGGTCCTACAAAATTCACTTCTGCTGCATCACCTAAAAAGAAATTCAAGTGTTCACATTTGAAAACATATGTAAACCACCAAGTGTTATGTCTGCCTAATAAGTCACCACCCAGTCATATCTCAGAAACTTCTCCTCTTCCCTCCCCATCCTCTCAGTTTCTCACTTCTCTGTCTATTTCATCATTAAGGTCCCAATCTTTCAATTGTTCTGCATGGGTGGATCCCTGTGCAGAGCCCCATTGACTTCTGTGAGGCTCCCTGGGGGGGGGGGAAGTGTTTGCTCTGTGACATTAACCAGGGTACAATCTGGATGGTTGAACAGCTGTGTCTCCTTAATTCTCTAGTCTGGGGTGACTTTTACACTCATGGGGGCTATAAACTGATAAGTAATAAGTAAGTCTTTCAGCAGGATCATGAGTTACTTTAGTCTCCTGTGCTAGGTGCTGCACTAATACACAAGGCATGTATTCCAGAGTCAATGACCTCCCTCCTATAATGAACTCTGCACATCTGTGTCCATGGGGAGTCCCTCTGAAATCAATGTGGTCCCAGTAGGCACAAGCATCTGCCCTCATGGAGCTCATTGCAGGATTGCTGCCTAAGGTGATAAGAGACTCAGGCAGTGTGGGAGAGGAGACAGTAACATATATACTGTATGAGAGGTCTAATGGATGGGGCACTGAACTGGGGAAATAGGAGATCTGGGGGCAAATCCTCAGCTAGTGGAAGCTGTCATAGCTCCTTTGATTGCAACAGAGCTGTGATAATTGCCACCAGCTGAAGCGTTGCCCCTAGGCTGTATTCCCAATTCTGCCACCGACTTTGGGCAAATGACTTCACCCCTCTATGCCTGTCCGCCCCGTCCTGTCTGTTTCCATTGTCAGCTCTTCAGGGCAGGGTCTGGCTCCTTAGTGTGTGTGTGTGTGTGGTGCCTAGATGTCAGAGGTGTCCTCTAAGAGCTTATGTCTTTCTTACACACGCAGTAACAACATACACACGTTAGCAATATGTACCAGCCCTATCTCGGAGCCCTGTTCTTCTCATCCGGCTAATAAAGCGTGCTAAGGAAACCCAGGCAGACCAAGCAGTGGCAGGACACCTGGATCTTTGATTGCACTTTACAGGATTTTTGGGGGGAGAGGGGTGTTCAGCGCACGGGTGGGATTTTTGTGTGTGTCAGCCCCGTACTACAACCCCAAACCTACAATCAGTGTGTGTGTGTGTGTGTGTGTGTGGTGCTGACACAGGCGCGGTTTAACCACACTCCACACCCGGGTGTGTTTCACCCGGCAGGATTTCATTTCTCCAGGGCTCCCGGTCGCGCCCCACAAGCAGCCGGGGCTGCTCCCCAGCAGGGTAGGGGTGGCGGCGCCGGCGGGAGGGAGCCCACTGACTGCCGTGCTGGGCGGGTCGCCCCTGAGGGGGCTTCCCTGGACTTCCACGCCAGGGCAGGGCGCTGTGACAGGCTGGAAAGCGGCCGATCCCTGCAGCTCCCAGCCCGCCCCTTTCCCGGTGTGTGGGGCTCTCACACACACGCCGCCCGGCCCTCCCCTGCTCTGCGCTGCTTCCCCCGCCGCTCCTGCCCCGTGGCTCTCCCAGCCCAGCCAGACAAGAACCAGCTTCCCAGCCCGCTACCGCCTCGCGGCCCATCCCCCGGGACAAGCCCAATGTCCTCTGCTCCCCTCCGCTCGCCCACCCTGCGGCCCCACAGGATGAAGAAGGACGAGTCTTTCCTGGGCAAGCTAGGCGGGACCCTGGCGAGGAAGAAGAAAGCGAAGGAGGGTGAGTCCGGGGGGGGAGAAAGTGAATCAGAGCAACGTGACTCGCAGCAGCTGCTGCTGGCTCCCCCTAGCCGCTGGCCAGGGAAAGGGGGAGGGAGGAAGCTATGGAACAACCCCCCCCCTTTGTTATTTCCATGGGCTTGAGGGCGAATGGGGGAGGGGAGGCAGAGGAAAAAGGGGGAGCTGGAGCGAGAGCCCGCAGGCGGCTGAGCCTCGGCTGGTGTGGTGCCCTGCTGGGGCGAGGGGCGGTGTGCCGGGGCCTGGCCCTCCCGGGTGGGCTCTGGAGACCGTGCTCAGCAAAGGAAGCCCGGCCGCTGGTAGCGCTCGCTGTTGGGGGGCAGGCGTCCGGGCAGCACAGAGAGGTTTGGGGGAGCGGGTCCAGCCCAGCTTGGTTGCGAAGACACCGCTCATTAAAGACCGGTCCTTGTTTAGCCAGGACTAACGTCAAAGGCTGCAGAGCAATGCACTGGTATCACATTATAAACCCCCTGGCGCTCCAGCTTGCTGAATATTGGAAACATCCCATTTACTACTTACTACAAGCTCTTCCTTTATTTACTCCTTGTTCCCTTAAGCAGGGTGAGCCACTTTCACTTTTTTTCTGTCTAGTTTTACTTCCCAGCTCCCATGCTCTTGCACATGGGCTCGCAGTTAGGAGTGATAAGCCTGAAACTTTTTTCTGTTGGAAAATGAGCTCATCACAGTAAAAGGACTGAGAGCCACTGCTCCAGCAGAATGCTGTGGTGTTTAGGTTGCAAACAGGGCAAGAGATCCTTTAAATCCAGCCAGTTGTTTTTCAGGGCTGGTCTACGTTCTGTTTTGCTACAGGTGTAACTATTTTGGCTAGGGTGTGACAGAATCCCTTCCCTCGCTGTAGTGAGTGTCTACAGTGAAGTGCCATCATGGCACAACTGCAGTGTTGCAACTATGCCTTAAGTGTAAATGTAGCCCTACTGTGGACACAGTTGTACTGGAGCCAAGCCATGTCTACACTATAAAGTTTGGCTGGCATAGCTATATTGGTCACTATTTATATACACCTATACCTATCTCATAGAACTGGAAGGGACCCCAAAAGGTCATTGAGTCCAGTCCCCTGCCTTCACTAGCAGGACCAAGTACTGATTTTGCCCCAGATCCCTAAGTGGCCCCCTCAAGGATTGAACTCACAACCCTGGGTTTAGCAGGCCAATGCTCAAACAACTACTTTTACCAGTATAGTTAATTTCTCTTGGGGTGAGGAGGGCCTGGAATAAGCTATGCCAGCTAAAGCAGAGTTTTGCTGGTATAAATTTCATCCACACTAAGGCTTTGGCTACACTCGGTACTTCACAGCGCTGCTGCGCAAGTGTAGTTGTGCCGCCAGTGCTGCGAGAGAGCTCTCGCAGCACTGTATGTACTCCACCTCTCCGAGGGGAATAGCTTGCAGCGCTGCGAGCAAGCGTGCAGCGCTGCAGGCTCTGATTACACTGGCACTTTACAGCGCTGTACTCGCTGCGCTCAGGGGGGTGTTTTTTCACACCCCTGAGCGCAGCAAGTTGCAGTGCTGTACACTGCCAGTGTAGCCAAGGCCTAAGGCCTGGCCTAAACTAGAAAATTAAGTTCCTTTAACTACATCAGTCAAAGGTGTGAAAAATCCACACCTCTGAACAATATAGCTAGGTCACCTTAAGTCCCCTTGCAGACAGTGCTAGGTTGACAGAAGAATTCTTCCCTTGCCCTAGCTACTGCCTTTCCGGGAGGTGATAACAGGAGAACCCCTCCCATCAGCATAGGTAGTGTCCATTTTGAAGTGCTACAGCTATGCTGCTGTCACATTTTAACTGTGGACAAGCCCTCAGGGTGATGATACTGCTTTAACTGTACCAGTATAGTTAAAATGATGCAAACAAGAAGATACTGCAATTAGATTTTATAGAACTAGATTTAATTCTTTATAAACTAAACTTACATTTTCCTTTGATTCTTTGACTCTGAATGCATGTCTAGTCCTATACAGGAAGTATCCCTCATCATCATCATCCTTACTCACAAACAACTGATATCTGGTAGCAGGAAATCTGAGTGTCATTTCCTTATGTTTGAATTTAATTTTGACCTTCTTGCTAATCAGAGACATTCTTGGCTCTGGTCTAGATTAAGATTGGAGGTGAGGGAGAAGGGGATAAATCACTTAATTTGAAACTCCTTTCAGTTAACTATTGAAATTGTGTACCTTTTAATTACACTTAATTATTCTGTGAACAGCAATTAACTTTAGTTGTTTTTTTTTTTAAATATAAATGTTTGGCATCCAAACTTGGATCAAAGGAAATGTTGCTAGGCCACAGCAAACCACAACCCGGGAGAAGAAAAGCCATTTCCTTTGATTAGTACACTTTTTTAATCCAGAGTGTCTCAGACTTTGTCCCACTATTCTATTTCTGAGGTACAGAAGAAATATAGTCACAACGTCCCCTGATATAAGTCAATTTCAAAAGAAGGGGATGGAGGAATTAATTTCTTGGAAGGGACCCCAAACTTTCAAATATACAACTAAATTTTTGGTTTTTGAAGGTGACTCTGAGCCTAAATAGGTTGTCAGCATCACTTTTAAACAAACAATTTCCACATAGAATCATAGAATATCAGGGTTGGAAGGGACCTCAGAAGGTCATCTAGTCCAACCCCCTGCTCAAAGCAGGACCAATCCCCAGACAGATTTTTGCACCAGCTCCCTAAATGGCCCCCTCAAGGATTGAACTCACAACCCTGGGTTTAGCAGGTCAATGCTCAAACCACTGAGCTATCCTTCCCATGCAATTGTAGGATTGTATTTTTCGGGACATCCGCTGCCGCAGTCACTTTTATATGAGGCCAAACACGTGTTTTGCTGAGCTTGCCAATTATTTTGCCAACTCCTGTTGTGGCCACAGCTCCCACTGGCTATAGAATTCTTATTTTAATTTTTGTCTTTTGTGTTGAGAGGGGAAACTGCTTGAGTTGTATTATTTTTCTTGATGGGAAGGAAATCTAAATTTGTGATTCTTTCCTTTAAATGGGATGAATGGAAATGAAAAACAAAAATTTTCCACAGACCTATGTAGTTACCAACAATTTGTTTATTGCATGCTTATGTTCTGGCAGGGCCAGCTTTATGACTTTGAGGGCTTGGAGGTTATTCACCGTAAGGGGAAGTGGCTTCCATTCCTTTAGCTTCTTCTGCCTTCTTCCCTACATCATCCAATTGTTCCTTTCAACCTGCCAAGGCCCAAATGCAGTATGTGACAAGGATCCAAAATGAAAGCTCCCAAAAATGCACATACAGGAAACTTAAAGTAAATGGTGGGTTTCATTTCTTTAATATAAATAGCCTTCTCTGTAACCTTAGTTTAATGATTCCAGTATTGCAGACTCCAAGCATTTAAAAATCATTAATTGCATCTAAACAATTCATGAGATTAGCTTAAAAATCATGGGATTTTTTTTTAAAGTGTTGGGTCTTTTTTCTTTGCTTCCTTGTTTTGAGGCTTTTGGGTGCACATTTTCAAGCTTTGCTCTGCAAACATCAGGGCTAGAAACTGCCTTTTTAAAAATAATAATAAAGCTGGGATTCTCCCCTAGTGATACACCTCCGGAAACTATGAATTTACACACACAAATTGTGAGACTCAAGATAACGTTGCCAGAATTCACAGACTCGTGGAAATGTAAGACTGGGAGGGACCTTGAGAGGTCATCTACATTGGCAGTACTTTGTTTCTAGATGGTTCTGGTCTAAATTTTCATTAATAATGTGAGAGGGCATGGGAATAGAGGGAACTTTGAGATTAAAATGAGTGTGGGGCAATAGTTGGTGGATGTTTTCCCAGAGCAGGCCAGCAGAGGGCCCAATAGTCTCTCTCTAAGACTACTCACTGCCAAGAGGCTGTTGCTTGAAGAACTCCTGGCAGCAGCAAAATAAAATATCCCTTATTAATGCCCCCTCCCACACTGTCACAGGTCTCAAAATCTGGGTCTGCATATGTAACGCTGGCAGACCCCGGTCATCAGCGGGCGGGATTGATCCTGGGACTTCTGGAGCTTAGTGCATGAGCTTCAAGCCAGCTGGCTGTTAGTTAAGGCTTTAGAGCAAATAAATAAATAAATATATAATCTTCTCTTTCTCTCGTTCATTAGGTGTTCCTGACTTTAAAAATAATGTCACATACCCTTGCTCCCTTTGTGCAGCTCACTACTTCAGTCAGAAACTACTTTTCTCCTTTTCCTTTATCTGTATCAAATCTACACTCTAGGAAGTACTGTACTGACAAACCTCCATGTAACATGGTAGTGCCATGACGCAGTTTGGTCTTGGTGTATATTATACAGAAATGTGGTTCAGTCCCATGCTGAAATAGAAACCAGTAACATGATTCAGGAACTGGTTTTGGACCCATCTGTATGTAAAACCAAAACATGGTTTAACGACATCAGGAACGTGGTGTAACCAAGTTCCCCAGTGCAGTTGAATTTGCAGGCTAGATGGGCCTTCAGCTTCACTCAGATCATATAAAAGATGCGGTGCAAGATAAAGCTGTTGTCTTCAGCTTTTAACTTCCCCCAACACCTGTCAGTCAATTGGAGTGACATTCCTATGTGGAAATAAAGAAGGAGAGTGTTTAATTGCAATCTTCATTTCTTTTGTTCTTGCGAAGCTTTTTTCTCTAGCCAGAGATTGTGGGAAAGATTTGAGCAGCAGGTGTCTGACTATTTGTAGCTATATATAATGCCTGTATGGGGAGTGGGTGAGAGAAATACATCAGCCTTAATTGCTAAGTGCTATTTGCAAATGAAAGTGTATAGGGTGAAGGAACTTGTTACAGAAAAAGCGCAATTTATGATTTAGCATGTAATCAGGGAAAGGTGGGGAGAGGGTTGCAAGTGCTGCAGAAGACACAATTAATGAAACTGCATCTAAATAATGTTACGGTTTTGATGGATACCAACAATGACATACCCAGTGGAGATTAAGGTAAGGTCCTTGAGATCTGGGCTCCAATGTAGCAGGGAGACTGAGCAGCCAGTGGCTTGGTGCACAGTTGACAGCTGCTGGTTTCCCCCTGCTGACAGTGCAGGACCAATGAAAGAGAAGATATAGCCTGGATCAATAGTGCTCTGTCAATTAGGTAGAAATAGATATGGATATTGCTTTGCCACTATGTTCACGTACAGGCGGATCAGCAGGATAAACAGCTGTGTATCCACTGATTAATGCACCCTATAGCCACTTTACTGCTCTGGGTAGCTCATTTTGATGCATAGGTCTCCACACAAACTGAAATCCATCTTCAAGTCTAAAGCACCCTATGACTCATCCAGGCAAAGACTTTCCCACTATCCTCTCCATTCTCATTGCCGGGGAGGTGGGAAATCCTGGGAAATAAATGAGCTTATCAACAAAGTGAACAACGGGGCGAGAGTTCCTCAATCTCTTTGAAATCAACGGGACTAGTTGTGTGAGTATGGAATAAAGTTTTCCGAATCAGGTCCACAAGGCCTCATGTCACTATCTTTCAACATGCTAGCTACTACTTCACTACCCTGTGAAGTAGTGCCATTGCAATCAAGAGGATGGCCGGATTGGACCCACTAGAAAACTAACTTCATCTTTTTTTATTTGAATAGATTATGTGGAATATGGTTTGTAAAGTGGGTCTTGGTTTTTTTACAGTATCTGTCATGTAGACTCCAGAAAGTGTAGCTGAGTAGATATGCTGCAAAAATTTACTCTGTTTAATTAATTGTTTGTTTTTCCAGATACAACAAATATACTAAAATACTAGATTTGTCATCATATACAAAGTAAATAAAGAGGGTTAGGATAAAGGGAGGGGAGGGAAAGTGATATACCTAAGCCAGGCATCAGTATTTGGTTGGGATTGACTTTTCCATTTTTGCTGGATTAATTTTTTTAGTGATCAAAACTGCACATTGGACCCACCCCTTACCCAGGGAATCTCCAGGCACCAGGAACATATCCAAGAATGAAACTTAAGGGGGGAGAGCTCAACTTAGCATCCAATATCAAATTGGTCCTTTGACCCAACTCGTACTAGAAATTCTTGATACAGGGGCACTCCCAAAACATATGAGCTAGTGTAACACCAATGGAGTTATTCAGCAGTGGTCAGCATTAATGAGGCCCATTACCAATATCCTGTATTGGGAATAGTATATTAGAAAAAGTGTCTTTTGGTGAATAAACTGTAGTCTTGGGGTCTGTAGTTGGTTTTTGAACATTAGATACAATTGTATTCCATTGGGTCAGAGAGAGTTGTATATACAAATCTCTATTCCAAGCATCTCTGAAACTATCAATTTTTAGCAGAGGCAAGATGGGTGAGGCAATATTTTTTCTATTGGCCCAAATTCTGTTAGTGAGAGAGACAAGCTTTGCATACAGTCTTTGGCAGAGTTTTTTGGACCAGGAAATCATAAAATGATACTGTTGGCTGAGTAAATCTGGGAAGTTTCCTCCAAAACCATAGAATTTCTGGAGTTCCCAATGCATCTGGTCCAAATACATTCATAAGTATATGCTTTAACTGGAGATATGTCCATGATCTGGAGCAGGGCAAGTCAAATTGTTGCCATGTTAGTCTGTATCCGCAAAAAGAACAGGAGTACTTGTAGCACCTTAGAGACTAACAAATTTATTAGAGCATAAGCTTTCGTGGACTACAGCCCACTTCTTCGGATGCATATAGAGAGTTGTCATTGTCAATTAGCTGCGACACAGTCATTCCGCTGTCCATCCAATCCCTCCACATCAAAGTTCTGTCAAGGATTTTCAGGCTAGGATTGCTCCATTGGACTGCTTCTACATGGAAGAATGGATGGAAGCAGAACTTCATAGCCAAGTTTGATCAAGATTGCCTCACAGCTGTTTTGGTGGGAGCTCCGGAGCCGCCAAATCTATATTAATTTGATCCTACAATGCCTGAACGGGAGACAGGGTGTACCAAAAAATTACACTCCTTTAACTCCCAATGCACTGATGTTCTGTGCTGAGCTTAATTCCTGCTGCTGCTCTGCGATTAGGTAGAGTTTGTTTATTTAATTTAGATTAAATTATTTGAAAAGATGCCTAGCCGAGGCTTTAGGCACCTTAACACCTCATTAATAATACATTGAAATCCCAGGAGCATTAAAGTAATAATTTCAACAGGAACTCAGCCAGCCACCTAGAAAAACTCCTTTTCTCTCCTTTTGTCATTGTGTGAGCATACTCTCAGCCCTTTCCGCAAACCCTCTCAAACAGATGGCTTTTGCAGCCTACCTTGAAGGGTACCAAATTCAGGCTATTCTGGACCAAAAGTGTGTGTACGGGGCATTCCACAGACCCACAGCCCTTGGAGAGAACACCCTGCTAGCTGTCCTTTCTCTTTTATAACAAGGGGGATCCAGCTCTAGCACTCCTGCTGCCAGCAGCTGTGACAGTATGGCACAGGGAGAGAGGCGGTCCCTCAGATAGGCCAGTCCCAGGCATTTAGCACTTTGTAGGTCATTAACCAGTGCTCTGGGATCTAACCTGGCTGCCCGTTGGTCTTCAGATGGAGTGTTGATTAATGTGTAGCCCACATAGGGGGCACATTGCAGTCATCTAATCCTGAGGTGACAAAAGAATGGATAGATGTTCAAAGTCCACATCTGAACGAAATGACCAGACGCAGGTGGCAAAAAGGTGATGTCTTGCATCACTTGTCCCGTAAACAAGGGTGAGGTGAGAATAGAGCTGGTGAAGAGGGCACTTCGGGGTGAAGTGGTGAAGGACAAAAGAGCAAACCATCAAGGGATTGCTTTTTGGAGGAACAAGGTTTCCCCTCAGAGCACTCTGGAACTTTTGGGATTCCATTAATCTCTGAGGGTGAACAATCAAAACAGGTTCCTTGTCCTGGCTGGACAGAGAGCCCCAACTTCAAAGTGTAGGAGGTAATGGTTGGACACAGGTTTAAGGTCCAATTGCCTAACCTCCGATCCCAAACCAAAAAACTGGTCCAATTTGTAACCGGCTGTGTGAGTTGAGCAAGTAACGATCTGGGATAGGCCTATGGTCATTATAATGGCCAGGAAATCCTGAGTTGCCTCAGAAGATCCATCATCAACATGCAGATTGAGGTTGCCGAGAACAATCTCTGTTTCCAGTGCCACTGAGGTGAGGAATTTAGTCCGCTCATGAAAAGCTCTGCTGCCCTGCCAAGTCGAGCGATACACTAAAACTATAGTCCCATCTTAATCCTGTCCTGGGAATCGCATGCTAGCTGGACACACACTGTCAGATCCAGTTTTGGAGAGGGAGATCTCTTACTCTTCAGGCTAGATGCAGTCAGCACAGTCACGCCACCTTCCTGTTGATTTTCCCCCCAACGCACTTCTTGGTTTATGACCTAACGAATACCCAGCTGATGACAACTGTGTCAAGACTGGTCCAGTAGTGTCTTCCAACCTGACTTTGGTAGTACAAAGTCAGAAGTGTCAGCTTTTATTAAATCCTAGAAGGCTGATGTTTTATTTCCCATCAGCCATGTGTTAATCATCATGAACGGAAGGCCGGGATCCTTATCTCCCAGCAACTCCATCTCTTGAGGAGGTGACACCAACAGAACAGAAATTAAACATCTTGTGCTTACACAGACTCCATACAAAATTATTATTACCTTGTCTGTCCCTCTGGCCAACTACCACAGGATCAAGGAATCCAGACCCCAGCAACTGTAGTGGGTCTCAATATTCCCGGCCAATGGCAGTGTTGATCCAGGCTCTTGGCCACTTGACGGTGACCATTGAAGGGACGCAGGTATCCAAATAGTGACCCCCAAGGCAGGCTGCAAAAGAGGTTAAACCAAAAAACCTTTCCTAGCCTACCACCTATTCACTACTTCATTCTGCTCACATCTCTTGCATCCTACAAGGCCATCCCTCTCAAAACAAGAATCCCCCTCATCACTGTGTCTCCTCCCCCCCCCCTTTAGTCACCCTGCCACTGTGACCAAATGGAGAGGAACAGCAACATCATCACTCACTGCCATGCTTGCTGCATCCCGAGGACACTGCCAATACGGTTGTTGCGTAATTAGCAGAGAGAAGAATTCAAGACCTGCTCTCTTTCCCCCCCCCCCCCCCCATGTCCCAGGGTACAAACCCTTTCATCCACCCTCTCTCAATTTTAAGATGCTCGCTCTCTAAAAGAGAGAAGACTGCACTCAACTTTAACACTTCCTGGCCTCTGACGCCACGGGCTAACTCCATATTTCTAATCCTACCATCACCTGTGCCACACAGCCTGGCTGGCCAGAGGTACCCCACCGAGAGATTCTCATCTTAGTGATCTCTTACTTTGCTGGCTTCTCACTGCAACAAGAGAAACTGACTCAGTCATAACATGTTACTGGCCCCCATCTAAATCCCTCAACGCAAATGTAATAGGGTAGTCTGCCCCTTAAAGGGCCCAGGAGGCCAGAGATCAGCCAGCCCTGTGCTGGAAGAGGAACCTGGCAGGCAGGTGCTGGGAATCATCCAACCTGCTTGGCAGTGTCAGGTGATTGGGCCTAATGATTACCAGCGAGGGGATGCAGCTGAAAGCTGCAGCTCATGAGAGGGCAGGGAGAAGACTCTCCTGGAAATGCAGCTGAAGCCTGGGAGGTGATGAGAGTATTGGCTGGGTGGAGGCGCTGACCGCTAAAGGTGTCTACACTGCAATTAAACACCTGTGGCTGGCCCCTGTCAGCTGATTTGGGCTGTTCAGTTGTGTGTAGACATTCAGGCTTGTCCTGGAGACTGAGCTCTGGGATCCTCTCCCTTCGCAGGGTCCCAGAGCCCAGGCTCTAGACCGAGCCCGAATGTCTACACAACAATTAAACAGTCCCTTAGCCCGAGCCCCATGAGCTGGAGTCAGCTGACACCTGCAGGTTTGTAATTGCAGTGTAGACATAGCCTAAACTGCTAGGGACCCCCACAATCTGATTTGAGAATAGGACTGTTGTTTTGCTGTGTCACTCAGCATTTCTTTTGTTGTGTTGAACAATAAATAGAGTCCCTAGGTAAGGGCTATGTGTGGCTGGTTATCTTTCCATGGCTGGTGATTGAGTCTACAAACTTACACTAAATGATCCACTATCTTTTTAAACTCTTTATTTATTTAGGAATTAACAGATCTTTGCTATGTAAATATCAGAGACAATACAATCGTAATTCCAACAGCTATCTTTTGTTGGAGAAACTATACAGTAATATAACAACCAGATCTCTCTATTTAACAACGTTCTGTTACAGAATGAGCACCATTTTGCTTCCCATGGCATGAAATGATCCACTATTTAAAACAAAACAAAAACCCTAACGTTCTTCCCCTGAACCTTGCAGAGCGTAATGCTCATTGAGAGAATGACTTCTGAGGGAAGATCTACGCTTAAAGTGCTGCATTGGTGCAGCTGCATCGACTGTAGTGTTTAAGTGAAGATGCTCTTATGCCAATGGGACAAGATCTTCTGTCAACATAGCGCTGTTTGCCCGGGGAGTCAGGTCAGTATAACTGTGTTGCTCAGGGGTCTGGATTTTTCACACCCCTGGGTGACTTAGGCCTGGTCCCCACTAAGTCCCCACTTCGGACTAAGGTACGCAAATTCAGCTACGTTAATAACGTAGCTGAATTCGAAGTACCTTAGTCCGAACTTACCGCGGTCCAGACGCGGCAGGAAGGCTCCCCCGTCGATGCCGCGTACTCCTCTCGGCGAGCTGGAGTACCGGCGCCGACTGCGAGCACTTCCGGGATCGATCCCAGAACGTCGATTGCCTGCCGCCGGACCCTCCGGTAAGTGAAGACAAGGCCTTAGTTATACCAGCAGGGCCGGCTCCAGGGTTTTTGTTGCCCCAAGTGGCGGGGGGAGTCGCAATCGGTGGCAGCTCTACCGCCGCTTCATTCCTTGGTGGCAATTTGGCTGCAGGTCCTTCCCTCCGAGACGGACCGAGGGCCCGCCACCAAATTGCTGCCAAAGAGCCCGACGTGCCGCCCCTTCCCCTTGGCCGCCCCAAGCACCTGCTTGCTGAGCTGGTGCCTGGAGCTGGCCCTGTATACCACTATAGGTCTGTAGTGTAGACCTGACCTTAGTAACCAGCAGGAAAATGCCTTTTTCAGCAAGAGTTCATATGCTTCAGATAGTTCAGATGCTTAAATTGTGCTCTGGCTGGTGTTTGTGTCCCCAAAACCTGGGCCTGGACCTCAACTGATCATTTAAAGGAGTCATTCAACTAGTTCAGCTGGTGAACTTCTTCCGTTGCCAAAACGTAGCAGGCCAGTACTTCACATTTCATTACAATTGGCATTCTTGGTGGCAGTCTTGTCTGCTCTGGGGATTTGCCCTGGCTACAGCCATTGCTGGTCTCCAGATTTCAAGCAGGGGTAACTTATAGTGGTGTTGACTGTCTATGCCAGAGGTTTGCACTGGTGCAGCTATGTCCAAAGTAGGGCCAAGGCTAAGCTGATAGCTCAGCCCTGGAGACGTTAGGCACTGGGATGGTGCATGGAATCCTGCATGGCTGCTGCCTTGGCTGTAGCTTTTAGTCTGATGTGTGTCTTCTTCATTTTATGACCAGGTTATAGAGTGCCAAATAACTGCAAGCGGCAGGGCACTGTTGTGGTATTTCTTGCCCAACTGGAAACCTCTTGAGTTAACCTGTTTCTTGCAAATCCTGGAGGTGGCGCTTGAGACAGGGTTTCACTAAGCACTGCGTATGGTGTCTTGGCGTGGGGTGTTCTGTGTGTTTAGACGGTTACCAGAGACCAGTGTTAGATCTTGCTGTTTAACGTCACTCACGATGTGAAGGGATCATATTGTGTGTAATTTGGAAGCTTGTGTTTAAATGTAGGTGACAACGAATTCATCAGTGTAAGGGGGGGAAAAATAAGTAGGGCCCTGATCCCGCAATCCTTGTTCATGCAAGGAGCCCCATTGAAGGTAAGAGGACTGCTTGGATAAGGAGGTGCTACTTTTACGAGTAAGAGCTGCAGGATTGAGCCCTTCCCTAGCTACAACAGTGATTCTGAGCCTCTTCCTCAATGATGCTCTGCCTTTCTGTGTCTGTGAACTGGCCCTTCTCTCTCGTTGATGACTGTGGGAGTCCCTCCCATCCGTTTTCCATAGAGCCACGTTCCATAGCAGGAAACAACTAATACCGTAGCTCTTCTTGTATCCTCCTTATCTTGTTAACAAGGCATTCTATGTCCCTTTTGTTTCCTGCCTGGCCGGATGTTTGCTCCTCTCCTCCTGTTTCTAAGTTCTTCCACTCTTGTCCACCATTGTGTGCTATGTGGAAAAATAATGAGTAAAAACTCTTGCCGCAAGGCTCTGCAGTGACATTTCTGACAAATGATCGCAAACCTCAGGGCCAGTTTGGAGGATCATATTTCACAGCTGCAATACAGTTGAAATGCCATAGCCATGAAATGCAACTTTAAGTGGAAGAACAGAACAGACAATTCTTACATCATTTCAACCAATGGGTCTGCAGCACTGGTATTCCTAAATAAAGAGCAAATTAATAATAAAGTGGAAAACATTCTAGGTATTAAATGCCATATTTCACCAATGTTGTGTATTAGATAACCCAGCTATTTGTGCAATAGCTACTTAAGAAAAGCATTGGTGATGGCAATGGGTCTTAGTGGATAGAGCACTAGACTGGGAACCTTGAAACCTGAGTTCTGTCCCCGGCTCTGGCACTGACCTGCCTTGTGACAGAACTTCACCTCTCCGTGCTTTGTTTTCCTTCTGTATAAAGCAGGGAGAATGATACTTAGTTCACTTCTTGTAAACTCCTCTCATGAGATCTGTGGATGAAAAGCACTGTAAGAGCCAAGTGTAGTTTATTATTCATGTATGCCCAGCGAGGTATTCTGAGGTGATGGAAGAGCGGCACGCAGCTTTCAGTGTCAGAGTTGGAAACACTGATTTCTAGCTGATCTGCATATGAAAGGGTGATATATTAACAAAAAGAGAGAGAGAGAGAGACACAGAATCTTTGGTCTGCACTTGGTTAGCTGTTATGATCTATTTATGCACCATCACTGCTGCTCATGTCTATGTAAAGTTAAATAAGTAGATCAATGGTGGAATGAAAGCTGGTTAAGCAGAACTGATTGTTTTTAGAAGCGGAATTTGCATGTTTTATGTTGTATCGTTTTAAAAGTATAATTCTAACATGTACCTATATGGAGGCAGGTGACAGTCCTGCCTTGCTGGATACACACTGGACTGAATCCAACTTATTTCCCTTCCTAGTGTTTCCGTAAATAACAACAAACATGAATTTGCTTCTGAGCTTGGCTGTTCATAGGATTCTCCCCAGCAGGGCCCCTCTGCCCCTGCCACCAGTTCCCTCTGCATTGGGCCAGGTCTATACTTAAAAGTTTTGCTGGCATAGCAGTGTCAGTTAGTTAGGAGTG
Source organism: Trachemys scripta elegans (assembly GCF_013100865.1). Classification (NCBI taxonomy): domain Eukaryota; kingdom Metazoa; phylum Chordata; order Testudines; family Emydidae; genus Trachemys; species Trachemys scripta. The sequence continues at coordinate 120,880,171 of NC_048298.1, forward strand.
TATTTTTGTTGTTGTTGCTTTTTTAAAATGATGTAGCTATGCTCGCAATGTTTAGAGTTTCTAATCGCACAAACCCTAACACCCTTACCCGAGATCCCGCCCCTGCCCAGCAGCCCTGTCCCCCGCTTACTCCATTCCCCCACCCTCACTCACTTGCTCATTTTCACCAGGCTGGGCCAGGTGGGTGGAGTGCAGGAGGGGGTGAAGGCTCTGGTTGGGGGTGCAGGCTCTGGGATGGGGCTGGATATGAAGGACTTGAGGTACAAGAGGGGGCTCTGGGCTGAGGCCAAAGGGTTTGGAATGTGGGAGGGGGTTCTGAGCTGGGGCAGGGGGTTGAGGCGTGGGAGGGGCTTTGGGGTATGGGCTCCAGGAGGGATTTTGGGTGTGGGCGGTGGCTCAGGGTTGGGGCAGGGGGTTGGGGCATGGGAGGCAGTGTGGGCTCCAGGAGGTGCTTACCTCGGGTGGCTCCCGAGTCCATGGAAGGAGCAACTCCTAGGTGGAGGTGTGGCCAGGCGGCTTTGCGCACTGCCCTCATTTGGAGACACCGCCCTCACAGCTCCCATTGGCTGTGGTTCCTGGCCAATGGGAGCTGTGGAGCTGGTGCTTGGGATGGGGGGCAGTGCATGGAGCCACCCTGACCGTGACTCCGCCTAGGAGCTGAGGGACACATTGCTGCTTCCGGGGAGCTTTGGGGAGCCAGGTAGGGAGCCTGCCAGCCCTGCGCCAACCAGACTTTTAATGGCCTGGTCAGTGGTGCTACCTGGAGCTGCTAGGATCCCTTTTCAATTGGGTGTTCCGGTTGAAAACCAGACACCTGGCAACCCTAGCAATGCTGTAGATGCAGTTATACCGGCGAAAGAATTTTTCTGCCAGTATAGTTTATTTCATTCAGGGAACTTGTCTAAGCTATACTAGCAAAAGCTTTTAAGTGTGGACAATACCGCTGAGAGAAATGGTGGATTTTTTTATGTGATATCTTGGGTTGTAGCTAAAACTTTCACCTGATCTGGCAGCAGCAAGAGTCAGCAGAATAGCTCTGCATCTTTATTAGGCAGATTGAAAAACAAGAAACATTTTTTAAAAAATTGAAATACTGAAGTTGTTTTCATTTCAAAGTGTTTTGAAATAGTTTTTTTTTAAGTTTTCACTAAAATTGTTTTCAAAAACATTAGCAAAATAGTTATCAAAATACTTAATTTACAGAAAATCAGTTTTCACAACTGTTTTTAAAAATATTGTTGGAGGGGAAAAGGCATTTTATAGATTGCTCAGTTCCTTTGTGGTGGTTGATTTGTGGTGGTTTAGGCTGGACTATATCTGCAATGCATGAAATCATGCCTACTTCAGTACTTTCTATGGATTGTACCATTTCAGGGCTCTTTATTATTGTAAATTTTATTCAAGTTATTCACAGCTCAGTACTGTTGGAGTACAAAGGGCTTATTCAATACAGTTCTGAGTTTTATATACACAAGGAGTATTGTAGAATTAAATCTCTTTGGCATATTTTAAAAGTAGCTGCCTAGGCCAAACATTGGCATATGATTGATGTTTATCCTGTCATCTTTTCACTTTCTGCAGCGAACCGCAATTGCCTCCATCATTCTTCACCCAAGAGAATGTTCTGTCTGTGGTCCAAAACGTTCTGCATTTAAGCCTTGATCCAAAGCCCACTGAAGTCAATGGGAGACTTTCAAATTACTTCATTGGTCTTTGGATCATGCCTTTATTTCACAAGAATGGGGGCTTAGCTGGTGAACTCCTTCCATTGCCAAAATCTATCAGGACAGTTTCTAGGTAAGGGTACACGAGCTAGGTGAAGCAGACTCTGCTTGCTGTAGGGTTTAGTGTTTTAGCAGCTTCAGGCTTGCTGCTCAGCCTATGTGATAACTTTATCCACGGTGCAGAGAGGTTTCCTGGTACAGGAAGTACTAGATATGCATGTGGTCAATACTGTGGACGCAGAGGTCCACAAACTTGAGGGCGTGGGGAGTGAGTAAAAGTATCTGACTGAGATTTTCAAAGTTGCCTAGGGGGATTTGGGTATCCAATTCCCATTTATTCTAAAGGTGATTAGGTTTCCAAATCTCTTGCACGTGGATGAAAATCTCAGCCTGTGTTTATGAATTTGGAAGTGTGGGGTATTATGTGAGGATACATGGGACATAGAGAACCCTTGATGACTAAATAAATAAATAAATAATAAATTAATGGAGATATCCTATCTCCTAGAACTGGAAGGGACCTTGAAAGGTCATCGAGTCCAGCCCCCTGCCTTCACTAGCAGGACCAAGTACTGATTTTGCCCCAGATCCCTAAGTGGCCCCCTCAAGGATTGAACTCACAACCCTGGGTTTAGCAGGCCAATGCTCAAACCACTGAGCTATCCCTCCCCCCACTACTTGTTAGGGACATCAGAAAAGCTAAGAACACAGTAAACTGACACTGGCATATACCATAAGAAGGACCGACTGCTTTCATATAGCAGTGTCTCTTTGTGACTTTTGACCATCATTACAGCTAGTAGAGCCTGTAACTGGAGCTGCTTTATGCTTCCCCTGTTAACCTCACAGATGTGCACCACCATTTCATATTTTCAACCTTACCATGTACCTGTTTCAGTGGTTCATCTTCCTCAGCACATCAGCAAGCAAAGAGGCATCCCTCAAACCCGTGACGGTTTTTTTAGACGACTTAGTGACAGCAGGAAGTAGGGAAGAGAAAAGCTGGTTACCCGCAGTCTTTCCCTTGCATTGACCTCAAGTCATCAAAGCAGTCATGACTTCAGCAGATTTTGTTCTCTGACATCTCGGGCATCTGGATGCAGTTATTTATAATTTACTGCAGAAGCTAATGACTTAAAAGTCAGCCTGCTGTAACTAAAACAGAAAAACCTAACCCGCTAGTCAACCTGAATCTGTGCCTGTTGGGACCTGATTGACGCAACAGGCTATGTCTAGTCAGCGATCATTGTGTCGATTCTATTGATGCCTTACTCTCTAATGGAGCTCTTATGTTTTCATTACCACCTGACACTTTTCTCCTCCCCAAGTATATTCTCTATCCAGTTTTTATCCTCACATGAGGCCTCCATGACTCTGAGTAATGTGGTGATCAGTGACAACTTGTGGCAGTAATACTCCGCCCCATCACATGGTTTTCCAGCGGAGGATGGTGACTGTTGGGAGGGATGTGTTGTTACTTTAGGTGGGTTTTGTCTTTGAAATATGTTAAATACGTTAGTTGTTACTGCTGGAGGTTACTGATTCCCACAGGGGCTGTATTAGGTCAGTTGATGCAATAGATGGCGTTACATAGAGTTTATGATGTTTTCCTGGCCACATGTGTGGTAGATATGGAATACCTCTTGCTTTATGTGCTATTTTTGTTACCTTCTTTAGTCATCACCTCTGAGATGGATAATCCCTGTGTGTGTGCATGCACATGTGTGTACACACTACTGGATGGAATGTGTCCAGCCTGCCCACATATGTATTTATTGACTTGGGGCTTGTCTACATGAGGAGTTACTGTGAATCTACATTATACCAGCTTGCTGTGTAGTAACTCACGGTGTGGACACCACTACAGCAAAAGTCTGAGAGAGTGGCTTAACATACTGCACTTTGAAGTAGTATGCTAAGCCGTACGCTAGGACTTCCACTGTGCTGTAACAATGTCTGCACAGCAAGTTGGTGCACTACACATTCACACAGTGGCTTACCGTGCAATAAGTCACCATGTAGACAACACTGGAACTCCATCTTAACCACAAAGAAACCTGTGTTTCTGCAGCTGGAAGTCATGGATTCTGTGCTGCATGTAGATTCATTGAAAAACATGGTGTGCAACATGATTCTAGTTCAGTCTTGTCTTAAGGATTTGGTTGGCAGAATATTTATTTTTTATTTATGTATGTATTGGAGGAGTGGGGTAAGGTGGAGGGAGAGGGGAGAAGGCAGTGTAGCCGAGGTGATATGGCCCTGGACAGGGTTTTATTTCTGGCCCTGCTGTTGGCTGGCAGGGTGACCTTGAGCAAGTCTGTTATCGCTCAGTGACTGCTTCTCAGAATTTAAAAAGAGGATAACGATACTTGCCTCTTCTGTAAAACACTTGGAGATCTCTATAGGAGCTCGTTATTATTATTATAAAAACACTTTTCAACACCCAATAAATGTATTTTCAAGCGATCATAAAACAGGCTTTAATGACTTCCAGTTCCTCATTTAGTATTTCTTATTTAAAATGATTGAACTGTAATACAAATATACACTGAAAAGCAACGATGTCTTTTTCAGTGTAGGTGCCATATGTTGGCAGTGAAAACTTTTAATTAGCTGAGAGAGAGAGAGCTGTACACCAGTTCTTTGGGGAGGGGAAATAAACTCCTGGTGTCGTGAAACGTGGGAGTTGGATGAGCTGGAGAACTATTACAGTCTCTTTATAGAGCATGTTGTCTGTTTCTCACTATCTTTAAATAAAAACAATGTGTGATCCTCAAAACACATCTTCCCACTTAGCCTGCTTGGCAAATGTTTGAAGACATATTATTAAATAGATGCAAAGATTGCTGTCTTTTTCAGTTTAAAATAGAATGGCACTTGCATACCGTAGTCTTCGTCTGGCATAGTGGTATGGATATAATACATAGCTCTGGCACACACACAGGATTGAATCTTCTTTTCTTCAGGGGTGGTGGAGTTTTGGAAGGGTTCCCAGGCATCTGATTGTGAACTTTCCCTTAATGTGCCTCTCCTAATTCAGTCTCCTCTGGTCTTCATTCACCTGCGATCTAGTTGGGATCACCATTTGCCTCCCTTCCTGCTCATGCTCCAGAGATCTGCTACAGTGACACTACCTCACTAGGATGTTGGGCAGGAAAGGAGTGGCTGGCACTATATCTTTATTCTATGCTGAGTCCAACCCCTTAGGGATCTATGCCACTGTTGACTCACTGGTAAGGCTGTTCACACCCCATCCTGGAGCCCTGTCATACTGAAGCCATTTAACTTCACTCTAATCAGAATTGGAATTTACATACCCACTGAAGTGCCTGGAAACAGTATGGGACTTCCTAGGTCACAGTGAAAGGAGTTTCATTGCACTAGGGGATTTTGCTTGAGAGCAAATCCAGCCATGGGGAGGCAGCGTGGTACAGTGCAGAGTTTTCTCAAGAAAGTGAAACTATAGATAACAAAAATCTGTCCTGATGGGGAAATTTCACTTTTGTAATGGACAGGACTGCACAAGCGACACTGTTGTTCCAAGAATGCTGGGCATTTTGGCATGTCACAGCGTGGGTAGTAACTTGACTCTGTAAATTGACATTGGGACGAAGGAGGAGTTCTCACTGGAGAACAAAGCCCAAGTAATCAGGCTTCTGTCCTCTGAATGGCCTGAGCAGGATGTGGAGAAGGAAAGATTCCCATGCTAACCTACAGCAGCCCCTATGTGATGATTCTTGGCTGCTGGATCTATGCAACTGTGGTTCAAGGGGGCTGTTCTTATACTGTGTGAACTTTCTGGGGCAGGGGTTGCCTTTGTGTGGGATTTTTGTGGTGCCTAGAGCAATGGGGCCGCGGTTCCTGTTTGGGGTGCTTGCACACTACTACATTAGAAACAGGAAATAATAGCAAAGCCGCTTCTCTTTCCTGGCTCTGAGGCCACCGCCTTAGTGAGAAGGAAGGTGTCTATCTCTCTGGGCAGCTGTTCTGCCCACTTCTCCCCACCAGCCTGAGTCAGGGTCAGGCTGTGTGGCTTTAAAAAATTTTTTAGATTGGCCAACGGTTGGATTTGAAGGGCTCACTTCCTCTCCACTTGTGAGGTAATTCCCCTTCTCTTGACATTGCCCTCCACTTGTGAGGTAACTCCCTTCTCTTCATGTGTCAGTATAATAACGCCTGCATCTGTAATTTTCACTCCATGCATCTGAAGAAGTGGGGTTTTTTTTACCCACGAAAGCTTATGCCCAAATAAATCTGTTAGTCTTTTTAAGGTGCCACCGGACTCCCTGTTGTTCTTACTCTGTGTTTGTCTAGCAGGCAGCATAATGGGGCCCTGATCTTGGTGGGACCCCTAGAGGCTCTTGCAATACAAATAATAATTTCCTGAATATGGCAGGAACTGGAAACCATTAGAAAAACTCCTTAAAAGGTCAGATTCTACCATAGTTGCTCACGTGGAGTAATATCCTATCCTGCAAGTAGCTCTGCTGAAATCCCTGAATGTATTCACAGAGTGAAGGCACTATCCAGCATGGCTACGGGTGGTAGACTCTGGCTGCTGCTGTTTCGCTGCTTTGGGACAGGAAGAGGTGGTAAACACTTTGAAAGCTTTAGCAGAGTTTCTGGGTGTGGTTTCCAACCTTGTGAAATAGTCTGCCCATCCCTAGGCTGGACCCTATTTACATTGTGCTGGGTTCAGACCCAGTATTTACTATAAAATCCTAAAATTAGTTGAGTTAAACATCTGAATGGCAAGGTTGGTTTGTTTGTTTTTTAGCAAAACCCCAAAGCAGGACTACCTTTCCTTTTTAGTTGATGTTTGTGCATCTAGAGCCGTTAGTAACAGTTCAGAGAGAACTTATATTTGTGGTTTGCAGCATCTGTTATCTTCAGTGTACTTTTCCTGCAGAGTCACTTTTCTGCACCAAAAAGAGTTGCTTTCCTTAAATTGCAAGTCATAGCTCTAGATAGGAGTTCATATATAGCACACGGCTTCTTTCTTGACTTCCATATCGCAGGCTGAATTGGAGAGTGCCATTTTCTTGCTACTACCGGTGTTTATCTGCTGTCATTGCCTTCATCAGTGAGTCCTGTTGCCTTTGATTTCTCTTGACATATTCAGCAAAAAACATTTGATGTGTGCAAATGTTTACACATATGTATGCTTAATATAAACCTCTGCATAACACTTTATATCAATTAGAACAAATAAGAGAAGAAAAGCAATAAGCTGAAGCACGTAAAACTATTCCTGATGATCCGTATCCAATTGAGAAGGCTGGGGAAATGTTTATTCTCGAGTCTGTTTCTGCAAATACTGCTCATCGTAATGTTTATTACCGTGTGGAATTACATTAACTTCAGGGGGAATTACTAATGGTAACAGGTGGTAGTGTTTGCAGCATTGAGTCCTTATTTGGGGCCAGATTTAACGTGTACAGAATTAGCAAGTAATTGTTGTTGGTTTTTTGGGGAGAGGGGGGCGGTGCTGTGTGATGGGAGAGATTAAAATGAATGTCTGAGAACTCTTCAGTTACGTTCCTGACACTGCTGGTTAACTGGCTGATTTGTCCTTCGCTAGTCACTTTGTCCAAAACTTAGAAACTTGGGTGCTCGTGTCAGTGGCCTGACTTTAGAGGTGCTCAGCACTCATTGCTCAATGGGAATTGGGGGTGTCAGCACATCTGAAAACGGGCCCCTTATTTAGGTGCCTAACTTGGGTTCCCAAACTTTGCCCTCAGACTCTCTGTGTCTATTATCTTTTTAAAAATATAGATAATAATACAGTAATAAAAATGTCTGTGAAGATTAATTCATTCTGATAAATGTCTTTGAACTTTTATTTGGAGTATAAGTCAAAGTAATACACCTCTACCCCAATATAACGCTGTCCTCAGGAGCCAAAAAATCTTACCGCGTTATAGGTGGAAACCGCGTTATAGCGAACTTCCTTTGATCCACCGGAGTGCACAGTTTTAGTAACAGTTCAGAGAGAACTTATATTTGTGGTTTGCAGCATCTGTTATCTTCAGTGTGCTTTTCCTGCAGAGTTACTTTTCTGCACCAAAAAGAGTTGCTTTCCTTAAATTGCCCCCCGGAGCACTGCTTTCCTGCGTTATATCTGGATTCGTGTTATATCGGGTCACGTTATATCTCGGTAGAGGTGTATTGTGGACTACATAGTAATATGCAATGCTTTAAATAGAATTTGCTGTACTAAATTTAAAATAACTTCTTTATTATCTATATAGCAAGGCGGGTGCGGGGGGGGTGGGTGGGTGAGTGAAGAACAAGCATATCCAAAGGGAGTATTGATGTTGCCCAAGGCCAGTGCAGGGATACTAAAGGATGACAGATTTACTTCAGTAGGTCTCCCCACATAGCTTTCCTCTGCACATCAGACTTTTCTTTCCTTAATGTTTTAACAGGCAACTTTCAGACTCTACCTCCCTCTCTCAAATGCAAGGTTCCTGTTATTCATGCAGGCGGCAGTGGGAAACAACAAAGACCTACCACCACCTCCATTCCACCACCAGCGCACCCTTGTTTAATGAGTGGAAAATCCCTTCTGCTTTTTATGGCAGAACTTTAACTGAGCAAGGGTGGAGGGAATAAATGTCCTTACCGCCAAACAGAAATTTATTTTACTAATTGCTGTCAGTGTTCTTTCAGGGTGAAATTCACCCCTGTGATGGGAGCCAGCACAAATTCTAGGCATCACTTCAGCCCACCCTCTGTTTGTCTGCCTGCAAACTCATGGACTGAAGCAATCCATTTGCAAGCTCAAAAAGATGATACTTCATTGGATCCATTCAGTTCACGTCTTGAAGGATAGAAGCTTTATTATTTGTATTGTGGTAGTGCCTAGGAGTTCCACTCATGGACCCTCACCCCATTGTGCTAGGTGCTGTACAGACACATTTTTCTCCTTTAAAAATGTTCAAATTCTAGAAATGGATGGCCTTCATTTGCTTGGGAGAGTTTCCCACTTACTAGGTAGCAGTGAATAAGCTAGTGGAGAAGATGGCTAGTTGTCAGTTGTTCTTAAATAATCACCTCTTCTCTAGGTGGCACGCATTCAAAACTGGGGAAAAGGTGGAGATAAGAAGCAGGAAACATAGGAGCAAGGTTCCTACATCGCAGAACAATTAATACGGGATGTTAGTAGGACATTCCTGATCCATGTTCTCTTGTTCCCTTGTCAAGCTTGAGTTGAATAACTTTCTGTTCCAAAGTGCAGAAGAACAAAAAAGATCAGCTGCCATGCAGGCGATTTAATTGTGACAGTAACAAAGCATCCTAGGCAAACTGCCGTGATGTAACGGGAGAGTTAAATACACCTCTGCCTCGATATAACACTGTTCTCGGGAGCCAAAAAATCGTACCGCGTTATAGGTGAAACCGCGTTATATCGAACTTGCTTTAATCCACTGGAGTGCACAGCCCCGCCTCCTCCCCGGAGCGCTGCTTTACCACGTTATATCCAAATTCATGTTATATCGGGTCGCGTTATATCGGGGTAGAGGTTTATATAATAAATGAAGGAGCTGGAATTATTGACCTGTGACGACTTTATCTAAATGAGGGGGACTCTTGTTTATCTCCCTTCTTGAGTTAGGTAAGAACCATTCACTGTTAGGGACCTATGTATGCTTTTCTTTTGCAATGTAGGTAAGTGGCAGTTTCTTTTCTATAGTCGAAATAACGGCTGACACACCCAAAACAAAGCAAAAAAATAGTGATCAACAGCCCAGTAGAGCCTGTAACAGAATTTGAGCCCCTGTATTTTCTTTCTCTAATTTTTATCCACATGTTGATCCTCATTAAGTCCCATAGCTACATAAGGACCAGATCAGTGTTCATTTCAGCAATATCTTCCCAGTTGTCCTGGTCTCATTCTGCTTAGTTCAGGTAACAAGTTTAATATTTTTTTGGTATATTAAAAGGATTCATAACTGCTGAATCCTTAAAAGCAGATTCTGTCAGGGAAAAGAGCTGGACACATGCTTTTATTTGAGGGTATGGAGACATTTGTTTATGGGCTAAAAATAGAAATCAATTTTGAGACTTCATTCATCTGTGCTAAGTTCCTGTTTCTTTGACTCAGTGTGTCAGTGGGCATTTCAACTATAGAAAAGAAACAGCCGCTTAACTACATTGCAAAGGAAAAGCATACGAAGGCCCCAAACAGTGTATGGTTCTTCCATCTCCCATCATGACTGGGCTCTCGGGTGGGCCCAGAGCTCATTCTCCAGCCCAAACCCAAATGTCTACGATGCAGTTTTATAGCCCCGCAGTCTGTCAGCTAACATGGGTCAGCCACAGATGTTTTATTGTAGTGTAGATGTACCCTTTGGGGCTCTGTCACATCACAATCGTACTGAATTTACATCCTGAATACAGCTAGTCTGAATTATTTTTTTTTCTATGTCAGTTTTCAACAATAATAGAAAAAAAAATTTTCTTAAAATTTTCCATGGAAATTTTCCGAGTTTTTGCTGAAAACACAAAAACCAAAAGATTTTGTCAGGGTCAAAATATTTTGGTGAAAAATTGAAATATTCCATGGAAAGCAGACACTTTTTTTTGTGGAAAATTTTGTTTTGTCAAACATAATTTTCCATTGAAAGACTGTTTTGATGGAAATTTTCAGCTGAGAGTTAGTGGTTGCCCTTTATAACAAGAACATTAATGGTGGTGAGTTAAAGGTGGCCTGCGCTGTATCCTAAAACACTAACACAGTGTTAATGATGATGATGTTATTGAGGACGCAGATAAGCAAGTACCTCATGTTGAAATCAAATTGTTCCTACCTTCATGGGTAGTGGAATTTGCCTAATTGGAATTCCTTTTTTTGTTTGTTTTGTTTTACTGGGTGCAAGCTGAGTTTAAAGTTCACTTTCATGCCTCTTGAGAAATGCTTGAAAATCTCATTGGAGTTTTCACTTTCTTGCTACTGATCACTTTCATTCTGGGCAGTTGTGTGCATTCCCATGCACCGAAGCAGCCAGCTATTTGGAACTGAAGTGCCTTTAACAGCACAACTTACTATTGTGGGTGTAAACTGTACAGCATGGCATGTGGATATACAGTCCAGGCAGTATATTGGTTTAAGTTGATAAGGCCAGGTCAGTCAGCACAACTAAATAGTGTTGGCTGTCAATGATCACCAGGGCCTGTTACGGCATCTGAGGGTTGTTAGGGCCTATGGGTGCCCTAGCCATGGCCCCTTCACTGATATTGAGACCGGGGTGGCTTATGGCCCTGTGCCACTGTGGGAATCCCATAGGCCAGAGAATGCTCTGTTGCCTGGATGATTTAGGGCAGCTTCCATGGGTCTGACAAACCCACTGGTCACTTGACAATTCTTTATTGTTATTTACTAATTTCAGTAGTGCCACTGTAAGTGCATGCCTGAGGCAATGAAAGGAGTGAGGTCCCTGCTGTGAAGAGATTAAAATGTAAGGGCTAAATTCTGCCACTCTTACTTGCATTGAGATAGTTGTACTTCACTCTGATTTCAGTGGAACTACTGGAGAGGTAAGGCACAAGTCTGTGTCAGTTGCAGAAGGGAGGACTGGCCTCTGTAGAGGCAATGCACAAGTAAAGGGGATTCTGTAAACCACTGTTGGATTTACAGGGATGATGTCCTGGGTTTTGAATGACCCCCTCTGCATTTTCCATGGAAATCTCACAGGATGCGCTTCCTGGGAGGTTAATGTAGGTGTCTCCTATTTCTCTTTTCAAATCCCAGCCTGTGCTGTTTAATTTTCCTTATCTCATGAGTCTTGGTGCCTGAGAAGAGGCACCATGCATGCCAAAGAAAGGAGGGGAGAGTCTTGCTGCTGTCTGAATGCCCATAACAGCAGCATGAGAGTGTAGTCCACTCCAGGGCACTGATCTTTAAAGCCACTGTAAGTTCAAACTGGAACAGGTATAGGTCTCGGTGAGTCCTAAAACACATAACACTGAGGTTGGGGACTTCTCACTGCTGCTTTTCTGCTACCTTTGATTTCCCCCCCCCTTTTTTTTTAACCCCACTTACATTATTTTTCAGGGGATTACAGGAGAATCTCCTCTTTCATTTCTTTTACTAATTATTTCATTTATTTTACAAAAAAACGTGTTGTCCTCTGGTTGCAGAGAAAAACCTGACAACATGACTAGAGTGCAGCAAAAAGACACAGACGTTAGAAGGCAATGAACTCTGAATTTATTAAAATCTCATTATTTTGGGGGGCCTAGGTCATGATTTTTTTATGTTTGGGGGTTGGCAATACTGGAATGTTTTTCCCACTCTCTCTCAAAGAAGTGTGTGTGTGTGTTTTGGCCAACTGATGGCCAGACACTGGAACAAGCATAAGCCCTGATCCTGCAACTGGATCCACACAGATGGGACCCCATTAGGGTTGCCAACTCTGACTGAAGTTATTCTGGGAGATTTTCCCCCCAACATGACATAATGCCATTTTCTTAAAATAGCCTATTAAAGTCTCCTGGATTGCTTTCAATAGTCACCGGGAGATCGATGTCGATTCCAGGAGACTCCAGGCCAATCCTGGAGGGTTGCCCCTGGGAAACCCCAGTAGGTCTGGACGAAATGCAGACACAAAATTTCTCGATACTTTAAATGACTGCTTCTTGGAGCAGCTGGTACAGGAACCCACAAGGGGAGAGGCAATTCTTGATTTAGTCCTGAGTGGAGCGCAGCATCTGGTCTAAGGCCTGGTCTACACTACGACTTTAATTCGGATTTATCAGCTTTAATTCGAATTTACCCTGCAACCGTCCACACAACGACGCTATTTATTTCGATGTAAAGGGCCCTTTAAATCGATTTCTGTACTCCACCCCGACGAGCGGAGTAGCGCCAAAATCGATTTTAACATTTCGAATTAGGGATAGTGTGGCCGCAATTCGATGGTATTGGCCTCCAGGAGCTATCCCACAGTGCATCATTGTGACCGCTCTGGACAGCAATGTAAACTCGGATGCACTGGCCAGGTAGACAGGAAAAGCCCCGCGAACATTTGAATTTCATTTCCTGTTTGCCCAGTGTGGAGAGCACAGGTGACCACAGATAGCTCATCAGCACAGGTAACCATGCAGGCTGATAATCGAAAAAGAGCACCAGCATGGACCGTGAGGGAGGTACTGGATCTGATCGCTGTATGGGGAGAGGATTCAGTGCTTGCAGAACTTCGTTCTAAAAGACGAAATGCAAAAACTTTTGAAAAAATCTCCAAGGGCATGATGGAGAGAGGCCACAATAGGGACTCTGAGCAGTGCCGCGTGAAAGTCAAGGAGCTCAGACAAGCCTATCAAAAAACAAAGGAGGCAAACGGTCGCTCCGGGTCAGAGCCACGGACATGCCGCTTCTACGCCGAGCTGCATGCAATTCTAGGGGGGGCTGCCACCACTACCCCACCTGTGATCGTGGATTCTGGGTCGGGGATAGTCTCATCAGCGACGCCTGAGGATTCTGCCGATGGGGGAGAGGAGGAGGAGGAGGATGAGGATGAGCTTGCAGAGAGCACACAGCACTCCGTTCTCCCCAACAGCCAGGATCTTTTTCTCACCCTGACTGAAGTACCCTCCCAAGCCAGTACCCAAGACTCTGACCCCATGGAAGGGACCTCAGGTGAGTTTACCTTTTAAAATATAAAACTTGTTTTAAAAGCAAACGGTTTTTAATGATTATTTTGCCTGACTTTGCATTCGCGGTCAGTTCAGCTACTGGAAAAGTCTGTTAACGTGTCTGGGGATGGAGCGGAAATCCTCCAGGGACATCTCCATGAAGCTCTCCTGGAGGTACTCCGAAAGCCTTGCCAGAAGGTTTCTGGGCAGTGCATCCTTATTCCCTCCTCCATGGTAGGACACTTGACCACGCCATGCTTGCAGCAAGTAATCTGGTATCATTGCCTGACAAAGCCTGGCAGCGTATGGTCCCGGTGTTTGCTGGCATTCAAGCAACATCCGTTCTTTATCTTGTTGTGTAATCCTCAGGAGAGTGATATCACTCCTGGTAACCTGGTTGAAATACGGGAACTTAATTAAGGGGACAGAGGTGGCCGTTCCTACTGGGCTGTTTGCCTGTGGCGGAAAATAAATCCTTCCCTGCAGTTAGCCAAGCGCAGATGGGAAATTGGCCCTGAGTTTTTCGCGTTTGGCTAGCAGGGATCTTCCCTGTTACCAGCCACGCGGTGGGGGGAGGGGTACCGTGATCATCCCAGAGAATTCATGGCGGGAGGGGGGCGGCGGCGGGGGGGGGGGGGGTGGTTAGTTTGGTGCCTGCAGGGATCTTCCCTGATACCAGCCACGCGGTGGGGGGGAGGGGTACAGCGATCATCCCAGAGAATTCATGGCGAGGGGGGGGGGTGGTTAGTTTGTTTTCTGGTGCTGCTGAATGTTAACAGAAAAACCGCAGCACTCTACAGGCTATGCTTGGTATGTGGGAAAGGAGGGCGCAGAAGCTGTAAGACAATGGCTTACCATGGCCGCATGCAAGCCGAATTCTGTTGCCCAGACCTGTGATCTCTAGCAGCAAAGCCACAGGCACTCAGCATTAAGAGGCAAAATGCGACCTTGCACAGAAATCACATGTGCTATGTAATGTGAATAGTGTTGGTCACCGTGAAAGAGTATAAGCATTGTTCTGCAAAATGTAGCTTTTTAAACAATTCTCTCTTTTTTCCCCTCCCTACAGCAGCTGCAAATTCCTCAAGCCTCCCTCCTCCATCCCGAAGGTTATCACAGATAAGGCGTCGTAAGAAGAGAACGCGAGACGAGATGTTTTCTGAAATTATGGAATCCAGCCGCAGTGACAGAGCTCATCTGAATGAGTGGAAGGAAACAGTTTCAAAGTATAGGAAAGAAGCCAGTGAACGTGAGGACAGGAGGGACCAACGTGAGGACAGGAGAGACGCTCGAGATGAGAGGTGACGGCAGGAAGACCAGAGGAGGCAGGATGCAACGCTGGGGCTGCTGCGTGAGCAAACAGACATGCTCCGGCGTCTGGTGGAGCTTCAGGAACGGCTGCTGGAAAACAGACTGCCGCTTCAGCCCCTGTTCCACCCTCCCCCCTCCCCATGTTCCGTATCCTCCTCACCCAGACGTGTAAGAACGCGGGGGGGGGGGGGGGAGGCTCCGTACACCTTCCCATTCCACCCCAGCAGACAGCCCAAGCAAAAGGCTGTCATTTTTTTAACCTTTTCTTTGTGGCTTTTTCCTTCCCAGCAATCCTCCTCCCAAATACCACCCGGGTTCCCTCCCTCTTTTTCTAATCTATTAATAAAAAATAAATGATTTTTAAATGATAGTGACTTTATTTGGTTTGAAAGAAAGCTGGGGGAAGGGGGAGGGTGGGTTCCTTACAGAAAATCAGTCAATAAAGGGGGCGGGTTTTCATGAAGGAGAAACAAACAGATATTTCACACTGTAGCCTGGCCAGTCATGAAACTGGTTTTTAAAGCTTCTCTGATGCACAGCGCTTCCTGGTGTGCTCTTCTAATCGCCCTGGTATCTGGCTGCGCGTAATCAGCAGCCAGGCGATTTGACTCAGCCTCCCACCCCGCCATAAAGGTCTCCCCCTTACTTTCACAGAGATTGTGGAGCACACAGCAAGCAGAAATAACAATGGGGAGATTTCTTTGGCTGAGGTCAGAGCGAGTCAATAATGATCGCCAGCGACCTTTTAAACGGCCAAATGCACATTCTACCACCATTCTGCACTTGCTTAGCCTGTAGTTAAACAGCTCCTGACTCCTGTCCAGGCTGCCTGTGTACGGCTTCATAAGCCATGGCATTAAGGGATAGGCTGGGTCCCCAAGAATAACTATTGGCATTTCAACATCCCCAACGGTTATTTTCTGGTCCGGAAAGTAAGTCCCTTGCTGCAGCCCTTTAAACAGAGTAGTGTTCCTGAAGACGCGAGCGTCATGAACCCTTCCTGCCCCGCCCGCGTTGATGTTGGTGAAACGTCCCTTGTGATCCACAAGTGCTTGCAGCACCAGTGAAAAGTACCCCTTGCGGTTTATGTACTCGGTGGCTTGGTGCTCCGGTGCCAAGATAGGGATATGGGTTCCGTCTATCGCCCCACCACAGTTAGGGAATCCCATTGCAGCAAAACCATCCACTATAGCCTGCACATTTCCCAGAGTCACTAACTTTCGTAGCAGCACCTGAGTGATTGCTTTGGCTACTTGCATCACAGCAGCCCCCACAGTAGATTTGCCCACTCCAAATTGATTCCTGACTGACCGGTAGCTGTCTGGCGTTGCAAGCTTCCACAGGGCTATCGCCACGCGCTTCTCAACTGTGAGGGCTGCTCTCATCTTGGTATTCTGTCGTTTCAGGGCAGGGGACAGCAAGTCACAAAGTTCCATGAAAGTGCCCTTACGCATGCGAAAGTTCCGCAGCCACTGGGAATCGTCCCAGACCCGCAACACTATGCGGTCCCACCAGTCTGTGCTTGTTTCCCTTGCCCAGAATCGGCGTTCCATGGATAGAATCTGCCCCATTAACAACATGATCTCCAAAGCACCAGGGCCCGTGGTTTCACAGAATTCTGTGTCCGTGTCCGTGTCCATGTCCATGTCAATGTCCTCATCACGCTTGTCGCTGCGCTGCCGCCGCCGCTGCCTCCTCGCCTCGTTTTTCTGGTCCTGGCTGAGCATAAACTCCACGAGAACGCGCGAGGTGTTTACAATGTTCATGACTGCTGTCTTGAGCTCAGCGGGCTCCAAGCTTGCCGTGGTATGGAGTCTGCAGTGTTCACCCACCCAGGAAAAAAGGCGTGAAAATGGTTGTCTGCCGTCCGTTGCTTTCATGGAGGGAGGGAGAAGGTGAGGCTGTACCCAGAACCACCTGCGACGATGTTTTTTGTCCCATCAGGCACTGGGATCTTAACCCACAATCCCAATGGGCGCGGGAGACTGCGGGAACTATGGGATAGCTATGGGATAGCTACCCACAGTGCAAAGGTGCAGAAATCGACGCTAGCCCCGGTTCTTGGACGCACACCACTGAATTAATGTGCTTAGTGTGGCCGCATTCATTTCGACTTTATACAACCTGTTTTTCAAATCCGAATTATATAAATTCGGATTAATCCCGTAGTGTAGACATACCCTAAGAGGTAACTATAACAGGACCACTTGGAAATAGTGACCGTAATATAACAACATATAACATTCCTGTGGAAGAACACCTCAGCAGCCCAGCACTGTGGCATTTAATTTCAGAAAGCGGAACTATGCAAAAATGAGGAGGTTAGTTAAACAGAAATTAAAAGGTACAGTGAGTATAGTGAAATCCCTGCAAGCTGCATGGACCCTTTTCAAAGACACCATAATAGAGGCCCAACTTAAATGTATACCCCGAATTAAAAAACACATTAAAAGAACTAAAAAAGAGCCACCGTGGCTTAACAACCATGTAAAAGAAGGAGTGACAGATAAGGAATCTTTTAAAAAGTGGAAGTCAAATCCTAGTGAGGTAAATAGAAAGGAGCATAAACACTGCCAAATTAAGGGTGGGTCTACACTGGGGGCAGGATCGATCTAAGATACGCAACTTCAGCTACGAGAATAACGTAGCTGAAGTCGAAGTATCTTAGATCGATTTACTTCAGGTCCTCACGGCGCGGGATCGATGGCCGCGGCTTCCCCGTCGACTCCGCTACCGCCTGTTGCTCTGGTGGAGTTCCGGAGTCGACGGGGAGCACGTTCAGGGATCGATTTATTGCATCTAGAGATTAAACAAGCTAGGACTTTTCAGCTTGGAAAAGAGGAGACTAAGGGGAGATATGATAGAGGTATATAAAATCATGAGTGGTGTGGAGAAAGTGAATAAGGAAAAGTTATTTACTTGTTCCCATAATATAAGAACTAGGGGCCACCAAATGAAATTAATGGGCAGCAGGTTTAAAACAAATAAAAAGAAGTTCTTCTTCACACCGCATACAGTCAACTTGTGGAACTCCTTGCCTGAGGAGGTTGTGAAGGCTAGGACTATAACAGGATTTGAAAGAGAACTAGATAAATTCATGGAGGTTAAGTCCATTAATGGCTATTAGTCAGGATGGGTAAAGAATGGTGTCCCTAGCCTCTGTTTGTCAGAGGGTGGAGATGGATGGCAGGAGAGAGATCACCTGATCATTACCTGTTAGGTTCACCCCTTCTGGGGAACCTGGCATTGGCCACTGTCGGAAGACAGGATACTGGGCTGAATGGATCTTTGGTCTGACCCAGTATGGCTATTCTCATGTTCTTATGTCTGCCTACATAGATCTGATTGCAAAAATGGAAGTACATTTTTCAAAAGTGCATATGTCCAGTTTTCAAAATGAGATAGGCATTTAGGAGTCTACACCCCCGTTGACTTTCAGTGAGATTTAGGGTAGAATTTTTAGGTACCCAGGTCTCATTGACTGTCAGTGGAATGTACGCTCCTAAATCACTTTTGTAAATAGGACTTGGGGATTGTCTCCACTAGAAAGTTTTGCTGCATTAACTAATATAGTTAGAGCACCAACCGCCCCCTTCTCATCTCTCCAGCGTGGATGCAGTTAGACCAGTATAGCTTACTCCAGTTTGGGAAGCACAATAAGCTATACTGGTATAAGGCACAATTATATCAGTCTGTACCAGGGCTTATGTCAGTATAATTATATCAGTAAAAATTCTCAGTCCTAATCAACAGGCTTCTAAGTCACAATTTTTGAAAATTTGACTCTGGGGCTACAACTGTTTAGCAGAGTCCCTCACATTACTACAGACCAGATGTGACTCAGGGGTGAGACCAATCCTCATGACTCAGAAGAAGCAAGTTAGTTTTCCCACCTTCTGGCTGAGGGCTGGTTTACACTAGAATGTTTTACCGGCATAGCTGCATCTGGTAGGAGTGTGAGGAGGAAAAAATCACTTCGCTATGGCAGCAAAAATCCTAGTGTAGTGTAGATGCAGTTTTACTGCCAAAAAAGTCCTTTTGCCAATAGAGCTTATCCCATTTGAGGAGTTGGTATAAGCTATACTGGTTAAAAGGCAACCCCTTTTTTGCCAGTATAAGGTGCTTTTCCACAAAGGGGGTTTGCTGGTATAGCTCTATTGGTATACAGTAGCTACCCTGGCAAGCCCTTTTCAGATGGCCTGTTATCTGGAGACTCGTGAAACTTGTCTCAGCTAGACTGAATTTTTTTGCATAACTTTTGTGGGCCTTTATTAAAACATCTATTGGGTTCTTCCCTGAAATGGATACATTGCTCAATCTTGAATAATTTGTTTTTGTTGCTGTCTCCATTGTGTGATTGTGAGTTGTCTTGGTCTCTTTTGTATGTGTGTTGTATGTTATTTCCTCCCTCCTGCTTCATTGCTGTATCTGACTAACAGAATATTGGTGTGGAGGGGAAAGCGGTGACGCAAAATTGTTACCAAAAAACTCTATGAATACACTTCAGAGTTCACCATGTTGACAGTACCCCAGCAAATGCATATTCACACAGGCATGTGCACTAGAATTGTGAATAATCCTGATCTGAACTTTGCAGCTTTCATGGGACAGTTTCTTATTTTCATAAACTCTGGCATGTGGAATATTATGATAAACCTGAAGCTTAAACCTCAAAGCAAACGTAGCCACACAGGGGAATGGAAGATGATGAAATAAGACCTGCTATTAGATCTCTCTGACTATCTGCATAATTGATCAGTGCCATTTGAACCTCTCATTCCTCTCTGCACTTCAGTATTCTCTTTGATAAGCCATTGTGATTGCTTGACGGTGGGGGAATGTGACTGTGCCCTGGCTAATGGGCAAAGATGACTGTCACCAGGGACTTCTTGTGGGCTAAGTGCTACCTTTAAAAATCGTGTGTCAGCTGTTGCCCCGAGCTGACCGCGATGGACTTATGGCTTCTTTGTCTCTCTTACAGAACGTGAGCCATGTTGCGAATTCCATGCTGGGAGTTCATCCTCCTTGAATTTCATGCTATCAAGCAAAGTATTTTTTCTCCCCCTACTCTCCCCTCCGCATAACTGCTGCTGTCTTGCTCTCTCTCCTCCCAAGTCACCATGACCAAATTAACCCAAGTTTGACTGGCCAGGCATGTCAGTCCCTGTCCAGCTGCCACTCTTCCTTTAACATTTTCACTGCACATACTGCACTGCAGAGGTACGCTCCAGACCATCGCATATTGTAGGGAGCCAAAATGGCAGGGCTGCTTTGTAAAAAACGCAAAAAAGGAGGTACGCGAAAGGATTTGTCATGCACAAAACTCTAAGGTTTGTAAGCTACCTGTGTGGAGCAGAGTTCTAGCTGTGAGCTTCTGGCTTTCTGTAAGTGAGGCTCTGTCTGGGGGACTGTCTTTTAGAATTTGCTTTATTGAAATGGCAGCACTTTGTTCTGACTAGGCACTTGCTACAGAAATAGGACAGAACCTTTTGCCCTTGTGGTATTCAGCCCAGCAAATTGGCTTTTAAGAGCAAACATGTTTCTTCAACTGTGTGTAAGATGGGCGCTGGGTGCATAATGCATGACTGCATTTATTTTCACCTTTAACTTTTTCTTTATCTGTTTTTGAGCCCTTAGCCATAGAAGGGTGTTGTAGAAAGGAGGGGATTTTATTTGCTAAAAATACTTTACTTTGTTTTGATTTCAAAATGTAATTTTTGCATTTTAAAAATATCTCCTTCCTTATCTACTTTGATCAGAGAGCTTCCTTTTTGAATCAAACTCCTGGGGGAATAAAGCAACTTAGCTGCATTTTAAAAGTAAGCTTGGCAGAATTTCATTTTTTTGGACAATTTTGATGGATAATAGCGATGATTATTTTTAAGCATTTTTTTCAATTTAAATTGTCATAGTTGTGGGAAATTATAGGGGGAGGTCAGACAATAATGCTTGAATGGCAGCAGACATGATTCAAAATGTTAAGCTTTATAACCCGATACAACATCAGATGTCAAAAACATATAAAGTAAATGTCCTTAAATCAAACCCTAATAAGTTCTCATATAGCATTTTTCTGACTTTGCTGTTCTGCAAATTTTGATGATTAGTGATGGAAATACTTTTTCTCAGTTGGGTGTGTGTGTATGTGTAAGACGACGATTGCTGACATTTACCAATTTAAAAAAAATCAAATCCTTCCAAGCCTATTTAAAAGAAATCTTGTTTAAATGTAATTTTCTGAAAGCATCTTTTGTATTTATTTAGCGCACAGTGGGTGCCAGGTACTTTAAAATAAATATGCTCTCCAGGGCAATGACTGTCTCATCATCTATCTTTTCCCAGTGCAGGGAGGCCCTGGTCCTGCCAGGAGATTTTGGGTGTTACAGTAATGATGTAAATTCTACTAATAATGAAGATAAAACTTCTGCCATGAAGAGTTAGTAATTGAAGCTGGGATTTTCAAAGGCAACTTGATTGAATGGGATTTGGGTGTCTAGGGAAACTTTGAAAATCTCCATGTTCCAGATCTGCAAAACCTTATTTGTGATTATTCCTACTTGCATGTGTATTTCCATTGACTTCTCAGTGTAAGGACTACTTGAGGGAATAGGGGTTTGCAGGATGGAGCCCTAAGTGGACACACAGAGAGGATGCCATGCTATGAAAAGACACTCAACTTAGCATGTGACTTTTTAGTTCTCTGATTTTGTGTTTAGAGGAATTTCAAAAAAATGAATAAAATCCAGAAGTCCTTAATGTCTTTTTTTAATTAGATATGTTTAGGTAAAAAAGCTACAGTATATACAACATATTCCATATATAGTAGAGAATGCAGTTTTGCTCCTGTCCTTTTGCAAGAAGTATACGATACCAAAAGTGAGCTGTACCTTATTACTGGCAGGACACACTCTTGTAGCATATTAACTCTAGGAGGTCACTTTAACGTGGATCTTAATCCATAGGCTCTCAAAATATATGAATCTGGCATTTGCTGCTTCTGGGGACATAAGGACAACGTGTGGCATTCAGGGAATTTATACTTACTTGATAGCCTGCCAGCAAGCAGAAACTAGTTCACCTCTTGGAATCCTCATTAGGAAAAGTGATAAATGGTTTTAAGTGCCTTCTCTTTGGCTGCCAGTGAAATGTTGCGCAGAGATTATCGCGCGTGTGTCCCAAGCATTCTAATTTTCTGTTAACCTCTTTCTGTATGGGGAGGAGGTGGAGAGTGGTGACATGGGACTTTATAACGTGTGTAATACATATACAAATGGCTAGAGTATATGGGTTGATCTCACTACAGGAAAGGGGAGTAGGGATCTATTTTTAAAAGAACTGCCTGATGGGAGACCGGTGTGGTTTAGATTGCCTTTTTCACCAGGAAAGGACTGCTCTGTTAGGCTTGTGGTTATTTCCCTGTTTATATGGAAATCCTTGCTTTGCCCCAAAAGGGCCTCAAGGACTTGGGCTTCCCGTGTAGTCTCCTGCATAGACAATGAAAACATTCTTGTCACTCCTGAAGTGACGTTGCACTTTTTTGGTAGGTCGGAGAAAGACTTGTTATCTGCAAATTTAAAGTTCTGCTTTTACTGTGCCTTGGAACCTAGGTCTTTGAATCCCTGCCCACTACACCCTTCCTCAGTGGCCAATACTATGTGAAGCTGGTGATAGCGTAACGCTGCCAGACGCCGGTTGTTGGCAGGCGGGATCGAACCTGGGACCTCTGGAGATATATTCATGAGCGAAAAGCCATATGGCTGTTAGTTAAGGCTGTAGAGCAGACTCATTAATCTCTCTCTAAGTGGTCTCGGTGCCACTAGATGGGACAGAACACCACACCCAGGAGGTGTGTGGGTTACAATTGGCAAACCTAAAAAGGTTGGGAGAAGCATCCATAAATGTGGCAGCTTATCTACCCACCCTAATGTAGCCTAACTTTTTCTTGGTCTGTTAATCTCATGAGAACAGGAGATTTCTAGCACTTCATGGTAAAAGCAGATTAAGGCTAAATAGGACCAGGATCCACCATAATTTTGAGATTTCCCCCCTTACATAGGTCCTGTCTCTTCCCTATCCCATAGTCCCTTGATGACTCCCACTGTTCTTGATGATTTTCTTTCCACTCCTGAGTTATTGATCTTCCTTCAAAGTGTGATAGCCCAGGGAGACCAGAACCTACGGATTCTACCTTAATTCTACTGCTGCCTTCAGATGGGTCCGAAATACTGCAAGAGTTGCTTTCTCATGATATTTTGGCATTTCCACTTTCACTCCTCACCATGGCCATGCAGTGCAGAAGGATGTGAAACTGAAAATGACAGCAGCAGCAAAAGTAAGTTATCCAAACTTCAACCTGGAGGGTGAAGATTGATCTTGGGTTTTTATTTTTCCTGGACTTTATCCATCCCTAAGTACAGTGTAGCACCAGGCCCCGAAGTGGGTTGTTGTCAGCAGAGATTGAACATGGTGCCTCTGGATCTAGAAGCACGAACCTCTTCTTCTTGAGCTAAAATAATCCAGCTCTGTTAGCCAAGGCTGTAACAGGCTCATCGATCTCTGTGTGACCCAGCCACTACTAGAGATCAGCAGAGCACCGCACGGAGCTGCTGTGGGTTACCGTAGCCTACATAGTTTCCTTGAAGAGTGCTTTTGTCTTATGTCAAACCCATCTGTTCCTTTAACTTAAAATAAGTGCTTGATTTTGTTATCCATAGCGCTTCAGGTGCATATCCGTTAATAGCGTGTGATGGTACTAATAGCACATACAATACTTTTGCTCTTTTTCTAGCTGTGCACAAACACTGTTATTCCATCCAACACTGCTGAGAGTTAGGTATGTTAATATTAGTAGCTGAAAGGACGTGCTGCTGCAGCAGTGTAATTTGTAAAGTTGTGTGTTTTTAAAAAAAACTAAAAAAAGCTGTAAATAGCTGAACATCCCAATGCTGATTGAACCTGGTGATATGCTAAACAAAAAGGGCTCTCAGCCATGTCTGTAGCCATTTCCATCGGTTCATACTGACTCAACAGACATTCTAGGCTTCAGAGAGATGTTTGGGATTATGATGCGTGTCAGTTTTGTTGATTTGTTTGTAGGAGGATTGTGCTGGGAGACGTGTTGATTTGTGTCAGTTGTGAATGGGATTGGGGAGTGGTGTTGCCATTAGGGTTATGTAGGTTTGGGTTATTGTATGTGTTGGTTGTGATGTTGTGTGGGTGGTTTTGAGGAACTGTGACAGCTGGGCCAAGTAATCCACCATCTCTTCAGACTCCCTCATACAACCAATGAAATTGTTGTTGAATGAAAATTAGCTGTAAAGAAAGGGTGGTGATTGGTTGAGTTACTGCTGATATCGCAGTGGTGTAGGACTCTTGGACTATTATAAATACATGCCTTACTGTCACATGGGTGTAATTCATAAAGTCAGAATGGTTGAGAACTTGAAAACTGGATGGTAACAGACCGTGAATGCCGGCATAATTGAACCCCGTGGTATTCTGGGCAAAAAAATCCCCTCAGCCATGCTTATAGCTGTTTCCATCACTTCACCCTGATTCAACAGACATTTTAAGCTTCAGAGGGACATACAGAGTGACAATCCTGGAATCTTGTTCTATAGATCCATTTTACAGATAGCTGAAAGGAGACACAGACTAGTTGAGCGACTTGTCCCAGGATCCTACAGAGAGGTCAGTGACAGTTTTGGGTTTAGAGCTCGAGTTCAAAGATTCCAGTCTTATGCTTGATCCCCTAGCCCAGGGGTTCTCAAACTGGGGGCTGGGACCCCTCAGGAGGTCGCGAGGTTATTACCTGCGGGGTCATGAGCTGTCAGCCTCCATCCCAAGCCCCGCTTTGCCTCCAGCATTTATAATGGTGTTAAATATATAAAAAAGTGTTTTTAATTGATCACGGGGGTTGCACTCAGAGGCTTGCTATGTGAAAGGGGTCACCAGTACAAAAGTTTGAGAACCACTGTCCTAGCCCATACTATGCCTCTTTATAATGTGAATGCCAGTGTTTCACTAAAACCCCTTTTACTGTTTCTCAAGTCTTCCTTGGGCTCTTTCAGGCTTTTTGTTAATTACAGTGGCACATCGTGATCCTTGCAGGCGGAAAAGATTGTTCTTATTGACATAGAAGTCCAGTCAACTAGTGTTTAGTTCCCCTTTCTGTCTCCTGTGCAGCCCCATGAGGTGCACAAAAGGAACCATCTTTACTCCAGACTGAGAGAGCGCCCACAGAGCTCTAAACGCTTCCCGGTGTGGGAAATGGAAATTCTGAGTTCATCTTCACTGCAAGCTCAAGACTCCTGCAAAATAACCTCCACTAAATCACCCGGCTAACCAGCTGTTTAATATGAAACGGCAAAATGTTTTGACTCTCTGATTCTTTTCCACAGCAGCTGTGGTTCTTATTTCCATAAGCTGTAAACTTGCTTTGAAATGGGCCTGCCGGATGTATTCTTCCCCTGTAGCTAAAAAATGTGTAAAAAGTACAAAATTCTGCGTTTATAAAAGTTTTTTTTTCTCTCTTCTTTTCTTTTCTTCTCTTCAGTGAGCGACCTGCAGGAAGAGGGCAAAAATGCTATCAACGCGCCAATGTCTCCCGCCACCATTGATATCCACCCTGAAGATACCCTATTAGGTACAGTATTAATGCTACAGGCATAAGCAAGTGTGTTTTAATGGAGATCAGTATGTGCGTAGGTATTGAAAATTGAAGCCAATAGAAATGAGCATGAACTATAGTATGTAAAATGTAGGATAAAAATTAGAAGGGCTGAGAGGAAATTTGAACAGCAGTATGCCCACTACTCAAGTATGTTAGAGCCAGGAAGCTAGCAAGAGAATTGGACTATCAGGAAGACAAGGGCATTGCAGAGAAACTAACTGATTTCTTTGCATCATT
Organism: Trachemys scripta elegans; assembly: GCF_013100865.1. Taxonomy (NCBI): domain Eukaryota; kingdom Metazoa; phylum Chordata; order Testudines; family Emydidae; genus Trachemys; species Trachemys scripta. Next base: position 120,905,752 of record NC_048298.1, read on the forward strand.
CCATATCACAGAGGATATTTAGGAAATACCTACCCTGGAACTAGTCTTTTCAGGTAATGAGGATGAGACACTGTCAGAGATTGACATATCAAAAGTGTAGGCCTTGGAACAAACAACTACATTAAAGAGCAACAAGTCACCAGGGGTGTTGTTCCAAGACTTCTGAAAGAATGAATTGGCTGAAGTGCTCATATAAATATTGAGCCTTTGACTAATTTCACTTACGCACCTTCCAGGCTCCTGGTGTAGTAACAAATACTGCACCGAACTTTAACAAAGATGCTAGTGGTGATCTTAGGAAGTACATTGAGCCTTACTCCAGTACCAGGGAAACTGTAAGCAACAGTAATTAAAAAATAGAATGATAAAACACCTAGATGAACATATGATAAGACAGACTAGCATAGCATTTGTAAAGGATGCCAATCTACTAGAATTTGAGAATGTCAGTGAAACAGTGGATAAAAGAGGAATCCATAAATATAATTTTATTTGAACTTTCGAAAAGTCTTTGGCAAAATGCCACATATTAAGGAATTAAGGAAACTAAGGGCAGGTCTACACTAGAAGCACTACATCAGCGCAGCTGCACCAGTGCTGCTGTGCACCAGTACATCTGGTGAAGACGCTCTATTCCGATGGCAGAGCACTCTTCTGTTGGGATAATTATTCCACCTCTGTGTGAAGCAGAAGTTATGTCTGCAGGAGAGCATCTCCCACTGACATAGCACTGGTGTGGACAGCGCTTAGGTCTCTGTAACTTGCATTGCTCAGGGGGGGGTCTTTTTCATGCCCCTGAGCGATGTAGGTTAGGTGGACTTATGTGGTAGTGTAGACCTGACCTAAGTAGTCTTGGGATGAGATGAAGAGTACTGTTGTGGTTCAGAAACTGGTCAAGAGACAGAAAACAGAGTAGGAACAAATGGTCAGTTTTCAACATACCAAAAGTTTTCATGGTATGGTGTGCCAAGGTTCTCTACAAGGTCTGATGTTTTTAGTATATTCCATTAATGATCTGAAAAAGGAGGCGAGCAGTGAGATGGAAAAACGAACAGATAGCATATTTAAGGTAGTTACGATTAGAGTAGACTCTGAGGAAATCCAGAGGGACCCAGTTAAGCTAGATGACTGGGCAGCATGATGGCAGATGAAATTCATTGTTGACCAATGCAAGGTTTTGCACTCCAGAAAGAATAAATTAAAATACTCGCACATCATGCTGGGTTCTAAATTAACTATCAACAATAAGCCAGGGATTGGCAACCTTTGGCACGTGGCCCGACAGGGAAATCCGCTGGCGGGCCAGGACGGTTTGTTAACCTGTAGTGTCTGCAGGTTTGGCTGACTGCAACTCCCACTGGTTTGGCTGACTGCAACTCCCACTGGCCACTGCCATTCCAGGCAATGTGCTGGCCACCGCTTCCTGCAGCCCCCATTGGCCTGGAATGGTGCACCGCGGCCAGTGGGAGCTGCGATCAGCTGAACCTGCAGACGCTGCAGGTAAACAAACCGTCCTGGCCTGCCAGTGGATTTCCCTGACGGGCTGTATGCCAAAGGTTGCCAATCCCTGGCTTATAGTGTAGCAGTGGTTCAAAAAGCAAATAAATGCTAGGATATGTAAATAATTAGACTGAATATAATTCTGAATATATATCTTGTTATACTTGCCTGGCCCCATCACCGAAATATCTGAGCACCTCACAATCTTTAATGTATTTATCCTCCCAACATCCCTGTGAGATAGGCAAGTTCTGTTATCCTATTGTACAAATGGGGAACTGAGGCACAGAGAGACTAAGGCTATGGATTTATCCTCACCTCACCCCTGTGAGGTAGGGAATTCCTATTATTCCCATTGTACTAATGGGGAACTGAGACATGCAAGGGTATGTCTATACTAGCACTTTTGTTGGCGAAACGTTTGTCAGTTGGGGTGTGAAAAAAACACACTCCTGACCAACATAAGTTTCACTGACAGAAGTGCTGGTGTGGACAGCGCCATGTAGCTACCACCTGTTGGGGGGTGGTTTAATTATGCCAGCGGGAGAATTCTTTCCTGCTGGCAGAGAGCAGCTACATGGAAGACCTTACAGTGGTGCAGCTGCAGCAGTACAGCTGTGCTGCTGTAAGGTCCCTAGTGTAGACATAGCCTAAGTTACTTGCCCAAACTCAAACAGAGTGTGAGAACTGGGAATTGAACATGGGTGTCGCAGCTCCTGGTCTCTGGGCCTAACCACTAGGCCATCCTTTTTCTCAAAGTACGTATTAAATAAATGGATAATACATTCCAGCCTTGGTATGGGTTCTGGTCATCCCATCTCACAAATGATGATATAGAAGAAATAGGGGACTAAATATGGGTCTGGAGAATGAACAGAGGGTGGGAGAGATTGAAAAGAGGATAAATGTTTAGTTCATAGAAGAGACAAATAAGAGGGGCTATGCTAGAGGTATGTAAAATAAGTAATGTGATAGAGGAGAGGTAAATTGAGAGCTTTTATTTATCCTTTCTGATATTATGAGAACAAGGAGGCACACACTGAAATTAAAAAGCAACAAGTTTAAAATGATAAAAGGAAATGTGCCCCCCCCCCAACAATATATATTTTAACTTGTGGAACTCATTGGCACAAGATGTCACTGAGTCAAATAATTCTGAGCAGTTGCAAAAAGGAGTAACTGTTTATATGGATAATGGGAAAACCCATGGTTACATTAAATAGGCAAAGGAAACCAGAGAGACAAATCTGCATTCTTCTGGGCATAAGCCAGGCACTGACTGACCAGAATGGGGAAGAAAACTAACTTCTGTAGAGATTATTCCATAATTGAATAAGGGCGGGGGACCTAACGCCTTCCTCTGCTGCATCTGGTATTGACTCTTTTCAGAGATGGGATATTGGATTAGCTGGAGCCTTGGTCTAATTCTGTCCTGTTTTGATATAGATAAGACCCTCAAGCAAATAACAATATATCATGAGGCCTTTATATAAAAAGACACAAAAAGAGCTTCTCTAATCCCCTCTTCTGTTAAAGACGGGTGAGAGAGACTGAGAGAGATTAGGGTCCCGCACAGGAAAGGTGGGTGTTGCACAAACATGGGTGAGCCCTCTTTTGAAAGTTCCAGCTCGCAACCTCATGGGCTGGGCGTGTGCTGGGTGTAACTTCCTTAGCGTTCGCCTGCTTGACTCATCCCAGTAGACAGGAGGAAGTAAAGAACCAAAAGAAACTAGAAACCTTACAGAATCAGAAGCTCTTCCTAGGTTTGTGGAAAATTTGGCAAACGTTTTTAACGTTCAGTTTAGGTGTTTTTTAATAGATTGTGGACCCTGCAAAGAACTGAGCCCAAATGTCTGGGCAGGTCTAGGGAAACCCCACTCAATTGTACAGTCTGTCATATCCACCCAGTGTGAGTGCAGAGCTTCATCACTAACAGCAACGTAACTGTAATACTGGGACAGCGGGTTGTCGTGTTCTGGTGCCTGAACAGCGGTGCAGGTCAGAGGGCTCTCTGTCCGTGGCACTGTGGCCATCAAAACTCCTTTTTGTGACCATGATATTGTTTGTGTGGTGGACTACATAGTACCACAATGTGTTGGCATCTCTGTCCATCTTCCATTCACGTGTACATCCAAGCAACACAAAGGATAAGTCCACACTGCAAAGAGCCAGCCCCCACAGAGGGACTCAAGCTAGAGTGCTAAAAATGGCTGAGTAGTCCAGGTCAGGTGGCAGTGCGGGGGGTCGTGTAGAGCTGTTGCCTGGGCCACAGTGTCCACGCTGCTGTTTTTAGCGTGTTAGCTTGAGCGGAGCTAGCGTCAGTCAGTCTGCCTGGGCAGGCAGGCTTGCTCCAGCGACAGAGTAGACCTACTCAAGCGGGCCTGGCTTCTTAAACGGTACAGTCAGATGTGAAGCATGTGTATCATGTATCAAAGGCTTCTGCCTCATAAATCTTAGGCAAGTGTATGCTATGGGTGTAATTCTGGCCCATGGAAGTCAATGGAAATGTTGCCATTGACTTCCAACAGGCCTGGATTTCATCCTGTATGTCTATGTATGTGCACTGCTAAAGTTAAACCCTCCAGTTCTGTTTTAGCTGTAGCGCAGTGGATCATGTAACAAGGCTGTGATGCTGCATTCCTGTTGTTGTGTAGCAGCTGTGCTTTCATTTCCACTTATAGGAGCTGTTCTAAACTAAATCACAACTGTCATTTCAGCAACAAAGGAGATTACAATGAGGAAAGGTGGGGAAGGGTGAGTTTGCTAGTTGAAATTGAGCACCAGAATTTAACAGGCTGTAACAACATTGCTCCTTAATATTTGCATCTAGGGTAGAATGCTGTGTGCACCTACAGATGCATTCAATTGTGGTGGGGAAAAACAAAGGGGGAGCCTTTGTTACCAGTCCAACAAAGTGTTGGCTCAGTGGGGAAAAAAACCTCAAATGCAATCATCCTTCTAAAATTAATCTTTACTCCTCCCGCTCCCTCTTCTGTTCCTTTGTCTCCTCCCTTCCTTTGGATTTTTTGTCTTTCACCCTCCCCCACCTTCTCTTTCCTCTTCCTTATTTTATCGGTCTCTCCTCTTCTTCCCTCCCTTCACCCATGTGTTATGGAAACCATCCTCAAGCTGAGAAGAGTTAGATAGGTCTTCCCCCAGAGCCTGTTGGCATGGTTCTTTCAGTTGGTCCAAGCAACTGTGTAGAAAGACACTCCCTACACTTCCTTGCCAAGGGCTTTAGCTACAGTACTCCTAGCTGCTGCTAACACTGAGGAACTAAGCTGCGTCCTCAGTTCTGATGCACCCAGCTACCTCCTCGATGCCTTCTAACTGTCCCACTCCACTCCACTTCCCATTTGTATGTCCTCCTTGTTCTCTTCCACTCATCCCACTCCACTTCCTGTTCTGTGTCCTGTTCCATTTCCGCTCCTTTGTGTGTCTTTTCCCTTCTCCTTCTCCCCTCCCTCCCAAATTGTGTTGGTCTGGCTGCTCCTTGGAGGTAGGAGAAAATATTTCTCTTCTTTCCACTCTTCAGCTCCACAGCAATGGAGCAGATTGCACCTCTGCTAGACTTGCTCTGGGCACTTTCCTCCAGGCACAACTGAATTTGACCTAAATCCTTGTCAGTTTCACTCTTGGTATTGCTGCTGGCGTTGACTCAGCATTATGTGCAGTTGCAGCAGAGTAAGCGCAGTCCTTGCTAGCTAGCAAATTTTACAGTGGGATTTGAAAAGGCAGGGAGCAGGAGAAAGGAGTGTGACGGGTTGGGTCATAGAAACCCCCTTGGGACTGCCACCTGATGTGCCTAGACTACCTCTGAGCCCGTTTTCCCTGGCAGCTTGAGACTTCAGTACCTTGCCCTGTTTGAGCCAGACATGCTTGCCTGCTGCAAACGCAGATCCAAGTCTGAACCAGGTTCCCCACAAGCTGCAGGCGTAACTGAAAACAGCTTAAGAAGTGTTCCTGTCTCCAACACTCAGATAACCAGCTCCCAATGGGGTCCAAACCCCCAGATAAATCTGTTTTACCCTGTATAAAGTTTATATAGGGTAAACTCATAAATTGTTCGCCCTCTATAACACTGATAGAGAGAGACGCACAGCTCTTTGCCCCCCCCCAGGTATTAATACTTACTCTGGGTTAATTAATAGGTAGAAAAGTGATTTTATTAAATGCAAAAAGTAGGATTTAAGTGGTTCCAAGTAATAACAGATAGAACAAAGTGAATTACCAAGCAAAATAAAATAAAACACACAAGTCTAAGCCTAATACAGTAAGAAAACTGAATACAGATAAAATCTTACCCTCAGAGATGTTTTAATAAGCTTCTATCACAGACTGGATGTCCTCCTAGTCTGGGCCCAATCCTTTCCTCTGGTACAGTCCTTGTTCCAGCTCAGGTGGTAGCTAGGGGATTTCTCATGACTGCCGCCCTCTTTATTCTGTTCCACCCCCTTATGTATCTTCTGCATAAGGTGGGAATCCTTTGTCCCTCTCTGGGTTCCCACCCCTCCTAAATGGAAAAGCACTAGGTTAAAGATGGATTCCAGTTCAGGTGACATGATCACATGTCACTGTAAGACTTCATTACCCACTTGCCAGCACACAGGTATACAGGAAGACTTACAAGTAAACAGAGCCATTTACAACCAATCGTCCTGGTTAATGGGAGCCGTCAAGATTCCAAGCCACCATTAATAGCCCACACTTTGCATAATTACAATAGGACCTCAGAGTTATATTTCATATTTCTAGTTTCAGATACAAGAATGATACATTTATACAAATAGGATGAACACACTCAGTAGATTATAAGCTTTGTAATGATACCTTACTTTTGCATGAAGCATATTTCAGTTACATTTTATTCACACTCATTAGCATATTTTCATAACCTCATATGGAGAGCACCATCACAAGGAGGATGACCCATAATCCCATGTCACCCCTGTTACAGGGAGCATAATGCAGTGAGCTTGCTGGGTTCTTTAGGATGCTGCAGTCTGATGATGTAGCTTAAAAGGAAAATTAAATAACCGATGAAAAGAAAAAATGATCATCATTGTTAGCTGGGTGCCACTAACGTGCTCTGGTCTGTCTGGAGAAAGACATAGCCCTGCCCCAAGGAGCCTACATGATACAGGAGACTAGATGATACAGCCTGACACACACTATGCTGCATGACCTGATGAAGGCCAGTTGAATCTTATTTTAGGGAACTTAGTACTGTGTAATCCTTTAGTGTATCTCTAAAGAATTCCCCATGCTTTGATCACTTGATGTTCCCTCACTAGTATGATGACTAGACTTTGCCATTTCTTAATCAACTTCCAGCCAGCTTTATAAATAATAGCTCCTGTATTATCCTCGACAGTGTGTTCATGTCATGGCTCTAACTAGACATTTCCCTTCTCAATGGCCAGAGGAAAATGAGGAACGTACCATGATCGATCCCAACTCCAAAGAAGACTCCAAGTTCAAAGAACTAATCAAGGTAGGTAGTAAATACTTGTCTTGTTTTTCTTTCATGAAAAAATCTTTAGATTGCTATATGTAATCCTTTACAAACCAGAGATCTGTTTTGAGAATACATCTATGTAAAGGGATAATAATTCATGAACTGTCCTGGATATTGAGGTCACATACAAGTGCTAGGAAGTAAGGCCAACAGCAAAGAAGATAGCAGAAGAGGTTAGCAGACATCTGAGAGCCTGAGGATGCTTAGGGCGGGGAGATGAAGGCTACAGTTGCATTCCTTTAAATACTGAAGTGAGGCAGAGTTCAGCTTGAATCTAGCAATGATCACAATGCCATTCCTCATGACGTGAGAAACCAGGCTCCCTGTCATTGTGATAGCAGGGGAAACAGTTTTGGTAGGTGTGAGTTTGGGTTACAGGAAAGGAGCACAGATGGATGAAATGATCAGTAGGGGAGGAATAGGCTTTTTCGCTGTGTGTGAAATTCTGCCATGGTGGAGGAGGGCCCATGCTCTGTGTTCTGGAGCCCCAGCAGTGCCCCTGTTCCAGGAAGGGGGCAGGTGAAATGGTTGTGCAGGGTGGTCTTCATATTTGCACACTGGGGGAGTGGGCGCCAGGCCAGGTCCAAGTGAAGAGGATCATTGAGAGTATAGGAATATAGGCATTGCCATAATGAGCAGACCTGAGGTCCATCTAGTCCAGCATGCTGTTCTCTATGATGACTAGAGCCAGATGCTTCAGAGGAAGATGTAAGAACCCCACAGTAGGCAGATGTGGCATAATCTACCCCCCCACATTAGGGTCTCATTCTGGTCTCTTAAAGCTAGAGATTGGCTTACGGTTAAGCCCTAAAGCTTGAGGTTTAACATCCCTTCCACTATATTTTGTTGTTTATTCTCTCACTCTGGATATTCTTGGTATCCATATAAATATTCAATCCCCTTTTGAATTCTTACTAAGTTCTTGGCCACAGTATAATTGCGTGTTGTGTGAAAATTATTTTCTTTTTCTAGTCTTGAATTTTCTTCTTTTCAATTTCATTGAATGTCCCTTTGCTTTTGTGTTATGAGACAGGGAGAACAGAAGCTTCTGATCTACCTGTGTGCTAGGGGAGGGACTGGATCTGTGATTGTGATGTATCCAGTAGCTGGGAGCAGCTGCACTGTGTGTGTGGAGAGGCAGCAGCTGTTATTCCAGCTCAGGATCTGTAGTATTGCCCCACAGCCTGTCCTATAACAGTTATCGACTCCATGCCACTCCAGCCCCAGTTCCCCACACAGTGCTCATTTACTCATGCTCTGTGTGAGGTGGAGGAGTCTAACCCAGAGTGCGTAGCATTTAGAAGGGCCAGTTTAAGGGTTAGGGTTATTGAGGTTAACCGAGTGAAGGATGGAACAGAGAGAAGTGTTGGCAGGTTTGTACCCTAATGAAGTGGTTCTCAACCCGGGATCCGGGGGCGCCGCGAGCAGGTTTCGGGGGGCTGCGAAGCAGGGCCAGTGTTAGACTTGCTGGCTCCCAGGGCAGAAAGCCGAAGCTTGGGCTGAAGCCTGGGGGTCTGAGTCCCACCACCCAGGGCTGAAGCTGAAGCCTGAGCAATGTAGCTTCGCCAGGGCCCCAGTGGCGTGAGGATCCAGGCAATTGCCCTGCTTGCTATCCCCTAACTCCGCTCTGGCATTTATATGCAGAAAACCAGTTATTGTGGCACAGGTGGGCTGTGATGTTTTTATAGCATGTTGGTGGCGGCCTCAGAAAGAAAGAGGTTGAGAACCCCTGCCCTAATGCATCCTTTCTTCCCAGAAGCTTTCATGCTCATACTACTGTCTTACTACATTTCCTGTACTTGCCTCTCTGTGTGCGAGGCTTTTGATTTGTATTGCTTTGGTTAGAAACCACAGTGCAATAATGCTTAGATGTGTCAGAAAAATCTGGATTATGTAATCCCATAAAGGAGTAAAGGACGTGTGCTTTGATACATTCTTGTCAGGGTATCTTTACTTGGTACATCACTGGAGTGAATGCATGCTTCAAAGAAATACCACCGCAGCCTATGTATGTACTTACAACAAACATACCCATCGTTGTATTATCAGCTTTAGAGAGGAGCTGTGTGCAAGTACACATGATATTCCCCTTGAATATGTTGCGGGCTAAAACCCAGTAGAATCTCACTCATTCTCACTGTGTTAATCCTCAAACCCAACAGTGCTCCTCAAACCCCTAGTGGTCTCGTGCCACTTTTCCAAACTGTACTACTTGGTGTTCATGGCTGGCCTATGAAGAATCAAAACTGAACCAGTGTGGTCAGAATAAGTGAACCAAGCACACTCTGGAATGTAGTCGACTTGATTTAAAATCTTGTTAGTTCACTACAAGTTCTGTTCCTGATCCTGTTGAAATCAATGGGAGCTTTGCTATTGAATTTAGTGAGACTTGGAGCCCTTATGCTATGGTCAGGTATGAATCTTTTGAGTCATTAATACAAATTAGCAAGGTTCTCCTCCCCTCAAAATCTGACTAGAGCGGGGATGAAGACTTGAGCCTTGATCCTGTAATGTGCTCCTCATGGGCACCAGGGTCTCTATGCATGGATTTCATTGCAGGATTGGGGCCTGGTTCACCATTACTCAGCACAGTTGCTTACAAATCAGACTGGTAACGTTTTACTCTCACTTTGTACAGGTGCACATGATTGTACAACATTCAGGGCAATGGAGTCCTGATTCCTATGTCCTGGAAGCTCCTAGGGGCTGTCTCCTCTGGACCATCCCAAAAGAGCCTTGTGTTTTTTCTTGTGGGGCCACCCCAGAGAGGAGAGCCATATATAAATGTAAATATTTGTTAACCATTCACAAGCATAATTTAAAGCAGGAGTTTGTACAATGGCATAGTTGGAAAGGAATTTGACGACTAACTTGGTGTGAGACTGTGAGGCAGAGAGGGGATTGAATTATGCTGTGATTGTACCTGAATGACTTAGTGAAAGTGTGAAGGGTTGATCTTCTCTTTGCTCTGTATTCTTTTGATGGGTCATTAAGCTGTCTATTACTATTGTTGTTTATATGAGTTGCGGTAGCATCGAAGAACCCTAACTGGGGACCAGGACCCCATTGTGCTAGGTTAGGGTTACCATATTTCAGCAAGCAAAAAAGAGGACGGGAGGAGCCCCGCCCCAGTCCTGCCCTAGCCCCGCCCCTGCCCCTTCCACTCCCTCCCACTTCCCACCCCCCTCAGGACCCCCAACCCTGCCCCTGCTCCTTGTCCCCTGACTGCCCCCTCCTGGGACTCCTGCCCCTAACTGCCCCCCAGGACTCCACCCCCTACCTAAGCCTCCCTGCTCCTTGTTCCCTGACTGCCCCCTCCTGAGACCCTCCCCCCATCCTAACTGGCCCCCTAGGATCCTACCCCCTACCTGCCCCCTGACTGCCCCAACCCTTATCCACACCCCCACCCCCAGACAGACCCCCGGGACTCCCACACCCCATCCAACCACTCCCCACCCCCTGACAGCCCCCCCCAGAACTCCCGACCCATCTAAACCCCTCTGCTCCCTGTCCCCTGACTGCTCCGATCCCTCTCCCCACCCCTGCCACCTGACAGCCCCCCCACTCCTTGTCCCCTGACTACCCCTCCTGGGACCCCTGCTCCTAACTGCCTCCCCCAGGATCCTACCCCCTACCTGTACCCTGACTGCCCAAAACCTTATCCACACCCCCACCCCCAGAAAGCCCCCCCGTCTCTTGACTGCTCCCTCCAGAACCTCCCTGCCCCTTCTCCGACCCCCTGGCCCCCTTACTCTGCCGCTCAGACCAGCGTGCGGGGGAGGAGGAGCAGGGGGAGGAGCTCCAGACTGTGGGTGCGAACAGCCGGCTGGTGATCTGCGAATGCAGGGTGGGAGGGAGTGCTCTCAGCTGCAGGGGAGAGGAGGGGGAAGTGGAGGAGGGACTCTCTCTGACTGTCGGAGCCCCATGTAAGTGGCACCATCCGTCCGGCTGCCCTGTCAGCAGCGCGTGCTCTGCGGGGGGGTCCGGACACTTACAAATTCCCCCCCAGACGCTATTTTTAACTCTAAAAGCCGGACATGTCCGGGGGAATCCGGACGAACGGTAACCCTATGCTAGGTGCTGTACAAATCCAGAATAAGACTGTAAGCTCTGTGGAGCACAGACTGTCTAAGGGTACGTCTATACTTACCTCCGGGTCTGGCGGTAAGCAATCGATCTTCTGGGTTTGATTTATCGTGTCTTGTCTAGACACAATAAATCGATCCCGGAAGTGCTAGTTGTCGACGCAGGTACTCCTGCTCCGCGAGAGGAGTACGCGGAGTCGACGGGGGAGCCTGCCTGCCGCGTCTGGACCTGCGGTAAGTTCGAACTAAGGTACTTCGACTTCAGCTACGTTATTCACGTAGCTGAAGTTGGGTATCTTAGTTCGAAGTGGGGGGTTAGTGTGGACCAGGCCTAAGATCACCATTAAATAAAGAGGGGGAAAACTGAACAGTTACTTTGATAGCTTTAATTTTGATTCTAAACCTTTTCATGATTTCTTTCCCCTCTCTAAAAAGTGGATACATCTACAGTATTTAATCCCCCTTCTTAATTGTTCCCACTCCACTCACATACACACTCACAAATCAGTGTTGTGAAAAACAGAGTCAGGGCAGGGAAGCCCCTGGGAAAATGAACCAGGGAATCTAACGGTGACATATTGTTTAATACCTTTTGGCTCCACAGAAAAAGATTGTTTAATCTCTTCTTCCCTGCTGCAATAAGAGTTGTATCCGTAGTGGATTAAGCACCGCAGGCTTTTGTGTGCATTTGGAAGTGATTAAAACATAACTGTCCTAGCTCTGGGGGAGACAGACTGTAGAATCCCACTGTAATGCAGAAAGAACAAAAGGGAAAATAACTTTTCATCCCAGCAAGCATAGTAAATCTCTTATACTGAATGGCTGCTGTGTGGAGGACATGATAATAGATGCTTTGAATGCTCTTACAGAACTGAAAATGAGCACAAGCTAGAGGTGGGCTTAGAAAAGAAAAAAAAGTAATGTTTAGTATAATTATATATTTTAAAAATAGTCTGGCACAATGGGTCAGTAGGAAGTCCAGCTGCAAAGAACAACTAGATAATCAAATAAATCCCATCAGTGGCCATCAATCCTTGTTTTCCACTTCATTCGCAGCTGTGTGTAGCAAATTACAGTTCTGGTTTTGGTAGAACAGTAGATTCTGATTAGAGTTGTATGAAATTTACTAGATAGCCCAAAGCTGGATGCTCAGATCAAACATAAGAACTGAGACAATAATTCATAGTAAATAGCTTATCCAGGAATTTTTGGACTTTTTTGCTGTGGGCAGGGCCGGTCACTTTCAGGGGCAGCATTCCGGCCTTTTTGTTTCCAGCGGCAAAAGCTTAGAGCTGGCCCTGGCAGCAGCAGCGCGTTGTAGATGGGGTTGGGGTGTGGTGGAGAGTCCGGTGCTGGGGTGGCAGGGGATGCGGGTGGAGGAAGGCATTGGAGGTGGGGGCGGGGGGCGGGGTGGAGATGAGAGCCCAGGTCTGGGGTAGGGGGTAGCCAAAATTTTTTTTTGCTTGAGACGGCAAAAAACCTAGAGCCGGCCCTGGCTGTGGGTGAGCGTCTTAAACTTTTCTCAAACTCATTTGTTCTTGGTCTGTGGCTTATTTGCAAACAATTTTATGTGAGTATTTGGAATTCAGATTTGGTGGTTAGTTTTGATTGTTCACTTGGGTTGCTTGGTATGTGGCTCTTCTCTGATTAGATAAGCATGTCATAATTCTTAGGGCTTGTCTACATGACCCTGCAGTCTGAATTATCAGGATGTGAACTGCAGCACACACCAAAGTGCTGCATTGTAAATGCCCCAGGTGGAGATAAATTAATGCAAACTAGGTACCTTTTAGTTTGCACCAGAAGTGTCCACACGGGGCAGTTACAACACATCACTTTGGTGTGCACTTCAGTTTATGCCCTTATAGACAAGCCTTTATTATCAGGTTTCCAGTATGAATGTTCTTGTTTATATATTTAAAATTTGTTTCCCGTTAATATCCCGAATCATTGCTTTAAGATTCTCTGTTTTGGTGAACATTCCTACCATTAAATTGTTAGAGTAAACACCTAAGTGATGTGAATGTAGTTGAAACCAATCCATTTAAATAATTCTAATGAGTACTCAGGGATATTTGTAAGCTATTTCAGTTCTACTGAATAACTTCAAATATTGTGATCTTGAGAGTAATGCAGATTTGAATCCCCTTGAACTCTCATATCTGTGTTCTGTTGTAGGCTGGAAGGGGCCTAGTTTTTGGTTCTGGTCCAGATACAGCCAAAGAGTGTAATTTCCCAAAGTGTCTAAGACCCAGATTTTAAAAGGATTTAGGCATTTCTCTACTTAGTATTACAATTCTTCATGGACTTAGAAGCCTACATCTCATTGAAAGTCAATGGGATTTAGGCTCCTAAATCAATTAGCACTTTTGAAAACTTTATCCAAAATCTCATGTAAACACCTATTCACTTAGGATTTCCCCCATTCTAGCTGAGGGAAATCTTGCAACATCCATGTCACAGTTTCAGGATTAACTGCACCTTTGATCTCCCTCCTTGATGGCATCCACTTAAGGTTCAGACTTCCCAGCACTCACCTCTCTTGGGGCGGAGAACTGGCCTTTCTCCCTTTAGACAGCGGGGTTTAGGCTTGCAGTCCCTCTGCACCTTCCTGTGGGTTTCCCAACAGATCTGAGCAGGTTACAGAACCTGTCATTAACTTTTTCTCCAGAGTCTACAACACTGTACACCGGTTTACCAACCAGCCTTCACAAAGCTGCATTTATTCTTAGGGCAAAAGCATTACAGAGAATATCTATAAAAACAATAAAAGAACCTACATGCATGCTAAATGCTTACCAGAGGTTACCCCCAACCCCAACGTAAGGCTCTGGCAGGCGTCAGTCTTTCAAACCCCACAACTGGCTTTGCCCCCTTGGTTCCAAGTTCATGTCAGTTTTTAAATCGGGAACCAGATACCGACTGATACCTACTGGTCAGTTCAGCTGTTTCTTTATACAGCTCTTGTGCCTTTGATCTCCAGTCTCCAGGAACAGGTCATTGGTCAATCAGTCAATGGCCCTCTCAGGGTGTAGCTTCAAAAGGCTGTTTTTTGCACAACCAGGGTTGTGTAATTTGCATTAATCACTCCTTGGGGATTCCTCAGTTATTGTCTCAAAAATCCATGCCTGTCTGGCATATTTGAAGGCATTTGAACTCCTTACACTTCCCAGGTCTCACATCTGTCACAATTAGGGTGACCAGATAGCAAGTGTGAAAAATCAGGACAAAGATTGGGGGGTGATAGGTGCCTATATAAGACAAAGCCCCAAATATCAGGACTGTCCCTATAAAATCTGGACATCCGGTCACCCTAGTTACCATCAGCTGATCTTACAAGGTTTCTGCCATTTAGGATCAAAATCTTGCAAAGAGAGCTTGCAGTATTTTGTTGTTGTCAAATTTAAACCTGAAACCTATCCCTTTCAAGTTCAGATTCGACAGCCAAATCTTGCAAGCTATTTTTGACAGAAACAGAGGTGAAAGTAAGCCAGTCCGGTCCGGTGTACCGACAAGAGCCAATAAGCCGTGCCGGACTGGACCGGCTTCCGCGGCGGTGATTTAAAGGGCCCAGGGCTCCAGTCGCTGTGGGGAGCCCCGGGCCCTTTAAATCTCCGCCGGAGCTCTGGCAGCCGGGCTTGGGTAGGGATTTAAAGGGTCCGGAGCTCCGTGGAGATTTAAAGGGCCCGCAGCGACTGGAGCCCTGGGCCCTTTAAAGGAGCTCTGCTCCTTTAATTCGTCCCGGGGCTCCCAGCCGTCTCTCTGTAGCTGGTAGCTCCGGGGTGATTTAAAGGTCTTGGGGCTCCCAGCCACAGCCGGCGCCCCAGGGCCTTTAAATCTTGAATGGCCCCGCCTCTTCCGGTTGAGGCCATGCCCCCGCTCAGGACTCCGGCGTACCGGTAAGTCCTTTACTTTACTTTCACCCCTGGACAGAAACCTTGT
Source organism: Trachemys scripta elegans (assembly GCF_013100865.1). NCBI lineage: Eukaryota > Metazoa > Chordata > Testudines > Emydidae > Trachemys > Trachemys scripta. The sequence goes on from NC_048298.1 coordinate 120,920,797, forward strand.
AAAATCAATTGATGTTTTGGCCCTTGAACAGTCTTCTAAACCGAATCGTGCTCCAAGCAATGCTACTTGGTCAATCCCTGAGCTCAACAAACATTTTCAGTTAGTTTTCACTCCTTCAAGATTAAATGCATAGTTTGTGTCAATCAGATATGATGAAGACAAAAGTTAAAATGAAACCATTGAGCTGTGAGCTTTGAGCATGGGTTTGCGAGTTTTTACAAAGGCCTACCATGTGACTAACCGGGACAAGTTTTGTTTAAAAAAAAAAAAAAAAAAGCTAGATGTTCAGTCTTAAAAATAAAAAAATCTGTTTGTCCAGAAACAGCCCGCACTGAAGGTTTGCCAAAAGGCTTGTAGACCTGAATGACTTACACCAGCAGTTTCCACACTCAACCACAAAGTGAGCTAAGCTATCTTGTTTTTTGCATGCTTTCACATTCTCTTGGAGAAGGATCTTCCAACTCTTGTTTTAATGACCTTTTGCTTGGAGTTGTCTTTCTTTGCTCTGTTTGGTTACTCGGCTTCTGCTTTCCCATTGTGCCAGATGCTCTTATGTACTCGTTTTGTTTTTATTTTGTGTTCTTTATTTGCAACGGCGGTGACCTCGGGCTCTTTGTCCTTGATCTCTGCAAGTTTGCTCTGAACAAGTTTCAATGTGTTCTGGGGCAGGCAGCCTTTCTAATAAAGCACTTTATGGGACTGGTGAAGTTTGATGCAAAAAATGAGCTTACCTGTGTATAATATGAGTCAGCCAGACAGGACAGTTTTTTTTTTCCTTGTAGGATATTCACACCATTTTATTTCTGGGTTCTGCCTGGTGGCAATTTTAATTTTCAGCCCAGCACTTGATAATAAAACATGGCTCATTAAATCTGACATAAGAGTTTGTCCTAAAAGTGGTTTAATAAATATGTGTGTCAAAATTTAAAGCACCACTGGCATGTTTATGCAATTTATTATGCATATATGTGCCTGGGGATCTGATACAGTTGGGGATTGTTTTTATATGTCAACGTCTGTATGAGACAGCAGGTGAGGTGATGGTGGGGAGAGGAGTTGATTTTACTGCAGTTTTAGAACTGCCACTAGCCAAATACTATAGAACCACTAAGAGAAATTCCACTTTTAGGAATTTAAGACCCTGATCCAGCAAAACACTTAAGCATGCACATAACTTTGAGCACACAAATACTCCCACTGATTCCAGTGGGACTAATCACATGCTCAGTTAAGTACATGCTTAAGTGCTTTGCTGTGTCTGAACCTATATTGAGCGGCTTAAACAGTCAGTTATTGCAGATAATTGGCTAGATTGTGCCTCTGTCTTTGTGTAAATGGGAGACTTGGAAGACATGAAGAGTTAAGCCTCTGTGGGAAAAAAATCTTTCTGTTGTACATTTTAAATAAAACCAAATGACTCTATTTCTCCCCTTGAAAGAGTTAAAAAGATCCAATGCAGAGAGCATTTTTTCAGGTTTCCTCAGCAAGACACAAGCTTTTGCAATCAGGAAATCAAGAGGCGGTCTGGCTAACTTTGGTTTTTGAAAACTGCAGCTCTTGTCAGTCTCTGAGGGCTTTTTCAAAAAGGTTTGGATGGATTACTTTTTAATTACAAATTCATTTTCTCTAGGAGGGCTGGTACTGTGGGCTGCATATTAAATGAGTTTTTAACATTTCCCCCCCCCCCCCTTTTCAAATGTAGCCATTGTATTAATTTTTTTAGAAACCTGACAACTAGTCCTTGTTTTATTTCTCTCTCCTTTATGTGCTTTTGCCAAGAGGTCTTTTTTTATTCTAAATTTAAACTGTGAGTGCTGTAACTTTAACTCCTTACATAGGGTAACATTTTCCAAAGTACTTAAGTGACTTGGAAAGTCAATGGGATTTAGGTTCCTATTTTGAAAATGGTGCTTGAGGCTCCTAATTCACATGGATCCTTTTCAAATCTGTTTACCCATGGTCTCTCTCTCTCTCACAATAGTGACAGAGAAGAGATTGAGAGAGACTAGAAAGGTGATGAAGTAATTTCAGTCACAATCTTTTGTGCCAGATTTTCGAGAGCTTAACACCCAAAAACTGCCATTGTTCTCAATGGAAGCTGCTGCGGGCTGAGAACTTTTGAACGTTTGAAACTCTAACCATTTCAATGCGCTTTAAAAAAAAAATCTGGCTCTCTTCTTTTAAGGAATGATTCTAATCGTGTATTTCTCTATAGCTTCTTTCTTGCTAAACATTTTCTATTGCTGTCCAACAGTTATCGAGGTGGTGTAGTTCAGGAAGAGTCTGTAATATCTCTATTTTACCATCTGAGACAAGAATGTGTCTACTTAATTGGGAGTTGCTTTTTACTGGAGTTAGTGAACAGTCTGTAGTGTTAAAAGAGGCCTGTCTTTCTCTCCCACCCCAACCCCCATTTCCTCCTTCTCTTCCTTTCACTGTAATGGTCCCTTCCCACCCTAAAAAAATACTGTAACCTCATTCTCCCCCTTACCAACGAGTCTGTACTGCCATGCTGCCCCCAGAAGGGGGCTATAAGTTAGTAGGCTGGAGTTCCCTGACCTAGTCTGCAAGGGCTGCTCTGGTCATGTGCTCTGCCCTATTGAGTAATGTCTTCCAAACTGTTCTACGCAGGTTGCATCCCCACTTACTCTGCCCTGGCTGGGTGTAATCTTTGGCCAGCTGACAATGTCTGGGATTGTCATAGGAGTGTAAGGGAGTAGGGCACCTCGTTTGCATTGAAATCTGAGAGGATGTGAGTGCCTAACTCCTTTAGGCTCTTTCGAAAATCTCAGTCTAAATGTCGAGGAGAAGAACAGAGGGGTTGGTGCCCCTATCAAGACACGGCTGAGAAGAGATCACTGAAGGGCTACAACATGCGGTGCCCAAAGAAGGAGAGGATGGGTACTTTATTGTATACATTGAGGAAGTGATGTTGACTTGGCTGGAGTGAATGACGAAGCAGATACATGTAGCTTCTTTATGAACTCACGGAGGAGCAATGTCTAAACTATTGCAGAGCATTTAGTCATCAGATGCCTTTAAACTCTATCACCCTCTTGCCCTCCCCTCCCCTCCCCCCCCCGCATTGAAAAATACATTACACATGAGTCTCTTTAGTTGTGTGCTTATATCCTGCACAGCATTGAAGAGCTGCTGCTATTGCCTCATGGAAATCTGTTCAAAACATTTTTAATTAAAAAAAAAAAAAGACTTGTAGAGCATTCTTTTTATTACCAAGTTTCTTTTCCTTCGAGGCAGCTTAACGCAAAGGGCAGATGTGGTGTTCATACCCACAAACCTATCCCAGTTCACCCTGAGTCAAGGGCTTGCTATGTTGTCCAGCTGAAACTTGTGAAAAATTGTGCTTTTTCTTTTTAGCCCCGATTTTAGTAGCTCTTCTTCATTTCTACAGTATCATGGAGACATTTAAGAATCATGTTAGAGGTGCACGTGTATAAGGATCTCAAAGCGATTTATGAATATTAAGAGCTTGTCTACATGGCACTGGCAAAGTGCCCTAGAAGGGTGTGATTTTTTTTTTAAGCTTTCTAATGTGCTGCACTTTAACAGACCCATGTAGGTCCTGCTAAAAGGTACCTATTTTGTGTTAATACGAGCTAGGTACCTTTTAGAGCAGGGGTAGGCAAACTACAGCCCGTGGACCGTTTTAAACAGGCCCACGAGCTGCACCAAGCGGTTCGGCTCTGCTCCAGCCAGGGCGCAGGGTTAGGGCCACACCAGCAGCTTCCGAAAGCTGCAGCATGGCTCCCCTCCAGCTCCTACGCGCTCCAATGGGAGCTGCAGGGGCAGTGCTTGCGGACGGGGCAGCGTGCAGAGCCGCCTGGCCGTACCTCCACGTAGGAGCTGGAGAAGGGACATGCCGCTGCTTCCGTGAGCCACTTGAAGTAAGCGCCACTCGGAGCCTGCACCCCCTGATCCCCCTCCTGCTCTCCAAACCCTTTAATCCCAGACCGGACCACCCTCCTACACCCCAAACCTCTCATCCCCAGCCCCACCCCAGAGCCCGCAACCCCAGCCAGAACCTGTACCCCTTCCCGCATCCCTGCCCCAGCCCTGATCCCCCACCTGCCGTCGGAACCCCTCGGTCCCAGGCCAGAGCACCTGCCTATACCCCAAAGTCCTCATCTCCAGCCCCACCCCAGAGCCCACACCCCCTCCAACACCCCAACCCCAATTTTGTGAGCATTCATGGCCTGCCATATACTTTCTATTCCCTGATGTGGCCCTCGGGCCAAAAAGTTTGCCCACCGCTGTTTTTAGAGCATGCCAGCAGTGTCTACATGGGGCAATTAGAGTGCAGCACATTAGTGTGCTTTACCAATTACATCCCTCTGGCGCCCTTTGCTGGCCCCATGTAGACAAGTCCTAAGTGTCTCTCTCTGCTGCTGTGAGGTAGCTTAATACAGCTGAATCTCACTAACTTGTATAAATTAGCCAAATACACCTTGTAATCAGCACACCCCACATGCCTGTTTCTCCCAGTGTTGCTGACTCTTGTGATTTTTGTCACACATCTCGCAATATTTGTTTTTTTAAGTCCCAGCTCCTGTCATCACAGGATTATAGAAAAATCTCCGCTTTCATATAGAAAAACAAAGTAAGATCCAAATGCTCATGGCTGAGGAGAAAAGGTGGAAATGGGGATTCTAATCAGAAAGCAAATCAATGGAATCCACAATTTCATATATATAACATTTAAAACCTTATGATTTTTAAGCCATTCTCATGATTTTTGGGGGCCCTGCCTCATGGTTTTTGAAGACTTGAGGTTGGCAATACTGCCTCTCCACTTATAAGCAAAAATTTAATAGCAGAAAGCAAGGTCTCTTATTACAAAAATTACATTACTTCAGCAAAATGTACTTTTATATATAGAGCTTAACACAGTAAACTGGAGTAAAACAAGTGATGAACTACATTTTCCCCGTGCTAGTGCCAACTAAACAAAGGCATGACACTGTTTTGCCTGTTACTTTTAAGGGGATTATGTCTGAGGCCTGACAAATTTAATACTATTCCCTTTTTAAAAGATTCTTTATGTTCCTTCCTGCTTCAGCTAGCACATGCAAGATTTTATAGTTAAGCTAATTTAGGATATGGGACCTGTCATGCACAGTATAGAGTGACTGTCGGACTGGCTCAGCGGGCTAGAATTTTGGTTCCACACGACTCCCTCTGTCTGTATTGTGCTGCGGGTGCACTATGTAAAGTCTCATTCAGGTCACCAGACGTCCCATTATTAGGGGCTCTGTCTTATATATGCAACTATTGCACCCCGCCCTCTCCCCCAAAAGTGTCCTGATTTCTCACACTTGATATCTGGTCACCCAACTTCTCATCCATTTATTGCTTGGGTTGATAAAGGTCTGGGATTATTCTTCAGGGAGTCTATTTAGCCCATAGTAGGAGCTAGAACATATTGTCTTTGTAAAACACCCGTCCCTTTCTGGCCAATGACCTAACAGCTGTGAAATACTGTTTAGTGTGCATATATACCGCTGCTCTGCTGTGCTCAGGTCTTTGTGACTGTTGCCCTCTAGTGACTGGCTTAGAGATCTTTTTAAAGCCCAATATTGTATTAATTGCCTATAACAGAGAATTAGCTCAAGTGGTAAAAGCCTGTGTTTTGGGAGCAAAAGGACCTGAATGGAATAATAGATGTCAGTGAGCTGTATATTTTCATCACCTATTACTGACTGGCTCTAGAGAGGGAGAGAACTCTTGCAAAATCTGGGCTCCAAAAAAGTTGAAGCGTCTCTTCGCCACCTGATCTCTCTATTGTTTGGAAGTAAATATACAAGATGATTATTCATGCAGGGTTACCTGTTTCTGGTCTTTACTTTGATTGCTGCTTGTGATACAAGTAACACACTTCAGTGATTAGACACTTGCCTCCCATCTCCATTCTCCCAGGTTCTAATTGACTGGATTAACGATGTCCTGGTGGAAGAGAGAATCATCGTTAAGCAACTTGAAGAGGACCTTTATGATGGGCAAGTGCTGCAGAAGCTTTTGGGTGAGTTGAAGCTACAGAAGGGGGGCTTTGCAAAGAAGTCAGCCCCTCTGGTTTGATGGCTAGTTGCCCCCCCACAGGCTAGCTATCTGCAGCTTTGGAAAAGTTAACTATTCAGCCCATCCACTTTAGCCATCAGGCACAGCATCCGCCTGTCCTATCTTTCTGCCCATCTGTTCTGTTCATGTGACCAGGTAAGGGATTGGAATAAACGAGAATCCTGCTCCCCGGAATGGGTGATTCATGCTGATGTCTAAACTCCGCTCACCCAGGAGAACATCCCAGATAGATGAAATGGTGGGTAAGGAGACGTGCTAATCTTGGTCAGTCAAAGTGAAACTGGCCTAATGTTAGATCTAGTGTGTCCACTTTTGAAAGTCTTTGGGCTGAGAGCAATCCATTTAATAAATTATAATGGTTCATCTTTCAGGTCAGAGTGGATGCTTTTTCAAAAATTAACTTTGTACAATGTGGCATGACTGGGGTACACACTCTGGGCCCTTACACGCGTCTTGGGTTTGGGGGAGAGAGGATCTTCAGTCAATCAGTGGATTAAGTGATAGTGTAGACAAAGCCTTAGAGCTTCAAGTAGTAGAAGATCGGAGACATGCTAGAGAAACAGGCTCATAGTTTCCTTAATTCTCGTGACCCGCAGATTGAGAGCGACTACCCATGGACCATTGTCAGTGATCTGGAGGGGCTGGAGTGAGGGGGTTTCAATTATGCTAATTTAATTAACCTTTATGGATGCTGCTTGCTGAATTTCCCCCATGTGCCACTTAGAAAGAGCCCCACTGTGTTCCGGTAAATGGTCACAAAATCTTTTAAACATTGATTAACAATAATGGTTTTATTGTGCAATGAAAACTCCTCAAAACACAGCTTGAAGGAGCTCAATAAAATGGGAGGAGAGCTTTTAAAATAAATTTTAAACTATTTATTTTGGAAATTTTAACAAATTTACAGATCCTTGCCTTGTAATGTTTGTTTCGTTTCTGACATTTACAACAATTAGCTTTTGTGTAAAGAGATATTATCCAGGAATATAGTCACCAGCTCTTTCTATCTAACAGGGCGTTACCATATTACAGAGTGACCATCATTACAATACCTGTGTTTCTAGTGACTTTATGAAATGGAGTGAAATCTCTATACACATGTAGTTAACAGACCAGGTATCTCTCTCAAATGTTAATATTTAAAAAAAAAAAAATTGGATAGTTGTGCTAGGGGCTTTTTTTCTTTTTGTAGGTGAACTTTGAGTACTAAATAAAAAGTAACCCAATATCTATCTGTCCTCTGTCTATTTTGCTGGGTATGTAATCAGTGTGTCAGTTTTTCCATAACCACAACCACATATACAATTTTTTTTTTTTTTGAACCATTCCTCAATGGTTGGTCTATTTTTTCTTTTTCCAGTGAGAGGCTACCATAGCCAAGCAGCTACTAGCAGATGAGAGATTAATTCTTCATTTCCTTTCAGGGGTGTTGAGAGCCATAGTACCAAACTGTAAACCCTCTACATGATGGAAACCACTTCAAGCCAGGGGGTGTGGCAGCACCCCAGCACCCCTAATTCCAGCACCAATGTTTGTGTGACCATTTCCCCTAAGAAGCCCTAGGAGGATTACCAAAGGATCCATTTGGAAATAAATATCCAACCATTTGTGATATTTGGTTACAAATTGCATCCCAATATTCTCTAATGACTGGACATGTCCACCATATATGCATGAAATCTCCTTTTTCGCCACAGTTTCTCCAACATTTCCCCCGATTCAATCTCTCTCTATTTTTTGACTTGGCCTAAGTGTGTGTATGGTTGAGGCCATTGAAACAGTATTTTAAAGAATTTTTCTTTTTTTAGTGCTGTAGACTGAGGTTGCTGGTTCTCTTTTCCACATCAAACCCTATTCCTCTGGAGTAATTTGTCTATCCACATCCTTTTCCCAGCGTGTCATATATGGACACTTTTTTTTTTTTTTTGGTGAGGAACATTGTCTGCAAAGATTAATATAAAATAGTTATAATTTTTTTTGTTTCCTAATTGACCAGACTCCATTGCTTCTATTAAAGATAGCTTTCTGTAATCAACTTTATTAGAGCACCAAGAAGCAGAATGCCTGACTTAAAATGGAGGAGCTTTAAACACTGGCTGGTGAGGCTATGACTGAAGGTGGGGATATCCCTTAGCTGAAAGTGTTGGCACAAACGTGAATGGCTAGGGATTGGTGGTTGCATTCAATAGACTATATTGTTTCTATAGAATTCCTTCCTAGCCAATGGCCCTCAGCCACAGCAATTTAGAATAACAAGTATTCAGACATGTCAGTATAAATCAAAAGTTTTGGCAGGGCTCCCTCCATGTTGGGTGCCCCAGCCAGCCATTTTTAATTGAGGTGCTCCTTCCTACAAAGTGTGCTGCTTGGGCAGCACTTCAGAATAATTGAGGTGTGCTGCCCATTCTCTAGGAGTCAGTTTCAGCATGCTGGGGAGCTGGTGCCGGTCAATGGTGAGAAACTGGGAATTCTCTGCTTATGGGAATTCCTGGTGTGTGGCTCCCAACTAGCTGCAAGGGATAATAAAAGGGCAGAAATATGGTCTCTGCTTTCCCTTACACATGTTGTGGCTTCAGCAAGTGGCGGTGTACTAAATAATCTGACGTGGGTGTTCATCATAGGGAGAGTTTATACAAATCAGTGACCTTCTATTGAGGGCACAGTGGCACAACTCTGCAGACACTTAGGCCAGGTCTACATTATGAACTTACATCGGTATAACTGTCGCTCAGGGGCGTGAAAAATCCACACTTTCGGGCGATGTAGTGATACCGACCTAATCCCCGGCGTAGACAGCGCTATGTCGATGGGAGACGCTACCGCCTCTCTCAGAGGTGGATTAACTATGCCGATGGGAGAAGCTCTTCACTGAAGTGTGACAGCAACGTGGCCGCACTGCTGCAGCACTGTACGTGTAGACAAGCCCTTAGACATGTGCTTAACTTTAGGCATGTACATAGCTTTGTTGAACTCAGTGGGAAGTCTTGTGAGTAAAATTATGCATGTACGAGTTTGCAGGATCCTTGCCGGGTTGCCTTTCCCCCCATCTTCTGCCATGCAGGCCTGCCTCTTCTTCACAGGAGAACCACGGTCATCACAACTGGGCTCCATCTCGTGCTCTAGTCAAGGCTTCTTGACTGCTTTGGCCATAGCCATTGCATTGTTGAGGCTAAATGTCTTCTTGTACTAGTGACGCAGCAAGAGGCAATGAAGTATGTGGTGCTGGAAGGGCTTCTTTTGCTTGGGATCTCACAATATGTGAGCAAAGTTGACCCTTCATTTCACCCTTTTGCATGCACAAGAGGCTCATAAAGTAGGTTCCTTCACCCCCGTGCACTGCTTGATTGTTACTGTTCCATTCATGTGAAAGCTGCTCTGAGATTTAATAACGGAATTCAGATTCCTTAGAGGACGTATGACTGGTGAAAATCAGGAACTTGTCATCTGGAGAATTCTGAAGCCACCCAGAGTGGCAGATTAGCCAATGGGTGACAGACTTATTTAGAGGCTGTGCCTTCTTTGCAGAATTTGATCAAGATGATAAGTAGTGCCACTGGGATGCCATGATATACATAGTGTCAGCATGAAAGATTAGCAAAATCCCTATTTGCTGGGCTGTCAATACACCCAATCCCTAACTTGTGCACTAAAAGGTGATCAATAACAATGAGGTGTATGACAAAAAATGCACTTCTATTGGATGTAAGGCTTCCTGCCCCCTAAAAACATGTTCTAGCTGGGTATCAAGTGAAGTAAAGGCTCTGGGCTTCGACCCCCAGGAGCGTGGTGAGCTGGCCATTCTTCCCCGGGCCTGAGGAAGAGAAGAGGAGGTACCTTTTGCTGTACAGCTTATTGGAGGACAACTTGGTCTCTTTGCCTCGCCCCCACCAGTTTGAGGAAGAGTAGATAGAGGCAGCTCAACTCCAAGTTCATTGGCTTGATGGGGAGAGGGTTTAGGGGAAAGGAGAAACACTAGTGTGTGGTTCTGGGGGACTAGTTCAGATGAACTATTGAGGAATCCCAAATTTTAGGAATATCTGTGATTTTTACCAAAACTTGCTGTGCCTTGTCCACTGTAAAATAAATAAATAAATAAAATAAAGTTAATAACCCCCCTCCCCCAAAAAAACAACCAACCAACCAACCAACCAAGTTAGGCCTTGTCTATATGAGAAAGTTATATCAGTTTAATATAAGTCTATTTTTAAACCAACTTAGTTAAACCAGTATAAACCACTGTGGCTACATCTACACTACGGGGGAGGGGGGTCGATTTAAGATACACAAATTCAGCTACGCGAATAGCGTAGCTGAATTCAACGTATCGCAGCCGACTTACCCCGCTGTAGGGCCGGCGGCAAAATCGACCTCTGCAGCTTCCCGTCGACGGCGCTTACTCCCACCTCCGCTGGTGGAGTAAGAGCGTCGATTCGGGGATCGATTGTCGCATGGGACGCGATAAATCGATCCCAGAGAGGTTGATTTCTACCGCCGATTCAGGCGGGTAGTGTAGACCCAGCCTGTGTAAATGCTTACTTTGGTTTAAGAATTGGCCTACTTAGGTTATGTCTACACTATCAATTATGTTGGTATAACTTATGTCACTCAGGGGTGAGAATAAGCCACCCCCCCCCAAGCGACACAAGTTACATCGACCTAAGCGCCGGTGAGGACAGTGCTATGTCGGCGGAGCTTCTCCCATTGACATAGCTACTGCTGCTTGTTGCAAGTGGATTAATTAAGTCAATGGAGAGCTCTCTCCCATTGGCTTAGTGCAGCTACACTAGAGAACTCACAATGGTGCAGCTGCATCAGTACAGCTGAACTGCTGTAAGCTCTTGAGTGTAGCCATAGCCTTAGATTTAGCTTAAACCGACTCTTAGGGCAGGTCTTCACTACAGGGGGGGTCGATTTAAGATACACAAATTCAGATTCGACGTATCGCAGCCGACTTACCTCGCTGTAGGGACGGCGGCAAAATCGACCTCTGCGGCTTCCCGTCGACGGCGCTTACTCCCACCTCTGCTGGTGGAGTAAGAGCGTCGATTCGGGGATCGATTGTCATGTCCCGACGGGACGCGATAAATTGATCCCCGAGAGGTCGATTTCTACCCGCCGATTCAGGTAGTGTAGACCTAGCCTAAATTGACTTCAGCTAAACTGAAATAACTCGGGTTTCAACCAAAATAAGAGTGTCCACACGGCGTTTGCACCAGTTTAAAAAAATCAGACCTTTAGTCAAAGTGGTGCAACTTTCTTGTGCAGACAAGGCCTTATTGTGTTGAACTCATTTAACTATAGGGGAGGAAAAAGGAAGGTACAATGGCTAAATTTTTGTTCTACCCTTGTGAAAATTATGTAACACTTCAAAAATACTACCAACCAAGGATCTCTGTGTCTTACCAAACACTGAAGTTACTGGAAAACATCACTGTGAAGTTTGGAAGGTAAATATTCCCATTTCACAGGTGGGTTACTTGTCCAAGCTGACAGATCTAGGGATTAGAACCTAGGAGTCCTGTGCTCTTCCCTATGCTTGTCTAACAAGTTCTCCTTTGCTTGTTTGTTTGTATGCAGAAAAGCTGGCTGACCGTAAACTGAATGTGGCAGAAGTGACACAGTCTGAAATTGGTCAGAAGCAAAAGCTGCAGACAGTTCTGGAAGCTGTCCATGATTTACTCCGACCCCATGGGTGGACAATCAAGTGGAATGTTGACTGTAAGTGCCATGTGCAAAAAAAGTCTGTTTTGAAGTGAGACTGTGTCATGTTCATGGATGCAGAGGAAATTTATTTTGTGCTGCCCATTTCAGAAATGCAGCATCCATCCTTGTAACCAATAACTTGATCACATATTTTGTGATGCAATGTTTTTACAGACTATTAATAGTAATGTATGTGTGTAGGCCGTATACATAGCATGAAAAGGTTGGGGTTATACCATATATCCTCCTACCTCTATGGTTCTGGTTCGAACTCTTTCAGATGAGGAGGGATATGTCATAAATGGACTTCTTGAAGTGTGTCATTTCTTTAAGCATATATTATCATTAAAACGTTGTTTTGCTGAACCTCTATAGATCTGAGAAACTGGGTAGCCTCTCAAGATAGAGACTTGAGAGCTTGGACCCATTCATTCATTCTAGGATGTCCTGTTTAGAGACAAAAACAATGAGGAGTCCTTGTGGCACCACGTGAGACTAACAAATTTATTTGGGCATAAGCTTTCGTGGGCTAAAACCCACTTTATCAGATGCATGGAATGGAAAATACAGTAGAGAGATATAAATACACAGCATATGAAAAGATGCAAAAACTACAAAAACTAATTTCCCCCCTGCTGATACTCGCACCTTCTTATCAACTGTTTGAAATGGGCCACCTTGATTACACTGAACTCATTAACACTACAAAAGTGTTTTTTCCTCCCTTCTTGTCAACTGTTGAGACTAGCCCACTTCAACCTTAATTGAATTGGCTTATTAGCACGGACCCCCCACTTGGTAAAGCAACAAGGACTCCTCATTGTTTTTGCTGATACAGACTAACACGGCTACCACTCTGAAACCTGTTTAGAGACACTATTTCTGATGGAGTAAGCGAAAGAACATCCCTTTAAAGTGCTTTATCTACAAAAGAATTTATGATGTGTTTCCACCCAGGGAGTGAACCATCTTAATGTGTCTTATAAGCAGGTACACCATAGCCTGTGTAATTTTGCTACAGATGTATTCAGGGTGGGCATTTTCAAGTATAGGTCTGATTTGATACAGTTGAACATATCTGAACTTGCTCAAGGAGATGTGCTAATTCACTTTAATAGCCAATGCAATTCTGTATTTCTGTGGAGACTTTTATGAATATGCACTACTTTGTTGATACAGTCAGCTCTAGTTCTGAGGCTGTGCGTACACCTGAACTACTACTGTACGTGGTTAGTACATGTAATATGCTCCCTCAGGTCCTTTACTCTTCCTTGAGGAGAGGGATGATCTGGACACTGGTCTGGTTTCAATACTTGGCTCTACTTTTGACTTGTTTTGTGTCTTTAGACAATCGGTTCCCCCCTGTTACCATATCTGTAAAGTGGGGATAATATTTATCCAGCGGACACAGATTAATTGAATTCTTAATGTTTGTAAAATTGTTTTGAGATCATTATGTGACAGGACTAAAGTGTTGCCTTGCTAACCAATACAGTTTTTCAACCTTTTTTCCCACCCCTCAAAAGGCTGGTTATTTAAAATCTGTTTTTGACTTGTGTTTTTTATTTCAGCAATCCATGGCAAGAATCTAATTTCCATTCTCCACCTTCTGGTAGCTTTGGCTATGCATTTCCGGGCTCCCATCCGACTTCCTGAGCACGTTTCTGTGCAAGTGGTAGTTGTAAGGGTAAGTATGAACTCCTAAGTATAGTTGTGTCATAATGGCTGCCATCCATCACCCTGATCACTCGGCTTATATGCTGCAACCCCTCCCCCACCATCTTTGTCTTCATTATTTAGCTAATCCCTCCCCTGTGGTATTCAGGAGGCTGGAGTAGATGATCACAGTGTTCCCTTCTGGCCTTGGAATCTATGAATCTTACAATTTTTTATGATGTGTTCACAAGGTACCTAGAACAATATATCCCTAATAATGGTCAGGGCCTCCAGTTGCTAATGTCATACAAAAAATTAATAGTGTATAATGGAATTTGCATGTCAGAGAGCTCCATTTGTTGGCTTTTTACTAAAGGTAAATCATTGTTACCTCCTGCTCATTGAAGAGGGAACCATTCAAACAGAAACACCACCAGGATCTGGGGAGAGGTTTAGAATCTCTTTTTTGGAAGCCCGTTGTGTTTAGAATCTCTTTTTTGGAAGCCAGTTCATCATGTCGGTTGTGACATTCTGGTTCCTTTGGTTCTGCATTTTGACCTTGATCATGGTCGTTCACAGCTCTGTTCCTCTGTTTGCTGTGCTCGATTAGGGAGATGGGGTTAGACCGAAGGAACCCTGACTTCTAATCTCCTGCTCTAGACATTGCAACAATCCTTTCTGTCTTTGCTGCCTGGTCCTGGCTTTTTTGCCCATTTCTCTTGGTCCACAAAGAGCATTTTGCTACTTGCAGGGCATTCTCACTCTTGTTTTTTGTCTCAATTTACATCATAACTCATTCACTCTTCCCAGGCCACGTGGTTCTCTCAGGCCGATGAAGCTGCAAAAGCCTCAAAATGGGACCAGGTTTCCTGAACAACTATTGTCTGACCAATCCAAGGCTTCTGGCTGGCTGCTTTCTCATGTCCTGCTTTAAATGTTCAGTGTGATGGTCCATGCGGTCGTAATGTATGCCCGGCTGCCAGCATTGACCGTAGATTTGGCAGTAGCAGTGTGAGGTCACCCCTGCTGTAGTGGGATTCATTTCAGGAATGAGATGATACATGGTGTAGTGGAACTGAGTCCCAGGCCTCTGCTCTGCAACCACGGATCATTCTCGTAAGATGAAATTAGACAATGACAGATAAGACATAGAGTTTGGTTTAATTTAAACACTGACGTTTTTCAGGCTGCCAGCTGGAATGCTTAAGGTATGTCTTCACTGCAGCTGGGAGCATGTCTCCCAGCCCAGGTAGATAGATCATGCTAGCTCTGCTCAGCAGCAGGGGTGAAAGTAACTGAGGACACTTACCAGTACAAGGGAGGGCCCTCGGGTGGAAGGGGCACTGCCCGGGGCTCCTGTATTGATTTAAAGGGCCCAGAGCTCCGGACGCTGCTGCTGCAGTAGTGGCAGCGGTGTCCGGAGCCCCAGGCCCTTTTAAATTGCTGGCCCTGGGGGCGCAGCCGCATTAAAGCGCTGCTGCAGTGTGGGCTGGGTCTGGGCCAGTGCGGATTCTTACCAGTACGGAGTACTGGCCCATACCAGCTCACTTTCACCCCTGCTCAGCAGCATGGATATTGCAGCATTGGTGGTGGCTCAGGCTAGTCTCCTGAGTACAATCCTAGTTTGAGTCGAGCTAGCATGTGTCTGCACACTCCCAGCTACAGTGTAGACCTACCTTGGAGGGACAAGAGGATGTGTGTTTGTACATGTGTGCACTATCTATGTATGTCAGATCACTGAGAAATTTCTTTACATTTACTATCCTGATGCTACTATCCTGTAGTATTTTAAAATACAGTATACTATCCTGTATTTTAAGAGTTTCGAATAAGTTGCAAAATATTTGTAGTTGAACTTGTACGTGATTCAGTCTTAAGGAAATATATACCAGTTCAATAACATATGTTGGTTTTTAAAGCGTGTATCAGCATTGGTAACATTTTAAATAATACATATTATTAATAATAATGTATGGTTAGCATTGTATTGCCTAGAGGCTCCAGTCACGATCAGGGCCCCATTAGATAAAATGCTGTAGAGATAGGATAATAGATGGCCTCGCCCCTGATCCTACAAACACTTTTATGTGCATTCAAGGGGATCACTCAACATCATGGAAAGTGATTGGCGTATGTAAGCATCTGCAGAATTTGGCCCTCATTTAAGAAAAGATGTGAGAAGTGACAGTCAGTGGGACTTAGACTCCTAAATCACTTAGGCACTTTTGACATTTTTACCCCTTAGAAAAGTCTTACCTTGATTTAGTTCAGCTTGTGCAAACTCCTAATGTAAACTCAGTTAAACTGGTTTAACCCTTGCTTAAAATTGGCTTAGCTTAGTTTGGTAATTTACCAACATAAGCCTTATTTGTTTGAGGCCTTTTCTACATTACAAATGATTTGCCGGTATAGCGGTACCAGCAGAGCCCCCTAGTGTAGACACGTCAAAGGAATTTTTCTGTTGGCATAGTAACACCACCTCCCCAAACCATATTAGCTATGTCAACAGAAGCCCTCTTTTGTTGATATAGCTGCATCTACACTGGGGGATTAGCTGGCATAGATATAAGTGGCTAGAGGATTTTTTTTTCACACCCCAACCAACTAGGTGTGCTCACAGAACTTTGTAGTTTAAACCTGGCCGAAGTATGTCCACTTTGGAATTTTGCATGGGTTAACTAAATCAGCTTTAAATTGATTTAGGCCAGGTCTCCTTGACAGATTTTTTTGTCAGAATAGCAATATTGGTCAGAGGTGTGAAAAAAACACACCTCCTAGCCAACATGGCTATGCTGGCACAACCCCCGATGTAGACACAGCTATGCTGACAGAAGAGGGCTTCTGTCAACATCGCTAATGTCCTTTGGGGAGGTGGTGTTGCTGTGCTGGCAGAAAAATGCCTTGTGTCAGCATAAGCTGCGTCTTCATTAGGAGGCTCTGCCAATAGAGCTATACTGGGAAAGCATTTATGGTGTAGACAAGGTCTCACTTAAACTGGCTCACCATTTCCAATATAGAAAAGTCCTAACAAACAATAGGAGGGAGAAATGCAGGAATGGTGAGGGTAGCAGTGATAAGATGATGAGGTTACATAGACAGGGTTAATTCACAACTTGATGATTCAGTTTCATTTAATTATTACTTTTTTAACCTCTGCCTGTTTCCATGGTGTTATTAATTTAATAACCTGCCAGCTTCTACTTTTTAAAAAATCCTATATGTATTTCCAGTTTTTTTGTTTTTTTGTTTAATTCTGCTGTAAGTTAGCTTCTTTTCTTTTTTCTTTTCTTTATTGCTGTATTTGCTGTTTTCTTCAATGGTGTGTTCTTTTTTCAGTTTTTTATTTAATAACATTTTTTACAAAAGCTAAATAATTCCAGCCATAGGGTTTGGACTTCTCTGGGTAAATGTAGTCATTGGTGCTTGGTGTCTTAGGGATGTGGGATCCCTTATAGAAGTGCTTTGCATTGTTTAAGGCTAAATGTGTGAGTGGGGTGGATTAGAATAGAATTCCCGGCATTTACACTGTTGGTTCAGAAGTCTGCAAGGTAGACCTGCAGTAGCTTCCCTAGGGAGAGACCGTGGTCAAATGTATAAAGCATGGGACTAGGATTCAGGAAACTGGGTTCTGTTCCTGGCTTTTGCTATGTGACTTTGGGCCTCATTGTTTGTTTCCTGAGATGCTGAACACTCACAGCTACAACTGAGGTCAGTGCCTCTGAAATTCCTGCCTTAACTTCCTTATTTCTCAATGTCCCCAGCTTTTAGATGGGGATAATATATCCACATTGATGAAGCACTTTGATCTATGGGTGAAAACGCTACAATAATGCTAAGTATTATTAACAAATAACCTGGTAGCCACTCAGTGATCTAGTAAGTCTTTTCCTTCTTTGGTTTCTATGAGCCTACTCAATAAAATAAAACAAATTTATCATAGCATCATGCTGCAGGTGAGAGGAAGTAATCTATGTAGGTCCTGAAAGATGTAATGCCCTTTCTACCATTTCTTTAAAACATTGATTTGGATTTGAGGAGAAAGGCTAATACTTTCCCGTGCTGTCTGGATTCAATTATTCAGTTAAAGGTGGGGACATGTAGGATCTGGAAAAACTGTGCAATTTGATCTGGGTTTATACCTCGTAGTCTTTTGAGTGCATGCTGCACAGTATATGCAGAATGCAAGTTTATGTTTAAAAGAGGTCTTTCTGCTTCCTCTCTCTTTGCAGGAAGAACTATAATCTCTGTACCGCACATAGCAAGAAATATATTTTACGTAACAGAGAGATTAGTACAGCATAAACATACACTTGCTACTAAATAACTGTATTATGACAGACTCCACAAGATGGCAGTGTGCCTAACTTCAGGGTGGGTTGTTGCAAAATCAGTATTAATTGCCTCTTGAAATTGAACAGTGGTATTATTTTGTTTCTTTTTTAAATGCTTTGCATATGAAATATAAACTGTTTTTAGTATGACAATCTGACTTTTACAGTTACTCATGAAGTCTTGAGCTCAAGTTAACTTGTTATTTTGTACGACTCTATAAGTAGCTGCCTCGGATACTGTGCTAGCTGGGTTAAAGTTGCACCTGCTGAACAGCTTTAATATATGAGTTGTTCAGCACTCTCCCCCTCAAAAAGAGGAAAAGCTTGATATACCTGCCTAAAGCAGAGAACTGAAAATCCTGAGGCTTTGCTCCCAGCTGACTTCCCTCTCCTGAGTTTTAACTTTCATTTGAAAGATAAATTCACATCAGTTAATTTTTTATAATAGAGAAATATTTTAAATCAGGAGACTATAGAAAGACTTATTCATAAATCATCATAATGGCAGTGCTTAAGTCCACTATGCATAGTTTCTGTGGGATTATATTCAAGGCTTACCTAGACGGAGTCCATCTCTTTCCTAGTCCACTTAATGTCACAAATGTGCAGCACATCTGGCCTCAGTGCTACTAAAAGGTTTTTGGGGGGTATATCTGAGAGAATCCTCCAACAGCTGGAGTCCCAAGTCAGAGGCCAGAGGTGAGGAAGGGATGTGGTGTTCATGGAAAAATAAGTCTATTCCGTGATTGCAGTGTAAAGGGGCAGGACTGGGCTGGCCGGGTCCATGGGACTATGTGCCAAGACTGCTGTAGGACCTGCACGCTCAGCTCCTAAAAATCAGCACTTTTTCCTCCAGTGACTATTTCCAGCCAACCCAGGAGCAGGATTCACTTCTGTTCTTCCTTTTTAACATTTAAGACCCATTATTCACCGGCTTTACTTTCTGAATTCATTCACTCACAGCTATTGCTTCCTGCCTCTGGGCTGTAAGGTGGCTGGAGGCTGCAGAAGCCCATCTAGGAAGCAGAGCAGAGGAACGATGGGCTGGAAACAAGGCAGCAGTTGCTTAGCACTCAGCGTTGGCACTCACTCAGACTTCCTTATTTGTCCATCCCTGTGATCATGGTCATCCCATCTTACGTTATTAGACCACCCAGGCAGTAATCCTTTGGCCACCTGATGGGTGCAGAATCAGATGTATTCATGAGATGGATTTGGTGCGTTCTTAAGACACAATGGGACAGATGCCCTCAGTATAGTACAGGGCCAGGCCCCGGAGAGGAGACATGACAGCAAAATGTCAGGAGATAACAGCTGCTTCCAACATTGCTCCAGGCCATGCTCGCTGGTTCCCTAGAAATAGCAAAACTGTCCTTGTTTTGTGAAGATGGGGTGACAGGAAAGAATTCCTGCAATGGTTCTTGGGTTAAACGAAATGCTTCAGAGAGGGATGCCTCTTTTCGGTGTTGTTCTCGTTAACAACCATTTCTTGTTGATGTTTGTGGTTCAGCTGTCAAGAATGAATGAGAGAGTTACCGAAATATCGGGTCCATCTAGCTAAGAGCCAATAACATCCAGACAGGGATAAGGAAGAGTTGCTTTATTCTGCAGAAGAAAGGAGAGCTTTGCACCTTAGTGCAAAAACTCTGTCTTACACACATTTTACAGATCCTTTATACACATTCAGACAAAGGTCCTTGCAGTGTTAACACTTGATTGGTGGTTGTCAGACCTGTGCTTTTGCTATCTGGTCAGTGAAAACCGGCTTGGGACCAGCTCCAACTACCTTAAGGCCTTGAAGGGAAGACAGTTGAAAAGTTCAGGCTACTGTGTACTTGAAGTGTCTGCTTCCCCCTAATGGCCATTGGTTGACATAAAGGCTGCTCTTTTAAGGGGGGGTCACTAGTAACTTTTACAAGAGGGCATGGGAGGAATAGGAGGGTTTCCTGCCTGCCTTGGATACCAGAACTAGAGCTAGTCCTGAAGCAGCAGTCCAAGTTACCCAAGTCATAAGTCAATTTGACAAGACTCGCTTGGAAGTCAGCTGCTGGGATCTGAGCTCTTTAAGACAGCATCTAAAGCTGTGAGAGAAAGAAGAGGAAAAAAATTATCTTCCTTCAGAGGGGAAATGATGAATCCCTTAATTTTGTAGGGTACCTATGTAGTCAGTGGAAGGGCAAGTTATGAATGTAAGTAAGTAAGTAAGTAAAAAACTGGCTCTGCATTGAGTTAGAAAACTGCCGTACGGGAGGACCCAATTACAGCAAGCCCCAAGGCTCCAACATGGCACAGGGACATGCTTAAAGCACAGCTTGGTCTCGTCTACAGCATAAAGGCCATGTTTGAACAGAGTCTGGGGAAACTTGTTTTGTAACTGGGTCTCACCACGCACTAGCTCTCTGTAGGGCAGTGCAGATCATAGGCATGCAGAAAATCATCCTGAAAAGTCCAGTAAAAGGAAAATAACTTCCATTATAAAATAGCCAGTCTTCTCTTCCCCTCCCCCCTCACACACAATTCCTCAGTGAATTTGTTACTCCTGAAAGAGAGAGACTAACTCAACCACATTTAGATTCCTGTGCTGGGCAAGCTTCCCTCACACACTGATAGCTCTGCCAGTGCTCCTCAACCCTGACCTCTGGTAACAACCCTTGTTATCCCAGCCCCAGACTGCTCTGGGGTCTGCCAATTCATTTAAACCATTCGTTGATGTTTGTGTCATGAACAAATATCCACTGGGGACTTCAGATGGGATTGACAAACTCTCTCTCTAATTTGTGATCCAGGCAGAATTTAGACTCCTGTCGCCTGAGGAGACTTGCTAGTGAATTTATAGGCTGCAGATATATGCCTCCTAAGCATTCATTTGGCTGTCAGTCTGATAAATGCCACTGTGCTAAATCGTAACCCCCTGTGTCAATTGCCTTGCCCCATCTCTACAGAAACTTATTTTTAAAAGCTAGATAAAATGTGTGCACTCCTTTGGGATGCTAATGAGAGAGGGATGCTGCAGAACTCTTATGAACTCCTCCATTACAGTTCCACTTTCTGACTTTTATATCTTGGTTTCCAGAAACGGGAAGGCCTTCTCCAGACGGCTCACGTTACAGAGGAGCTCACAACCACGACAGAGTAAGCAGAAAATCCTTATCCATCTGACAGAGGGGAGTGGGAGTGGGAGTGTGTGTGGGGGATAGGGGTGGGGAGGAGCGGAGTGTAGGGGGTATGTGTGGTGTATCATTACTCAAAATGAAAGGGCCTAAAACTTCTGTTTAACAGATTAACTGACTCTGTGAAACCCTTAATGCACAACTTTTTTTCATGCAGAAGCCACTTTATTGCTGGAAATACATTGCAAAGGAAAAATATTTCTCCTTAATAAACGATTTTAGCTTTTCCCTAATATGTCATTGATGATCTTTGCGCAACAATTTTTGCTGTCTCCTTTACCCCTCTGTATAATCCATTTTTGTCTATCCTTATTGCACCACACTTTTAAAGGAGCAGTATAGGGAATTTGAGGAGGATCAGCACGATGCTTCCTTGGGACACCTCCTCAGAATTAACTGCTTTCACACAAAAATTGAGTGTGGGAAGGATCTGTAAGTTTTCCCCATCCTCGTGCTGCACAGTGGGAGCCCAGCAGCATAGTCCTTTTAATCTTTGCAGCTGATCTACGTTGCTTTCTGTTTTTACAGTTTTCCCAAAGGAAAAGGGATAGAAATGCACTTTGGCTAAAAATGAAAGCGCAGACTCTCCATCATGGGGCCTAAAGGCAGTGTTAACAAGGGGCTTACATGAGCCCTTTCCAGCTCATCAGTGTCTAGGCTCCCTGTAGGGATGTCTCAACCTTTTATCATTTTGTAGCTAAGTGGACTACCAGGTGGTTTGCTCCGTGGGGGTCCTTTTGGATGAAACCTTCAGAAATGAGGGCACAGCTTTTCTGTGTAGATATTAAAGCTCTTATGGTCCTTTTAAGGGGAATGGAGGTTTGCCATGGTGTCTTTGGCCAAATTACTCTCCTTCCTCCAGCTTGTGCAGTGTGCTTGGCAGTCCTCTTTCTCAGAGGTGGCTGCGGTTCAGTGGTGCTGGATGTAGTTTGTAGTGTTTTGTTTTAGGGGAAAAGGTGCTTGTGTGTGTGTGTGTAATTAAGTGTGTATTTTTATATGGTGTAGATCTAAATAAATAAGACACCTATCTAAAATCCTAAGTGCTCTGTTACGAGTTAGAAATACAACCCTCCCTCCCCCTGAAACCTAACCCCAAAACAGCCAACAAAACTAAACCCTGTACAGAACTCCCACAAAACTCTTCTATACATATAGATGGGCCAGATTCTAAGCTTATGTAAATCTGCATAGCTCCATTGACTGCACCAGCTGAGGACTTGATTCATGTGTAGTATGTGCCTGTTATTTCCATAACACAAATATGCAAACCATATAGAAGCTATATATATATATATATATATATTTTTTTTTTTTCTCTAAATAAAACTGTGATATATCTAACCATGACAATGCTTATTCTGAACTGTGTAATGTAATCTATTATCTAAAGGTATACACAGATTTGGTATATAATAATATAAATTGATATATTGATTCATTCACCCTTAGACTTGGAAAAGTAATAATTACGCTTTTTGCATCATTGGGCCTCATTGATCTCGGTGTAACTCCACTGACATCAGTGGAGTTACACCCAGGATAAATTTGGCCCATTCTCTTCCTCTAGCATGTTGGGTCTGATTCTGTTAGGTGCTGAGACTTGTACCTCAGTGGGGGTTGAGGGTCCTTAGCACCGCACAGGATCAGGTCCATTAAGCCCAGGGTCTTTTAGTTGAAGGTAATGATTCATGAACTAAATGTATGTTTTCTCATTTTCTCACTTGCAGGATGATGATGGGACGATTTGGTAAGTAACACATTAACCTTTGGAAGTTGCCCCATCAAACACATTGACAAAGCATCTCTGTGTTTTTTATAAGTGTGTCTTGGGTAGCCCAGGACAGTGGAGCAGGCAATTGCACAGGGCAGGAGCACGTGGCTGGGACAGCTCTGTTACTGGCTGTGGGGAGTCCTGCCTGAAGCGCCAGGGAGGAGTGGGGAATGGAGCACAAGGAACAGCTACCAAAAGAGCCAGAACTACTACTTGGAGTGATGTCCCCGTGGGTGCTCCATTGTAGATGCGGCAACGCCTTTGCGTCTGGAGTCGGAGATCTTCAATAGCAGTGCCCATCAGACCACAGATGCGCACCTCTCCTCCCCCGCGCTGTGCAGTCTGACCACCCACGGTTCATTCTCTACCACCTGTGGTCTGGAACAGAACAGTTAGCAGAGCCTACTTCGTAATTTAGCTAGTCTCTTACCTGTTTTTCCCTCTCATAGTTAGTTAGCACCTTCATTTTCTTTTCTTCTCCTTCATCCTTAAAAAAATTAAAAACAGGTAATTAGTTTTTTGTTTTCCCTAATTCCTGTCAGGGATGCTACTCCCTCGCCCTTAAGCCTGGCTCCTCTAGGTTTAAGGGGGGCCACTTTCTTTATAATTGACGGCCACACACAGTATATCCATTGCCTGGAAGAGGGACACCTTTCCCAGAAGTGTTCCCATTGTCTGGGCTTAAAGCCAAGAGCAAGGAAAGAGGAATCTTAAACTCAAACTATCCCTCGTGGAAAAATCCCTGCAACCAGCATCGAACCCTGGTTCTTACTCCTCACTGGAGAGACTCTCACGCTCTGTAAGGTTGTCTGCCGACCCTCACTCCCCTCCCGTGAGTAAGGGAAGATCATCCTCTGACTGGGCTGATACTAAGAAGAGAGTGGTCCCTCCCTCAGCTCCTGAGGTGCAAACTGTAGGAATACCATCCCTGGCTAGATCCGTGGTGCTAACGGCTTCTGACAAGAGGCACAAAGCTGCTCCTACGCTACCTCTACACTACAGCCGGGATCGACACTCTGAGATCAATCCACAGGCAGTCGATTTAGCGGATCTAGTGAAGACCCACCAAATCGACAGTAGACGAGAAGAGTAAGGTAAGTTGATGGGAGAGTTTCTCCTGTCGACCCCCCCAGTGCAGACCCCCCAGTAACTCGACCTAAGGTATGTCAACTCCAGCCACGTTATTCACGTAGCTGGAGTTGCATAGCGTAGGTTGACTTACCACGGCAGTGTAGACATACCTCAGCCCCTGAGAGTAAGTCTAATGACCAGGCCAGGACGAAATATCAGCTATCAGCGCCACTTCCTGTTGTGGGCGACTGAAGAGAGCCCTTTACCTCCACCGTGGCTCTGGGTCCATTTCTGGTGTCGATGACGCTGTCGGCACCACCATTGGCACCGGCAAAACAGCTAGCTCCAGGGAAGCCCTTGGCTCCGACGCTGCGCACAGCACCGAAGCTCTCGGCTCTGAGAGAGACTCTGGCAGGGTTGCATACTCCTACTAAAGCAGTGGTTCTCAAACTTTTGTACTGGTGACCCCTTTCACATTGCAAGTCTCTGAATGCAACCCCCCCATTATAAATTCAAAACACTTTTAAATATATTCAACAACATTATAAATGTTGGAGGCAAAGTGGGGTATGGGGTGGAGGCTGACAGCTCGTGAGCCCCCATGTAATAACCTCCCGACCCCCTGAGGGGTCCCAACCCCCAGTTTGAGAACCCCCATAATAAAGCAATGGCTCCAAAAAGCTCTCTGGCACCACCTGCTGACTCTTTTCCATATCACACCTCAGCACCGTGCTCAACACAGGCACTGACCAGAGGTCACTCTCAGGAGTTCATACAGCTGTCAAGCCTCACTATATCTGACACTCCAGATTCTCCACTCCTCAGACAGGAGGTGTCCCAAGTCTCACCCATTTCTCAAGCGACACACTCTTCACGCTCTCCCACAAGGACAGCATCTCCTGATGTCGAGGAGGATGTGGGTGATTATCAAGACTCTCTTGTCCCATTGACATCAACTTATCAGCCTTACCCTGCCGCAATTCAGGGCATCCAGCCTTTTCAGGGGCCTCCATGAATGCAACCATATATTCCCTTTCCCCCTAATTGGCCATATTGAGATCCCTGGGCACAATTCAGTAATCCCCCACCATTGCAAACATGCTGACCTCCATCCATCCCCTCCTCAACAATCTCTTTACCTCCAGAACCACATCCTCCACAATGCCACCACTGGAGGAGGAACTGGAAGGACAGCAGGATGAGGTGGTACCTCCGGTCCTCCCATTTTCTTCATCTTCACTTGATGAAGCCGTCATGCCACCACCTCCCACAATGGTGGATGATTTTCATCTCTTTCAGGAGTTGTTTCGTAGAGTGGCTGACTCCCTAAATATCCCACTTGAGGAGGTCAAGGAACAACAACGTGAGCCAAGTGACATTCTCCATATCTTTTCAACAACAAAAATTGCACTACCAATTAATGGTGCACTATTTGAACCTGCAAACCTTCTTTAGCAGACTCCAACCTCTATCCCCGCTACATGCAAACGGGCAGATAGGAAATATTATGTACCTGCAAAAAAATGTGGAGTTTTTATTTTCACATCCTGCCCCGAATTCTCGCGTGGTGAATACAGTGCAGGAGAAGGGCCATCAATGCCAATCCCAATCCGGTCATCCTGACCAAGACTGGAAACATTTAGATCTCTTGGGCAGAAAATCCTATTAATCTGCTACCCTCCAGTTTCAAATTTCCAACTACGAGGCCCTTATGGCCAAATATCATTATAAAATTTATTCAAAGCTGGAGGAATTTTGCCAGGATCTGCTAGAGGAAAAAAGGGAACAATTCCTGCCCCTCATTTTGGAAGGTCACTTAATAGCCCGCATGACCCTGCAGGCCTCCCTGGACTCAGCTGATACAGCTGCTGCTACTGCGGTAGTAATGCGACGTGCATCATGGTTGCACCTTTCAGGATTCTCAAAGGAGGTGCAATATACAGTCAAGGATCTCCCATTCGAGGGACAAAAACTATTTTCTGAGCGCACGAACAACTCCTTACACTCATTGAAAGATCCCAAGCCACTCTAAAATCCCTCGGTATATACACGCCACAGCCAGAACAAAGATCGGGAAAATATCAGCTCCCTCCACAATCTCGCCCTCAGCCATACTACCCACAGCGGCAGTTTGACAACCAACGGGTGCAGACAATCGCCTGCATGGGGGACATTGTCCCAAACAATCTCTAATAAGCAGGAAATTTGAAGGTGTTGTTGAGGTCCAGAGAACTTCCTGCCTACTCCAGTTGCCCCTACCATCTGTACCGCCATCTACACGCCAACAGTTTGGCAACCGCCTAGCTCAATTTTTACCATCTTGGATGCTCATTACCTTGGACAGATGGGTCCTAGAAATAAAGGAAGGTTACTCCATCCCCTTCCTAGCTATACCATCCCGCCAACTCCCTTCCCCCTTCAGAGACCTTTCTCACAAGCCCATTCTGGCGTGGGAGGTGAGATGACATCTTCAACTGGAAGCCATAGAACTGGTCTCTCCACAACACCGAGGATGTTACTCTCACAACTTCCTTGTACAAAAGAAGTCTGGTGGTTGGCGCCCCTTCCTAGACCTTCTCAATCTCAACAAGTTTGTCAAATTACAACATTTCAAGATGGTCACCCTATACACCATCATCCCAGCACTGGAACAGGGGGATTGGTTCATGGCCTTCAACCTACAGGATGCGTACTTTCATATTGCAGTACACCCTGCTCACAGACGTTTCCTACAATTCATCATCAGCCACGGTCACTACCAGTATAGGGTACTATCCTTCGGACTATCCACAGCTCGTGCCTTTTTTCCAAAGTGCTCGCAGTGGTCATGGCCTTCCTCTGCAAACAAGGCATCACCATTTCCCCGTATCTAGATGAGTGCCTTCTCAAAGTGCCATATGAGAGCGAAGTGCTCCTAGCAGTCCACGCTACAATGACCCTCTTTACAAAACTGGGCCTCCTTATTAATTTCAAAAAGTCCACACTAACCCCAGTGCAGACGCTGGAATTCATTAGCGCTCTGTTCGATGCCAAGTGGGCAAGAGTGTTTTTACCACCTCACAAGTTCACAGTGATAACACAACTACTCTCAACCACCCGACCATGCCCCCAAATCCCAGCAAGTACATGCCTCAAACTTCTGGGACCTATGGCTTCCGCTACATTTGTGGTCAAACATGTGAGGCTGAACATGCGGTGTCTTCAGGGCTGGCTCCATACAGTATATCTTCCTCACAAGCACAGCATGCAAAAACTCCTGTCCACGCCAGCCCAGGTCAAGGACTCACTGCTGTGATACACATGCCCTGACAATGTTTGTGCTGGGGTCCCTTTTCTTCAATCTCAACTTGCCATACTTACCACTGATGCCTCCCTCCTCGGCTGGGGAGTGAATCTATGCAAGCACACTATACAGGGCAGATGGATGCCCACTGAGTCCACCTTTCACGTCAATCTCCTGGAACTGAGGGCAGTCCGCAATGCCTGCCAACATTTCCTACCACTCCTCAGAAACCGGACTGTTCGAGTAATGATGGACAACCTTGCTTGTATGTATTACATCAACAGGCAAGGAGGTGCCAGGTCCCATTCCCTATGCTCAGAAGCGATCAAGCTATGGAATTGCCACAGTGACCTCTCCATCTCTTCTGTGTATCTCCCTGACATTAGAACGCGACAGCGGATACGCTGAGCAGAACCTTCTTGCACGAGCACGAATGGCAGCTTGACATGAGAGCACTCCGGCCCATCTTCCACCAATGGGGGTCACCCTACCATAGACCTTTTTGCCACTCACAAGAACACCCGCTGTCCTCGTTTTTGTTCCAGAGTAGGCCTGGGACGTGATTCGCTGGGGGATGCATACCTTATGAACTGGAATGCGCCACTTCTCTGTGCCTTCCCGCCCTTTCCCCTCCTGTTCCGAGTCTTATGCAAGATGCAGGAAGATCAAGCTCTGGTTATACTAATAGTACCAGCTTAGCCATGACAAGTCTGGTACACGTACCTGCTTCACATGACACTGTCTCGGCCTATGAACCTCCCCCCAGCATCGTGGCTCCTCTCTCAGGACAGGGGATGCATTCACCGTCCTAATCTGCAGATGCTCCACCTGAAAGCTTGGTTTTTTGTGGCTCCGGAATTCAGAAATAACCTGTTCAGATTTAGTAAATATCTTGATAAATAGCAGGTGTGATTCTATTCCCACATGTGGAACCGGTTCCATCTTTGGTGTGCTGACAGAGAGGTCAATGCAGCCTGAGCTCCATTGCCTCTCATATTGGACTACCTCCTTCAACTCAAACAGCACGGGATTGGCTTTTAGCTCTCTTAGAGTGTACCTGGCTGCAATTACCACATTCCACTGCCCTGTTGAGGGATTCAGTATTTCCCCCCCCCCCCCCCGTCAAACGTTTTCTTAAGGGTGTTCAAAACCTATACCCTGACATACGTTTCCCCCACCCTGGGACCCCAGCCTAGTCCTACGCTCTCTGACTAGACCTTCATTTGAGCCAATGGCAACCTGCTCGCTCCTTTATCTAGCAATGAAAACAGCCTTCCTCATCGCTATTATATTGGCACGACGAGTGGGAGAAATATCAGCCCTTATGGCATACCCACCATATACAATGTTTTATAGGGACAAAGTGACCCTCTGTCCCCACCCAAAATTCCTGCCAAAAGTTATAATGTCCTTCCATCTAAATGAGCCTATATACCTCCCCTCCTTCTTTCCCAAACCACACAACAATTACCAAGAAGCAGATGCCCTAGATCCATGCCCTAGATCTGAGATGTGCCCTAGATCTGAGATGTGCATTGTCATTCTACTTGCCATGCTTGTTCATATCCATTGCCAAACGCTCTAAAGGCTCCGCTATATCTAAACAACGCCTCTCTAAATGGATTTCACAGTGCATACGCCTGTCTTAAGAACTTCACAATAAGCAACCACCTGCCTCTATCAGGACACACTCCACCTGAGTGTTCTCAACCTCCATTGCATTCCTCAATAATGTTCCCATAATAGATATATGCAGGGCTGCCACAAGGGGGTTGTCTGATACATTCACCCAAAAGTATGCCATCTTGCAGGATTCCTCAATGGACACTATTCTCGGACGTATGGTCCTATCCTCGGTGATACCAGGTGCTCCAAAGACCCAACCTT
The DNA here is from genome assembly GCF_013100865.1 of Trachemys scripta elegans. NCBI lineage: Eukaryota > Metazoa > Chordata > Testudines > Emydidae > Trachemys > Trachemys scripta. The sequence continues at coordinate 120,949,762 of NC_048298.1, forward strand.
CCAGCTAGGGCCCTGCTTTATAGTCACCTACAGTGGAGCACACAGGGGAACATCACACGAAGAGGAAGAGAGGGTTACTCACCTTGTGCAGTAACTGAGGTTCTTCGAGATGTGCATCTCCATGGGTGCTCCACTACCCTCCCTCCTCCCGTCTGCTTCGGAGTATAACATTTGGGCTCTGGGGCAGAGAAGGAACTGAGGGTGGTCGGACTGCTATTTATACTACCCGTGCACAGTGTGGGGGTGGGGGTGTCCGACGGGCACTGCTATTGAAGATCTTCGACTCCAGATGCAAAGGCGCTGCCATACCTACAGTGGAGCACCCATGTGGGGACACATCTCGAAGAACCTCAGTTACTGCGCAAGGTGAGTAATCCTCTCTCTCAATTTTCTGGTCTTCCCACTAGACATTAGACCTCAGCATATTATTTTCATTGCAAAAGAAGATTTTCTATTTTAAAGAAACTTTGCTCAGTGAACCCCACCAAAGGTTTCTCCAATTTCCTGACAAGAAGAAGTTATACCCCCTGAGCCTTAGCATTTAGGCACTGTGGTAATAAGCTCTCTAGAAAAGCTGAAGAAAAGGTAGGTAGGGTACTCCTGAGGGAATCCTGCACCACTGCGCATGCACATAATGTATGTCCTCGCAGATTTCTTTGCTTCCCTGCAGAAAAATTACTTTCTGACAGGGAAGCAAAGGGAAGCCAAAAGAACAGTCATGCAACCCTCCCCAGCAGTATATTTTGAGTGCCCAGGGCAGCTGACAGAGAGGTAAATCACTGTGGGGCAGGGGACAGGACTGGGGAAGATCCGGCTGGTGGCTCCTCCTCTGCGCCAGGCTCAGCTGCTAGTCCTGGCTGGGCTGGGGAGGACGGGACTTCCTCTTCCCCTGCACGGCATCTGGAGCCGGGTCAGACCCTCCCCCAGCTGCAGGAAGCTCTGTGAACTCCCCTCCCCCATGCTTCCTGCACCCATTGTTCCTCAGCTGCAGGGGGAGGGATCACTGTACAGGGAGCTGCTCCCCCATCTGCCCAACCCCCATGCATCCAGACCCCCTCGCCGAGCCTCACCTCCCCCTGCACCCAGAACCCCCCCGATGAGCCCCACTCCCCCTGCATCTGAACTCCCTCACTGAGCCCCCACACCCAGACTCCCCTGCCGAGCTCTATTTCCCCCACACACACCCAGACCGCCCCCCTGTTGAGACCCAACCACCTTCACCTGGACCGTCCTGAAAAGTCCCATTACTGTTGCACCCAGAACCCCCCCCAACAAGCCCCTGTGCATCCAGATCTCCCCGCACCCAGATCTCCCACTGAGCCGCCCGCATCCAGATTGCCCCACACAGAACCCGATCCACCCACCCTAAGCCCTTCCACACTTGGAGCCTGCCTTGCTGAGCCTGTCTGCCTACACCTGGTGCACCTGGTCTAAAGGGGCAGGGCCCTGGGGTGTTTCTGGGGCAGGCCCAGTCCTTGTGCTATGTCAGGGTTGGGTGCAGCCTCATTATTGAGTCCGTGTACTGGGGAGGAGCTGCAAAATGATCTCCTTCCTCTGTGCAGCCAGTGGCCTGTGCTCCCCAATGCCATGCTGGAGCCTCCACATTTATTTGACAAACGGAATATCCAGAATTTTAAAATATTGTGAGCAGAATTTTTAATTTTTTGGCACAGAATGCCCTCAGGAGTAGTAGGTATAAGTAGAGCTGATAGGAGGACAACAATTCTGTTTTACAGCAGCTTTCAAGATTTTGAAATTTGGTTTTGTTCCACATCCAAAATGTTTATTTTCAGATCGATTTTTTGCTTCAGAAAGGTGTGGGGAAGAGCTGGTGATTAGGCACTAATCTGGGAGACCCAGATTCAAGTCCCTGGTTGAGAACAGAGTTTTCCATGCTAGATTACTCTCAATCAGGCAGAGCAGGTACTTGAATCTGGGTCTCCCACATTCTAGGCTAGTGCCCTAACCAGCAGGCTGTAGAATGTGGGAAAGCTGTAGAGATAAGCTCTGAGAGAGCTTTATCTGTGTACTAGGTAGCTGCCTCCAATAGCCAACCAACCCCATTTCTCATTCCTATATGGTAGCATGGAATAGCTTCCCTTTTGTTTCCCTCCTTACCCTGTTCTCCTGTGGTGCAGATTCTGCTACAGCATGTGCCATATTGTGCAGTAGTTCCATGTCTTTAGAATGAAAAGCAAGAATTTTGGTATTGCCTCTGTGAAAGCCTTGTTTTCCTTTTTTCATAGCGTCTCTCACACGGTTTGTTTGGGACTAGGTGCATCATCTCATTGTTATTTAAAATAATCTTCAAGGCATGTGGTCCATAAAGGACTTAGGAGGCCTAGGTTTAAATCCCTCCTCCGCCACAAACTCTGCGACCTTGGGCAAGTCACGCAGCTTCACTGTGCCTCTATTTCCCTTCTGTGAAATGAGAATAGTAGCACTCCCCTCTCTCATAGAAGTGTTGTGAAGTTAAATACATTAAAGATTCTGAGATGCTGAGATACTATGGTGATTGGGGGTGGGGCGGGGGCATATAAATGCCCTAGGTGTAGAGTGATGAACTTGGATAATAAGTAGATCTGTTTTTAAACAAACAAACATGGAAATTATTTTACTGGGTCTTCAAAATGTTGTTGAAATTTTTCAACAATCAAAAAATTTCAGCCAACTCCATAGCTGAACAAAACATTGAATGTTTTTCAATTAAATATTTTTGTTTGAAAATTTTCATTTTTTTTTTTTAATACTGAAAATCCAGTTTGCAATGGAAAATTTCATCTAAAACCTCAACATTTGGGAAATTTCTGTCCTCTCTAATAATGAGCTAAAGGTTGAAACCACCATAGCGTGATATGAATCCAGAGCATAGATTGTGTCTAAAGTGATTTGAGAAAGTGATGTGGCATCAGTGCTTAATTTGTGCCAGCGTGTGTCAAGGCTGAGCCCCGGCACCTCTGGGCTTGGCAGTTCAGAGCCCCGGCATCTCTGGGCTTGCTGCGTCAGTTATGAATGTAAAAAAATTGCTGGAGCCCTGACACCTCTCTTATTATAAATTAAGCATTGTGTGGGACCAAGACAAAAAAAAAAGAGTTGGGCATCCTCTTTGGGGCCTGTGGATCCGGAGCCGCTGGAGAATGCACAGTCTCCCTTCATACAGAAGGAAAATGACTTTTGTTGATTTCAGCATGAATACAACCTTCATCAAATGCAGTGGATTTGCCATTACAATTCTAACAGAAGTAATGCACTCATATTTAATTAGTTTAACTCAATTTAGATAAGATTAATTAGTGTTTGTGCTGACATTTGAAAGTGTAAAGCGCTATGGAAGTGCTAAATGCTTATTCTTTACATTGAATACCGGGGTGGAGGACGGGGGGAAATCAGGTCTGCGTTCAGGCCTTAATTCAGCAAGGCACTAACTTGTGTGACTAACTTCAGGCATGTGAGTAGCTTCATTGAAGTCAATGGTACTCCTAGCATGCTTAAAGTTAAGCTTGCGAGTATGTACCTAGCTTTAATCTAGGCCTGGTTGCTGTATCACTCAGCAACGGGCATATACAAATCCTGAACAACACAAACATCAAGTGATATTCATTGACCATTTGATATATAGAAAAATAGGCCATAGGGCAACTTTTCTTTCTGTTTGTAACTGATGTTTTTTGTTTTCATGTGTCTGTTTTCTGTACTGAATGTGAAATGCAGTAGGGAACCCCAGATTTAAGACACCATTTTCAACTACTCCCAAGGTTCCCAATGCAGTTTGCTCTGGCCTTTAGAGACCTGTATTGGCTGACTGATTTTTGTTTGAATCTCTATTGTGTGTTTCCTAAGACAGGGAACAAAGAAAATTAACATGCATAACTTGCTTCCACATATGACTGTTACAGCAGAATTGATTTATCTAACATTGCTTTCATCTGTTTATGAATCAGAACGAGATGCCTTTGACACCCTCTTTGACCATGCACCAGATAAACTCAGCGTAGTGAAAAAGGTAAAATATTTTAAAAAATTGTTTCCTACTGTGGTCAGTAGTGGATTTTTAAGCAGAAAGGGATCCTAGAAGTCTGGAAAACTGTAGAAAATATTTGTGGTATCAGTGGAAAAAATATGCCGATCAGAATCATACAAATTTCACTCCAAAGTTACAACTGAAGTTCTGATCTTGAAGCTTTGTGGCTTGGCCCAGTGCTTATTGGAATCATAGACTCATAGACTTTAAGGTCAGAAGGAACCATTATGATCATGTAGTCTGACCTGCACAACGCAGGCCACAGAATCTCACCCACCCACTCCTGTAACAAATCCCTAACCTATGTCTGAGTTATTGAAGTCCTCAAATCGTGGTTTAAATACCTCAAGGTGCAGAGAATCCTCCATCAAGTGACCAGTACCCCATGCTGCAAAGGAAGGTGAAAAACCTCCAGGGCCTCTGCCAATCTGCCCTGGAGGAAAATTCCTTCCCGACCCCAAATATGGCGATCAGTTAAACCCTGAACATGTGGGCAAGACTCACCAGCCAGCACCCAGGAAAGAATTCTCTGTAGTAACTCAGATCCCATCCCATCACAGGCCATTGGGCATATTTACCGCTAATAATCAAAGATCAATTAATTGCCAGCATTTAGGCTATCCCATTATACCATCCCCTCTATAAACTTATCAAGCTTAGTCTTGAAGCCAGATATGTCTTTTGCCCCCATTACTCCCCTTGGAAGGCTGTTCCAGAACTTCACTCCTTTAATCGTTAGAAATCTTGGTCTAATTTCAAGTCTAAATTTCCTAATGTCCAGTTTATATCCATTTGTTCTTGTGTCCACATTGGTACTGAGCTTAAATAATTCCTCTCCCTCCCTGATATTTATCCCTCTGATATATTTATAAAGAGCAATCATATCTCCCCTCAGCCTTCTTTTGGTTAGGCTAAACAAGCCAAGCTCTTTGAGTCTCCTTTCATAAGACAGGTTTTCCATTCCTCGGATCATCCTAGTAGCCCTTCTCTGTACCTGTTCCAGTTTGAATTAATCCTTCTTAAACCTGGGAGATCAGACCTGCACACAATATTCCAGATGAGGTCTCACCAGTGCTTTGTATAATGGTACTAACACCTCCTTATCTTTACCGGAAACACCTCGCTTGATGCATCCCAAGACCTCATTAGCTTTTTTAACGGTCATATCACATTGGCGGCTCATAGTCATCCTGTGATCAACCAATATACCGAGGTCCTTCTCCTCTTCTGTTACTTCCAATTGATGCGCCCCCAATTAATAACAGAAATTCTTGTTATTAATCCCTAAGTGCATGACCTTGCACTTTTCACTATTAAATTTCATCCTATTACTATTACTCCAGTTTACAAAGTCATCCAGATCTTCCTGCATGATATCCCGGTTCTTCTCAGTATTAGCAATACCTTCCAGCTTTGTGTCATCTGCAAACTTTATTAGCACATTCTCACTTCTTGTGCCAAGGTCAGTAATAAAAAGATTAAGCAAGATTGGTCCCCAAACCGATCCCTGAGGAACTCCACTAGTAACCTCCTTCCAGCCTGACAGGTCACCTTTCAGTATGACCCGTTGTAGTCTCCCCTTTAACCAGTTCCTTATCCACCTTTCAATTCTCATATTGATCCCCATCTTTTCCAATTTAGCTAATAATTCCTGATGTGGAACCATATCAAATGCCTTACTGAAATCTAGGTAAATTAGATCCACTGCGTTTCCTTTGTCTAAAAAATCTGTTACCCTCTCAAAGAAGGAGATCAAGTTGGTTTGGCACGATCTACCTTTTGTAAAACCATGTTGTATTTTGTCCCAATTACCACTAACTTCAATGTCCTTAACTTACTTTCTCCTTCAAAATTTTTTCCAAGACCTCTGAGCAGTCATACTCCTCTTACATACAATGCAACTCCCCCACCTTTTCTGCCCTGCCTGTCCTTCCTGAACAGTTTATATCCATCCATGACTGTACTCCAGTCATGTGAGTTATCCCACCAAGTCTCTGTTATTCCAATCGCATCATAGTTCCCTGACTGTGCCAGGACTTCCAGTTCTCCCTGCTTGTTTTCCAGGCTTCTTGCATTTGTGTATAGGCACTTAAGATAACTCATCGATCGTCCCTCTTTCTCAGTATGAGACAGGAGTCCTCCCCTCTTGCGCTCTCCTGCTCTTGCTTCCTCCCAGGATCCCATTTCCCCACTTACCTCAGGGCTTTGGTCTCCTTCCCTCGGTGAACCTAGTTTAAAGCCCTCCTCACTACACAAGTATGTAGGGACAAAATTAGAAAGGCCAAGGCACAAAACAAGATCAAACTAGCTAGAGACATAGAAGGTAACAAGAAAACATTCTACTTCACATTCATTCACTTTCAGGTGACATTGTAAACAAGAAGCGAGCAGCGTTATCTCCTGCAAATTGTAACCAACCTTGTTTGAGTGATTGGCTGACCAAGAAGTAGTACTGAGTGGACTTGTAGGCTCTAAAGTCTTACATTGTTTTCTTTCTGAATGCAGTTTTTTTTTTACATAATTCTACATTTGTTAAGTTCAGTTTTCATGATAAAGAGATTGCACTACAGTACTTATGAGGTGAATTGAAAAATAATTTTTTGTTTGTTTTTTACAGTGCAAATATTTGTAATAAAAAATAAATATAAAGTGAGCACTGTACAGTTTGTATTCTGTGTTGTAATTGAAATTAATATATTTGAAAATGTAGTAAACATCCAAAAATATTTTAAAAAAATGGTATTCTATTGTTGTTTAACAGCTCGATTAATCACGATTAATTTTTTTAATCGCTTGACAGCCCTAATTACTAAAGCACCTAGGAGCCCTAGTCATGGGCCAGGACAGAAGAGGTATTTTCCAGGATACATTTAAACTAACATGTTTAGGCTTGTAGCATGGACAAGTTTTTATTTTTCCAGTCTGAAACTGCTGCTAAAGCATTTTTAAAAAGTTGATTGAATGTTAAGTGAATGCTGTCCATTTAATGTAAACATTAAAATCTGACTCCACATCCCCTCTAAAAATATTTTAAGCAGATGGCTAGGTTGTTGGAATAAATACCTTAGTATATATTCACGCTGTTGTTGTCCCTCTGCTCAATGGTAGCAGATGTCTAGGACCTTGCAAGCCAGGTTCCTATTGGGATGGAAATCAGACCTACAGAGTCTGGGTATATTCTTATTGTAACTTGTTTATTTACACACCCACCCACCCACCAGTTTTGGAACAAGGGGGCCACAAACAGCACACAGACCATCCCTTCATTCAAGAATCTCAGCCCAGTACCAATGCCCAGTTCCTACAGAACAATTCTGGTGCAAGAATTGGCTCTATTTAGAGAATTAAGGCAGGCAGCGCACACTCCTGCTGCTTACCAGGGCTCCCCCAAAGAACCAGCAACTGAACCAAAGCCACCATAGCATTTCCTCTAAGACTAAAAATGTGCTTGCATGCTAAGAAAAATAACTTGTAAGAGGTGACTCCTGCCATAATACTATTGCAATGGAGATAGTAATTTACATGGCTATATCACTTTAATTCTTATATTTTTTATTTTTGTACACTGGCAAAGAGAGTATTGTGACAATTGTTTACCAATCTTTTTAGTCTAATGCTGTATTAACCACCATATGGGCATCGGTTCTTGTTTCTAACCTCATTAATCCTTGTCATATTCCTTTACAGTCTCTGATCACCTTTGTGAACAAACACCTAAATAAGCTGAATTTGGAAGTGACAGAATTAGAAACACAGGTAGGAGCTTTATACAAGAAAATAAATCTCAAGGTATAAATTACTAATTTAGGCCCCAGTTGTGCAAACTCTTTTGCATGTGCTTATCTTTATACATGTGAGTAGTTCCGTTAGAGCGATACTCATATGTGTTCGCCTTATTTTGTAGGTGATTGTAATTTGCAGTAATGTTCGCCTCTGGCTGCTTCTCTTGCCCACTTATTGCACACATGACTTATAGCAGATACTGCTGGTCATTTGTAACCTCGCCTGGCTTCAGATAACCAGGGAAGTTTTAGAATATTTAATATTTGTTTGTGTTATTGACTGTAATATATGGCTGGGTTTCAGACCAATGTTTCTAACATATCAAAGAAAACATTTGCAAAGCACTAGCTGTATTAATTATGGATGAGAGCAGGTCACGACATGTCTTTCCCAATTGTGTGAATTCAGGCTGTTGATCTGAACCAGGATAAATCCTCAGTTGATTCAGTAATTGTTGTGGCATAGGTCTGTCTGTGTTTAACTCAGATTACATATTGGATATCCTTCAAAACACTATAACCCAATCCAACGTGAGTTCTGGAGACACAGGGGCATGTTGCTTTCACTCAGCTGCAAGTATATCAGAAGCTTGCATAGCTCTAACTGCTGTAATAGAAACAATTACACTGTGTAATGGAAGAGAGTTCATTAAAAATAAAGACTGCTTTAAAATGGGACTAAGTGGTTAACTTATTCTTTGCTGGTTGCCCAGGAGAGTAAGTGTGGGCACTGGATAGCCTAGGGAATTGGTTATGGACTACTGAACATTTCATTTAGGTAATTGGTCTGAATCTGGCCTAGGCTGATATGGATTAAATTGATCATCCACTGATTGATGTTCTGGGGCCTTAGTGAATAGGAGGTTTCAGTCCAGTTCTAGGGCCTGACGATCTGTATCACAAAAATACTCTTGAGTTCTCTGCTGAGACACCCGTGATTAATTGGGCTATGGAGATTTGATAACCCTCTTGCCCCAAGAGTTTTGTATGATTGCTGTCAGTGCGGTATCTGATTTATGGGTACAGGTCTTTGATCTCCAAGGGCTGTCAATCCAGCACCATTCACGCTGAAATGTATAAAGAATGTAAAAAGTACAAGAAAATGGGCCAGGGAAGGTTATATGAAAATATTGGTTATATGAGACACCCTTCTATTTTAGGAATTAATCAGAATCTTGGAACTCCACCATTGCACTTACTGTGGAAGCAATTGCTAAACTGCAGTGCAAAGTGGTCAGAATTAACAAGGATTTTTATGCTTTGGAAAGTAGGTTGAGAGACTATCATGTCTGACAAGTTACTAGATCACACAGAATTTTGATCACTGAACTATTGCTTACCTTGGTCAGATAGTGCAGTAGTACATTAACGTGCTGGCTGGGTTATCTGTACGACTGTCCCTAACTAGATGGAATGAGACCCGGTCAAGTGTTTGAGATAACTTCGTCCTCTAGTGGCTGGCCTACAAAGCAGATGTAGATGAAGATTTTTCAAAGGAACAAATGGCAACAAAGACCCTAAGTCCTATTCATTTCCAATTTGTCTGCCATTTGTGCCTTTGAAAATCTCCCCCTTAAGTCTACTGACAGCTAACAGGAGTTTCTGCTTCTGCTAAAGTGGTAGTGCCTTATCCCATGCCACATTTATGTGGCTCTGGTTTCGGAAGTGTAGGTCTCTGTGGATTGTTGCACTGCCTTATTATTTGTATAACTGTAGAGCATAAGAGCCCTAGTCATGGGCCAGGACCCCGTGGTTCTGGATGTTGTACAAACACAGAACAAAGACAGCCCCTGCCCCAGAGAACTCTTTGCATGTGCCACCTTATCTCTGATAAAAAATCCAGGGGATGTCATACAGGTCATATTGGAACCAATATAGGGAATTCTGTTTGAAATATACAGTACCTACCAACATTTAAAAGGAATTGTATCGGTTTAGAGCAGTGATACTCTACTGGTGGTTCTCTTCATAGGCTTGGTGTGGCTCTCCTCTTGGGTTGGAGCACCTCATCCCAAGTCACGTGAACCTACATATGGTGTAAAACAAGGAAAAGGCATGCAAAAGAATTGTGTGGTCGTCTTCTGGGTCGTGTTTTAAAGATATAGTTTCCCATTGTCAATGTAGCACATAGTTATTTGTGTGTGTGTGTGTGTGTGTGTGTGTGTGTGTGAAAACAGTGCTCTCAAATGTGGGGAGACATCCCTGTGGCCCTCTGCAGCAACCTGTCTAGCCACTTAGGGCTTGATTTTTCTCATTGTTGCAAAGCCTTGCATGAAACCAAATGCCTCCTGCCTGCCATCTGGGAATTTCACCAGTATCTCTCCTCAGTTTGCAGATGGCGTCTATTTGGTATTGCTCATGGGTCTGCTTGAAGACTATTTTGTTCCACTCCACAACTTTTATTTAACACCTGAAAGTTTTGATCAGAAGGTGAGTAGAAATTCCAGTTTGTGCTCCTCTCACTACCATATCACACATGCAATTTCCCATCCATTGGCTGAATTCTCTTCATGCCCAATTAAGCCAGAGTATAGCATATCCTTTCTTTCAAAGGCTGTAGCAAAGAGGCATTTGTTGTCACATTTGGCAGTTACTAGAATCTGTACTTTAAAGGTTGACCGTGAAACAAAGGTGTAAATCCCAGTGACTTTACCAGTACTTCCTGAATGACTCCAGCAGCGAGGCTAAGAGAGGGATTCAGCACATGAATACCTATAAACAGTTAAGAGAAGAAAAGCTAGATCCTGCGATGTCCAGCACAGTTGTGGTCAGATGATGATTATAAACCCAAAGGGTATAAAATAATAAATAGTTTGCACTTACATAGAACTTTTACATGTTCCAATTGAATTACTTATTTAATTATTATTACAGCAATGCTTAGAGGCCACTCTGAGACCAGGGCCCCATTTTGCTAGGCATCGTATATAGTCACAATAAGAGACAATCCCTGCCCTGAGCTGCTTACAATCCAAGAAATGCAAAAAGTGGGAGACTGGAAGTCTTGTCCCCATTTTACAAGTGGAAAACTGAGGCACAAAGAGACTAAGTGACTTGCCCAAGCTAGCACAAGCAGTCAGTACCACAGTGCCAGGAATTGAACCCAGAGGTCCTGAGTCTCAGTCCAGTGCCTTTACCACAAAGCCATCTTTATCTTTCCTAATTTTTATCACTTCCCTGTAAAATAGGGAAATAAGTAATATTACCTCTTGTGTACATGAGGAACTGAGGCAGAGCAGTGGTGACTTGGCCAAGGGCACGCAGCCGGTCTCTGAGAGTACTGGGGTTAGAACTCGTTTGCTGAGCACCGATAGTGGGATTGACTCTGCATTAGACACACAGTCAGACGTAGGCTCTGATCCGCCAGTGAGCGTCCCGTAGTCAGCATGCAACACAAAGCCCCACTGAAGTCAATAGGAATCTACACCGGCTCAGGGATCTGCTTGTGCACAAGTCACTTCAGAATTGAGGGGCCATTGTTCCTGCCCCAAAGGCTTTATACTCTAGGTGCATAGACAGCACACTGGGAGACCCAGAGGAAAACTCAAGCTAAGCATTTTCATGTACACCTCTACCTTGATATAACACTGTCCTCGGGAGCCAAAAAATCTTACCGCATTATAGGTGAAACCGTGTTATATTGAACTTGCTTTGATCCACCGGAGCGCGCAGCCCTGCCCCCCCAGAGCACTGCTTTACCGCGTTATATCCAAATTCGTGTTATATCAGGTCGCGTTATATCGAGGTAGCAGTGTATTACTTTCTGTTTGGTAAGATATGAATGATGACGTCTGAGCTAAAGTGGGTTATTGTGGATGGGCATTGCAGACGAAGTGAGCTATGAGGAGAGGGTAAGGATTTGCCAGGCTGTTGCAGGGAGGTTGTTCCATTGGGCGGCGTAGACCAGTGGTGCCTAAAACGATAAGCAGGTTGTGAATGTTGCGTGCCATTGGGAGGGGCGACAGGTCATCTGTGTTGGGCCTTCCCAACAGCCATGGAGAGGAGGGCCAGTGCTGGCTGCCGACTGCCTACTCGGGTTGGACCCCCTGGGCCCTCCCTCACGATGTGGGTGCTGCAGGGCTGAAATTGAGTGAGGGGCATTGCGACCTGGTGCACGGGGGGCCGCAGCGCTGCTGAGGTTTGGCCCCGCCATTCCCCCATCATGGTGGAGGGGTGGCAGGGCCAAACCTGAGTGGCAGAGGGGCAGCCAGCTCTGCTCCTCCTCACTGCTGCTGGGGGGCAGCCTCCTACACCAGGGCTTGCCCGCCCTCGTCCCACTTCCAGCAGAGGGGAAATGGCCCCCCCATTTCCCCTCTGCTCTGCCCACAGGACTTGCTGAGCGACAGCCTCAAGACCTGCTACAAGTAGGAGGAACTGCAGGGCGTGCCTGTACGGGGTAGCTGGCTGGGAGAGGGGCAGCAGGGAGCCCTGGAGTGTACCATTTGAAAAATGTAGATATCCTGGTTTACTGTTAGCTTCCATGCCATGTAATCCTCCTCCATGCTATGCAGTGGTACAAGTCCGGTGGTACGGTCTGGTACACCATACCAGTAATGTATGGTGTACCGGAAAGACACAGGAGGAGCCTGCTCCACCCCCAGCCCTTCCATGTAGCTGCATCTCCTGAGTCCTCCTGCCTGGGGTCTGTACAGCAGCCGTGCCGGAGGACAGGGCAGGGGGAGGTGGGGTTGGGGGTGGTACAGCAGCTCCTTTCCCAGCTGCGGTTCCCGGGAGAGCCCTGCCGGAGGACAGGGCTTGCAGGGGGGTGGAATACAGCAGCTGCTTCAGCCCCATGTTCTTCTGCTCCTTTCACTGTTGTGGTTCCAGAGAGCCTTGATCTTCTGGAAAACTCAGCAGTGAAAGGAGCAGAACATGAGGCTGCCAGGTGGCCCCACACCAGCAGCTCCTCCAAGCAGCTGTGTCTCCTGAGTCCTCCTGCCTGGGGTCTGTACAGCAGCACCCCTCCCACCCCCCATGTAATGTGGAATGGATGTGGATCATGGGGAGGGGATGGGAAGAGCGTGGGGGCCCCAGGCTGAGGACGGAGCGGGGAGGAGTCACATGGGGAGGTCACATGCCCCCCCTTTGTGTCCTTCCCATGAGTGCAGTGTACCAGCAAGAAATGATTTCTACTTGCACCACTGATGCTAAGTAATCTCTCAGTGAGTTCAGTGCCAAGCACAGTGGGGCTCTGCCCTGGTTGCAGCCCTTAGATGCTTCTGGAATACAAACAATGTATCTGTCCCCTGCAAGACTGGCTCCTTGTTCTGGTGGGGTTCTGTGGTAGCTCTAGTCTGAGCGCATAGTGCATTCCAGGGTTATGAATAGGAGTGAAGCTGGCTGCATCAGGGTTGACATGTTAGTAAAGTTGCAGGAACTTAGTACTCTTTAAGGGCACGATCCTGCAAAACGCTGAGCACCTTCAATTCCTGCTGACTTTAGTGGAGGTGGTTGAGACCCAATGTCTACCAGGAGGAGCCCAACACCTTAAAGGATTTGGTCTTCACTGCCTAACTCACCTTTGATCAATATAGCTCATCCTCATCAGAAGGGATCGTACTGTACTGTGGGGCAAAAAATATATTGTACCAAATTAGGAAAGTATTGTAACTGGCTGAAGAGTTTGCTGAAACTCCCTGCCCTGCTAACCGGTGTTGATCCCGCTGAGAAACAGCAAAATTGCTCACTTCCCAAGGCAGGTGATTAGTTGCCAGATGTGGATGTATGGGAGGTAGGAGTGGCTTCCTGGAGAGAAGAGAATCCAGGATGTGGTCTGAGAAATCCTATGGGAGAAATGCCTAGGAGTAACCGAGCCTGAGGATAAGATCTGAGTAGATCTTTGTTATCTTAGAGTTTTCTTTTCCTAATAAAGAAATGCCAAGGGAGTGGGTGATGATGGACTTCATATCCTGCATGGACTGTGTTTATAGAACAGGTTGGGAAAGATGAATATTTTATTACTTCATTAAAAAAACCCTCCATGGATACTACTTAGCTTTTTCTTCAGACTTTCTTTCTTTCTTTCTCTCTTATGGGTTGAATTTTTTTGAGTATAAAATCGTACAATGCCTATCTATAGTGCTATCTCTACTCAACTGTGATTGTGTTGTTGCTCGTTTATGTCTAGCTGCATGAGAGTCATGCTGAACTAAAGTTATTAGATATTGTTTTGAACCAGACACAGAAGAAGAAAGTGTGTCTGTGAGCATGGGGGAGGGATTAGTTAGCTTTTATTTGTGAACTGCGCATCTCTTTCTACCTCTGAAATTGGTTTTGCCTAAATAAATCAAGGAAAAACAGGAGTAGGAGGGAAGATTACAATTCTCATCAATTAACCCAACAAAGGGAGCTTTTTCTCATCCTAATGCAAAGGGGTTTTGTATGCAGAACTCCCTCACTCACTGAGATGAGTAGTTTTAATTAAATCTCCCCCCGCATGCCACATATCTCCAGAGTCAGTCACTTACGGGGACAAACATACAAAGATATCTTTATTCAAATTACCTTTCCACATGCAGAGAGGAAGAATTTCTTAAACTTCAATAGGCATCCAGAAGAAAAGCTGATTGCTCACGTTAAATCCTTTCAGACTAACATTCTCTCCCCAACAGGTTTCTCTTCTAAGGGCTTGTCTACACTGCCAATTTACAGCGCTGCAACTTCCTGGCTCAGGGGTGTGAAAAAACACCCCCCCTGTGTGCAGCAAGTTTCAGTGCTGTAAAGCGCCAGTGTAGACAGTGCACCGGCGCTGGGAGCCACGTCCCTCATGGAGGTGGGTTTTTTCTAGAGCGCTGGGAGAGCTCTCTCCCAGCACTGTGCTGCAACCACACAAGGCACATTAAAGCACTGCTGTGGCTGCGCTTTAGCATTGCCAGTGTAGACTAGCCCTAATTGATCCTCTTCATATTTTCTTTCCTGTGTGTCTCCCTGTTTTGTTCTCTGACTTCGCCTTAATTCTAAGAGTACTTTTTGTGGATTACTGTTGCTGCTTGGTACTTAGTTAGTAATGATCTAGTAAAAATCATTTGAAAATGTTAAGCTTGACCTTACTTTTAATCTCTCTCTCTCTCTCTGTCACCTGCTTTCTGTTGAGTAACTGCTGTTAAGTTCCTTACTGCATTGATGGCAGATGATCTGTTCCTTAGAGTCTAAAACACTATAACTTACCTTGAGTATACAGACAGGAAGAGCTCACCAGAAATGCAGATGTTTCTGCCCTCATAGAAAGGCTGTGACCTCTTGACTTCTCCACGTGCCTTCATGCCCTATATTTGTATGATTTATTGATCTCAGTAGCACACCAGTCTCCAACACAGAGACTTGATTGTTCTGCCAAGCTTTCATGGGGTTTCCTAATTCAGACTGTACTCGTATTAAATTTTTGACTCTTTAAATTTGGAAACTTTCTTCTTAAATGAGTCCCTCAGTAGATTTGATTTCTGTTGCCTTTACTCCTGGGAGGAAAACACCTGGGATTCAGATCAACAAATGTAGTTGATTTTAAAACCAACAAAATAAATCCTAGGATCATTATTACTGATGTCAAAAGAAGGGAGAAGAAAGTAACTGCTTTTTTATTGATTTGTTAGAATTTGGGAATTTATTTAAATTGCTTGTTTGCAGGTCCATAATGTTTCCTTCGCTTTTGAGTTGATGCAAGATGGAGGGCTCAAGAAACCAAAGGCTCGTCCTGAAGGTAATTTATACACTATAGAGGCATAAACTATTTATACAGACATAGTGGCAATTACATCTCTAGTGTGACGACTCCATTAAAGTCAACAGGGTTACATCAGGAAATAATGTTGTGGCTGTATGTATATATATGCACACACGGTAAAACTTTGTTTATCTGACTCCCTTTTATCCAAAAGACTCCTTATGCATATTTGCATTATCTCCCTTAATGTGCATCATAACAGGAGTAGACTCAACTATTAACAGGTTCAAGTCAGGCCCATGATTTTAGTAAATGATAGTGCTATATGATAGCTGTTCAGTAGCCTATGTTAGATCAGTTGGCGCTCTTAGTTCTTTTCCTAGTGGAAAGTTTACATAAAAAATTAGCACTAATTTGCTAGCAGCCTGATCACAGAGACAAATAACTGATGGGCTAATTTTGTTCCTATGGAAATCCGTGACAAAAACTCCCATTTGCTCCTATGGTGCAGGGCTAAGTACTGAACGAGCATGAAGACTGAATTATGCTTTTGACTTTTTAAAGGTTGTACCTCTGAGTACTGAAGTTAATTAATGGAGCAGTGTCAAGAAGCTTGCACTACCTCTGCACTGTTTGCTCTTTGGCTAACGAGAAGAATTATGTCATTGTGACTGTCAATCGAGCAATCTTCATTTTCATTATGACTACCCCAGAAGTGACAGGTAGCTTAGCCTGACCATTACTGATCATTACTGCAGGAAAGCCATTCAAAACAGTGTTACTTTACTCCTTGCTCCAGACTCCATGTGGTTTGCCCTCTGATTCAGTGTACAGCAGTGGATGTTGTAGTGAGAACTGGGACAGAATTTGGTGTCGACATAGTCTTTAAATCAGCTGATTATTGTACACTTTAGAAATTAAATTTATTAATAAAAGTAGGAGGGCAAGGTTAGTTAATATGGCAGTTGTCTTGGTCTGCTTATCTCCCGGTTCACATTTGCTACACTGGGTTGAGTGAGGGTGCACAGAGCTGGGATTTCTGTGGAAGGGAAAGTAGCATCGGAGGCTGTGTTTGTTACCAGTAGTTTCCTTTCATCTTGCTGTGGAATCCTGGCACTTTCAAACATTAGTGTCCCTTTGAATAACAATTTGCAGTGGTGCAGTTTCTCACGCTCCACAGAATGTTTTATGTGTAGGATTCGCTGTGTATGCCCTGCTGTACTGGTGTCACTTTGTGCCTGAATAGACCGGAAAGCACCCCACTTTGCAGTGTAAGCGCTTTCTGCGGTACTTGCCAGAGACAGGTCTAGTGTTCAATTTAATATTTTAGTATATCCTGCTCCACTCACTCCCACCCCAATAAAATATCATAAGTCATCTTGTGTGGTGTATACAACACTGCCCAAATTACAGCCAAATTCTGGCCTTCGTTACATCCATTAAATATAATAGACACATCTGAAAGCAAAATTTTGCCCTAAGTCATTAAAGTACAGTGAATTTTAGTGGGCTGCTTTATTATTTTCCTAAGGGATTTTGATAGGCTGTAGAGGTATTATTCATTTAAACTCTATTTTAGGCTATTTTTATGATTTATTGGCACCTTTTGTCGGCATTCTGTCAGTTAGCGCTGGCTGGGCTTTGGCCACACAAACTTCCTCTTACGAGGAGCGGAAGATTGAGATCATGCTTTTTGGGGGGCATGTCTGGTGTCCTTCTTGTCAGTGCTTCTCATCCCATGACCTATAATTACGCATGCAGTGAGGCTATATCTGATATCACATTACTTTTTAATATAGCAGACAAAGGTTTAACAAGATCCGATGGCTAGAAGTTCTTTGGAAGGAAAAATTAAACTGGAAATAAGGCATACATTTTATAAGTGAGAGTAATTAACTAATAGAACAAATTCTCCATCACTTGTACTCATTAAATTAAAAGTTGATGTATTTCTAAAAGATATGTTCTATTCTGGCACAAGTTATTAAATTCAATGCAGGAATTACATGGTAAAGTTCTCTGGCTTGTGTTATGAAGGAGGTCAGACTAGAAGATTATGGACCCTTCTGACCTTAAATTCTATGAATCATTACATTACACTAGCAAGTAAAAGACTTGGGTTTATTCCTTTTCAGCAGGAGGAGTGAGCAACACGTCATAATTCCCTCCCCATCTCCTCCCACCAGCTGAGGTAGAAGTGGTGACAGTGGCTCAGAAAGGAGACCCACACAGTCTTCAAGGGAGGTCTCTAGGATGCAGGATCTTGAGAATAGGAGGGAAGGGAAGAAGTAAACCAGTGGAGTAGTGGGAGATGGGTGCAGATACCCTAAGAATCCCTGAAGGTGGAGGACCACCTGTCACCTTTAAAAAAAAAAAAAATCCTATTTTATCATACCTGTAAAGTGATGATTGCAATTAAACTGCACTGTTCACTTATCTTGCAGACCCGGTACTATAACAAAGAACAGAGACAATGAATCTCAGTACTGGGCACCTTGAGATGTAGTCCTTGATCCTTGGCTCTAACAGAGCTGTGCTTAGTGCAGCAGAAGAAGGGGGCTTTATGTCACCTTCATGCTCCCCCAATGCACAGGGCTGCTGGAGGTTAATTTGGTCTCAGGCAGAGATCAGAGCAGCCTCAGAGCTGGTCTAATTTCTAGCTGCCTGCAGTGGGCTCAAGGGGGATTGGTGGAGCACAGTGCTTTCTGGCCACCCTTCCCGCCTTTGGAATACTCTGTGCTGGCTGGGTGGTGTAGAGTTGGCTATGCAGGCCCTATGCCAGGTGTTGATTACTCAAGCCACAGTATCCTCAGCTAGCCTCATAGGCCAGCTTTAAGGGTGCACTGCACTACCAGAACTATACATTTGATATTGGAACTTCAAGTTGGCTGCCAACACCATTAGGTTGAATCTGCCTGTAGGTTTCCCTGGCCCACACCAAAGATTCCCCTTGGCTTGCTGATTGTGGAGGATGTGGCTGGTAAGAAACTTTGCTCCTTAGGGCTAAATTCACATTTAAATCTGTCTCTGAGGCAACTCGATCTGTTGCACAGAATGTACTAACACATTCCCAGGCCATTTGGGAGTGTTTTACTGCTGGGGATGCTGTGGTATTATACAACTTCCTACGCCTTCTGGAAAACTTTGATATACAGAAACAATTCTGCTAAAACTAGGACTTTTCTTTGTGTTATAGTGGTCATTTTAATGCAAGCAAGATCTTTCTTAGGAGTTCCCCTGCTCCTGCTGCTTATGCACACATTCAAGAGTGAAGCAGGTGTGAGAGTGTGTCATGGAAATGATTTTTCCAAGCAGGCTGTGGATGTTTTATTGTACTTCAGATTGGTTTCCCCAGCTCAAAGAACTGTGTTTTTTCTCTCTTCTTTGTTCCTTATTGTTCTTCTCTCACATGTTGCTTTTTTGAGAATGGGGTTTGTGGGTTTTTTTTGTTTTTACCTCTCTTCCTTCCTCTTCTTCCACCCGCACTGTGTCTCCTCGATTATTTTCCTCTTCCTGTTCCCCCTACTTTTCCCTCCTATCCTCTCCCTTTCCGACATCTTTACCTGCTGCTTTTCCCGTCTTCTGCACTGCCGACGTTGGGAGATCCTCTCTTCAGTCTTGCAAAGGCACTCTGTGCTGTACTTTCCCCTGGCAGCCTTTGGAATGTACTTCTCTGCGGCACTTCCTCTATGTTATCGTAGCAACAGGACAGGAAGAGCAAAGAGAGAAGCTCTCTCTGTTGTGCATCTGAGGTGGGGGAATACCAAGCCCATGAGCAATAAGCTTGAAGTTTGCAAAGGGGAAGAATGGGGAGGGTGGAAGACGGCCTGTCATTATGGTGGACTGTAACTGTTCATGCACTCTTCCCTTCCTTGCTCTGATGAAAATGTACCCACGCTCCAGCACAGTGAGAGGGGACGCAGGAAGGTTTGGCACACAACGCAGGAGTTTAAGTCCTGCTCACTGCATAGCAAGTCATTGCAGAGGTTCTAGATATGGTGGGTCCAGAACCTCACATGAAATATACAGTTTGGACTTAAATCCCCACTCTGGACCCCTGGTTAGCTGTGTCCCTGGTAGAAACTCACTAGAAATTGTTAAAGCTGTGACATGGTATCTAACATGGAGTATTTTTCAGTTATTTGTGAGATATCCGGTCTGAGACAGAAGAACCCTTCAGTCTATGATAAATTGTAGATCAGGGAGGGATAGAGGTTCTTTTTTTTCCCCCCTCCCTCCAGAGAGAAGTTTAAAAATATCAGTGATTAAAGAAATGGCTAAAGTTTCTTGAAGTCTATCATATGATGCTATCCAAGGGAACTGGACCTGTTTTTTTGTAAATTTTATTTTATTTTTTATTCTTTTGAGTTCACAGATCAGAAGACACTTTCTTCCATTAATAGGAAA
Source organism: Trachemys scripta elegans (assembly GCF_013100865.1). Lineage (NCBI taxonomy): Eukaryota > Metazoa > Chordata > Testudines > Emydidae > Trachemys > Trachemys scripta. Next base: position 120,969,632 of record NC_048298.1, read on the forward strand.
CTGGGAGGTAGCACTAAAGCAACCTAAGAATCTCTCCTTTTCTTCCACAGATGTTGTTAACTTGGATCTGAAGTCTACCCTCAGGGTTTTGTACAACCTGTTCACAAAGTACAAGAATGTTGAGTGATCCTGGAAGCTGCTGAGATGTTAATCCTCACAACCTTCTTAGGAAAAAAAAAGGAAAAACAAAACACCCTCTATGTTCCCTTTGTGCCTTACACTATATTCCATGCTGCATGATGGCATTCCTTCTTCTGTTCACATTATCTCCATGTAACTCTTTGCATGACATGCCCACTGAAAATACTTTGTGTATTTTATGTTAGCTCCCTTTTGAAATATCATTTTTACATCTTTGCTCTGAGATCCTGGCGGGTTTGTTTGCTAAGGTCAACAAGCTTTCTTCTTATGTTGATAAAGAAATCTACTACTAGTTACTTTGATAAACAGGAAAAACTTGAACCCTTCTTGATGGGGCAATGCCTATATATACTTTCTTTTGTAAACTACTTGGTTACCATTGGTGGTGGAAGATACGCTAGGCTTGAGTGTTATAAATACAAAAGCAGACCCCTGCATTGTAATGTATTTAGAAACTGCACAGTTTCCATTGAATAAGGTTTGTGTGTGTTTCTGTATTTGTTTCCAAGGACACCACCTGAAACTGTACTATGAGGGCTTTTTCTATCTTTCGTGTTAACCTCATATTACCCAGTATTATTTCCACTTGATGTTTACACACAATTAGCCTAGAAATGGAATTCTTGCCTAATCCGGTCATAGCTGCTTTTCTCTCCCTCCTTTTGTGCTGAGGAGGGAGCTGTAGCCACACTTGAAATGTGCAGTCCAGATCAGCTCGGTCAGGAGCTGGTCAAGGACGGACGGGCTGGATTTATGCATTCTTTCTAACCCTTTCTGGAATGAGCAGGGGGAATAACCGTTTGATTGCTTAGAGGTGCCAGGTTGACCTTTACATGCATGTGGAAAAGCTAAAGCGCCTGCTCCTGCTCTCATTGAAGTCAATGGCAGTTCCAGCATTACAGAGCCCAAAGTCTGTAAACAGAACGACAGTTTTTGTTCTGAAAATTAAATGGAGCAAGGTCATTTTTCAATAAGATTTTGCCTCTGCTTCCTGGGTTATTCTGGACAACGCCATATAATGTACACCAGTATCGAACACACTGGACTGCACTGAATTTGGAACAGTTTAGAGGTGGGATCCCAGGGCTGAAAATAACATAAGTTTCCTTTCAGTGATGCTGTGATGAGTTGACTTCATCCCATCATCCCCAGTGATACTTTGCTACTGCTACGAACTCTGGACTCAGTGGTATAATCCTTAGGCAAAGCTCCCATTGAAGTCAGTGGGAGTTTGCTTGAGAAAAGACTAGACCCTTTGAATGTATCTACCTTGTCACAGGACACCTTTACAGCAGTAGATAGATTTCACCTGATTGTGCAGACATATCTGCGTGTCTAATGATGTGATAGATAGTTAAATGAACAAAGAAGGCAAGGCTAGGATGTGGTTTGTGTGAGCAGGTTATGGGCAGGGTTATTAAAAGAAATAGTATTATACTACCAAAGTAAGTTATTTGTAGGCTATGTATTTTATAGCATTCCTTCCCCCAGAATGTGGAGGAGACATTCAAAACCACTATATTATTGCTTTCTATTTATCACATTAGTCACATTTTATGGGCTGCCAGGTTTTATGTAAAGCATTTAACAGAGTGGCCTATCAAGGAAGACAGTGTTACTGCATTATCTGGGCCAAGTTCAGTCCTGTTGTAAGCAGAGACTCATCTCTCATTGACTACAAATGAAATGCATCTGCTTACACCAGGACTGAACTTACCCTTCAGCGTTAAAGACCAAGAGGAAACGCGTGTCCCCTTACTGTGCTATGTGAACTGTGGTGTAATTGTACAGAAGAGTCTTCTCTTCATTAACATTTTTGTCTCAGCTTGACACTTTAACAGTGACTTGCAAAAGGAGAAAAACACTTATTTTTTGTTTCTTTATGAGGTATAAAAGTGGCCTAAGGGGGCTAGTGTCCAAAAAAACACAAACAAAAAAGTGGGAGGAGGTTTTTACTTGTTTCTGTTTGAAATTCAGCTTGCATCTACCATGGAAGATGCTATGGTGACTGAAGAACTAGTGAGTTAGATTGTAAGGACTAGATTCACAAAGGAATTTAGGTGCGTAACTGGGCACCTAAGTCCAAAATTTAGCTCCTCAACTCCCCTGCTCAGCTGCTGACTAGTCCTCTAGATCCCTAAACTCCTACTTAAACTCAAATATTGGATATGACGTGGAAGAGCTTCAATAGGAGAGAGTCGGAGCCCACCCCTGAAAACGCCACAAGCCAGCAATTAGGGCTACACGTAGGAGTTGGGAGACCTGAGTGCGAGTCCCCACTCCAAGTCAGGCAGAGTGGTGATTTGAACTGAAGTTGGTTTTGCACATGCCATGCGAGTGCTCTAACCACTGGGCTATTTGATAGTCCTTATATGAGTACTCCTGTGAGCAGGGGACTGCAGATTTGGGACCTTTAGTTTGTATGCCATGGGCAAATTGCCAACAGGATGCTTTTAACTTAAGAAGGGCTTCCCCAAAAGCAATCAGTTTTAAAACACAATCATCTTGATATAGCTCCCCACCAACTAATATTGTTTATTTCATTCCTAATGTGTGGGTTGTAATGGGCTAATATGTTGTGGGTTTAAAGCTTAAAAATATAGGTCTCCCTCCATCCGTGCTAAAGAACAGGACGGCTAATATTTTGTTCGTGTGATTGGAAATTTTGAATTCTGCCTCTTAGTGTAGAGTTGTGTAGAAAAGGCCAGGGAATTCTGAAGCTTGTTGCATAGTTTGTGAACACTGCATGCCCAACATTCAAACTTCCACATTTATATATGGTTAATGAGATTGGCTGCCTATACAGCCTATGTAATGTGCCTTGTAGATTCACCATCGGAACTGTGGATTCAGTCCCAGCCAGTTGTCGTTCAACTTGCTCTACGGCTCAGAAGAGGCCTGAGCTATGGTCAGCTGTGTCCTAACATTTCCCAAGACTGCAAAGCAACAAAAACAGTGTTTACATCAATGTAAAAACTTACACAACTTTCTTTTCCCCACTAATAGAAACCCAATGCTTTGTGTATTAATGTATTTTAAGAATCTTTTCTACTATTTTTTAACAATGTTCACTCTGGATTTCTGTTACTAAAAAAAAAAACCACACAAAAAAACAACCTTACAGATGAGACACTGCACTTGTCATACCATGGACAAGTCTGGCTTAGTGAGAATGTAAAAGTAGTGTACTGTAAGCAAATTACAATGCAATCCTATGTTTTCTAAAATCACAGCAGGAGTGTTGTGGAACTTAATGCATGGTTTGTGATAACTGTATTTATTCTAATAAACAAATGATGATTACATAGCTTTCTTGCTCTTATTTGGCCTGCTTTAATGGATAAAGTTATAATAAAAGGAAGGACATGAATGAAGAATGCATTTAATGAAGACCAAGAGGCCAACGAGATATTGGTCTGCATAGGCCTTAGAAAACAGAGCAGTCTGTCTCTGACACTGGTAGAACAGCATATGAAGGGGTCCACTCACTGCAGGTGCACCTCTCTCTGCCTGGCTCTGGGAATTAGCTTTTGCCCTATGCGGTGGCTCCTGCCATCAGTTGCTTTCTCTCTATCCCCCCTCCCACCTCCATGACTTGGAGTGCTTCCTCTTGGATGATTCAGTCCTTTGGCCAGTCACTATATAGTCTTCCCCCACCTTTCCAGGGCAATAACATCCCACCAGATAAGCTGTCCGTATGTCCTCTCAGGCAGTCTTCTATTCCAACTCCAGCTCTGTGCCACTTTGCCAGTGGCTGGTAGTGGAACCCAGGCCTGCCTGCTACTCTAGGTTCCAGCCCAGGGACCTTGTGACTGCCGTTGCAGTTCTTGACTCCTTCCTGCCCACCTCTCCATCTCCTTGCCTTTCTCTGGGTTTACCCCCAGAGCTTCCTCCACTCCGCATGGCTGCTCCTAGGCCTCTTGTAAGACTCCCTAGTCCAGGGCAGGACACCAGGGCTTACTTGCCCCCTGGAGCTCTTCCTTGTCCCTGGCCAACACCTTTTCACTCTAGGCAGTAACTGCAGATCTACTACCTGAAACTCTTTACTGTGCTTACTTCCTGGCTTTATAATGGTATCCCAATCCCTGCCTCCCAGCTCTGCTTCATCTGCCATTAGGCCCTATCAAGCCCTTGGCCCTCTCCAGGTGCAGAATCTAAGGTTAATTGACTCCTTCTGATCCATGTTAACCAGCTCAGGGCTTGTGTGGGATGGACACACCATTACATGCCACTTAGACTATTGTACTTAGATCGGGGCATCTTATCAGTAGAAAGAGATTGGGGGGAATTGGAGAACAGCAAAAATAATGACTGTGAATGCATCAGTTAATGATGGGAAGGCTTTAGACAACAAACCCCAGTTAGTGTGGTTGAATAATTAATGAGTATATGTGGGAGGGGTACGGCAATCATCTACCTTTATCTGATGGGGATGTATGGTGAAGGAGAGGAACTGAGTAGTGCTTGGGGGCTATAACTTGGAGTAAGAATGTGAAATTTTTAAAAAAGGGAAAATTTAGCCTAAATACGGTGGTATATTATATCAGAGTCGGCCGCATTAGGCTATGAAATAATCTCCCAAGGGAAGTGGGGGAAGCCTTACTGCTTATGATGCTTAAAACTGAATTGGACTAACCACTTGAATTTACTTCAGGGAATCATCATGCATTAGTAACTGGATGGATACGACCTAGTAGGCTTTCCCCATTGGTAAGACCATTACAGTATTTTAAAATGTTAATTAGACTAGGGGAAAATCTAAATCTGAAGAGCAGTTTTGCCTTTTCTGTCTTCAGAAAGAAAAGTATTTAATCACCTGAATGGTAGGTGCTACTGTATACTTCTTGAGAGAGATGCAATGTTATGTGCAGTATGACCACAAATTTCCCTGTCAGTAAAATACTAGGAGGTTCTCGCAGCAGGCAGGGGGGTGTCTGGCAGGGGAGTGAGGAGGCGAGGGGCAGATGTGGGTGAGGGGTCAGAGGAGGCGAGTGGCGGGTGGGGGACTGAGGAGGGATTTAGGAAACAAGCGGTGGGCCGGGTGGGATGAGGAGGTGAGCGGCGGCGGTGCATGGCCAGCAGGTGGATTCCCCCCTTTGGGGAGGCTAGCCCCTGACTCCACCTCTTCCGCCCGCACCCTCCCCCCCACAGCAGCTGAAGCCCTGAGACCCCCTGTGGCTGGAGCCACAAGCCCCTAGCCCGGAGAAGCCCCGAGCATCCCCCCCTCTTCAGCCAGAGGAGCCCCAGACTGGACGAAGCCCCGAGACATCTCCCCCCCGCCACCTGCCCGGAGGAGCCCCAGGCCAGCAACAGCCCACCCCTCCCCAGACCCAAGCCGCCCAGATATGTTTTTCATTATTATTTGGACTATTGTTGTACAGACAACAACTTTTACCAAAAAAGCAAAAGAAACAATAATAAAAAAGGCAAGAATGCGCAAAGCACCTTATTTGTGTTTCTATTCTGTTAGGTCCAGTAAAGAATAGGGATAATTGTGCATTATTTTTATTATTGTTTGCAAAAAAAACCCTAAAACCTTCCATAAATAAATGACAAAGATGTGGATGTATATATGTGCATATTACTTTATTAACTGTAGAAAAAAATAAATAATTTTAGGAAAAAAGTGTCAATGAGGCCACCAGCAAGAGTTAGTGGCTGCACTCTGAGGCCACCAAAATTTGTTGCGAGAACCCCTGGTTTAGATGCACGTTTACTGCAGTAGTTATAGACGCTAGCAGAGACCATACGTGTTGACATTAGGGCTCTGAACAGAATCGTGGTTTCATTTTTAAAATGTAACATAAGAACTGTGTGTAACTTGCCTCTTGATAATCTTCAAGCTGCTTTGAATGGAAGGCAGCAATTTCAACACAAAGCTGCCCAAAACTTTATCCTATGATAGGTTTCATACTCCTTTCCCATGACCTTGCCTTGGTTAGACCCCTTGAGGAACACTTAGAGAATTATTAAAGGCAACATGGTGTCAGTTCTTTTATGCAAAATGTTCATATGCAAATTGATTATACTGGCTAAACATGGCATAACGTCATCTCTTTCCTGTTGCTAACAAGCCAACCTTTTCTCTTGAAAACCACAGTGCAAAATGAGGAAGTAAGGGACTGTTCTAAACTGAGTGCAAAGAACTAGTCTTTCTTTTTGTTTCTTGCCTACTTTTCTCATTGTGGTGTTCTAATGGCAGCAGTATAAAATTAGGTGGATTGATTGAATCCTGACACATGCCGTTTTTATTTTTTCAGACTAGAAAGTCTTTTGTCTGGTACTAATTTTGAGCTTATTTGGAATACCGCTTTTGGCTTTTTCCAACAGGAAATAAATCAATTCAAACTTCTTGGTGTCCTCATCTGCAAAAGTAAGTGTTTCATGTATATTCTATGGTAGATTATAATTATGGTAGCATTATGAGCAGTAAAACATATGTACTAGCTCAATGAAATTTGGGGAACCAGATTGTGAAGGGATAGTAGACAAAAAGTTAGGTGATTTGAACTATTAATACAAAATTATTATTTTGCCATCTGAACAATCTTATCTGCTATTTTCAGCAATTAAGGAACTGTTGCATTGCAGCTTATAATATTCTAGCAACGCTTGACATACCTGAAAACTTATTGACTACCCCTAGCAGAATGCAGAAAAATAAATAGCTTCTGCCTTTCTCAAGATCTAAGAAAATGTAGGATATTGTCTCAATAACTGAGAACTCAGAACCAAATGATGCCATTTTGCAAGAAGAGTCAAGAGTAAGGCCAATATAATTTTAAAATTCCAATACACAATATTGTTGCAATCAGTATTCTAGCAACTGGACTAAAACAAGTATTGTTCTCCATGTACCAGTAAATAATGCATGCATGGATGCAAGGCCTGATAAAATAGCCTGATAGCAAAAGAAGTAAAAAGAAAAATAGAAAAGAGCGTCTGCAGAGCCCCATTGCAGCAGGCCTGCATGACCAACTCCAATCTTAATTCTTCTCCCAGCGCATTTAAGGAACTGAAATAGAAAAAGGATTCCAAACCCATTCACGTTCCCTCATGATGTTAGTGCAATATGTAAACCTTTAGCAGGCAGCTTTTTGGGATGTCTACAGACATCCTGGGGGGTTGTTTGGAACTGAAACTTACTGTATCAAGTTTTTGAGCATTTCACTAGAGCAGGGATGGCCAAACTTACTGACTCGCTGTGCCACATACTATAATCTTCAGAAATTCGAGAGGAAGGGAGTGCCTGCTGGGGCTCAGGTCTTAAGCCCAGTGAAGCGTGCCTGCTGGGGTTCCTGCCCTGCAGCGGGGTGGGACTGGGAGGGCGAGGGAATTCTGCCCCACGGCAGGCACCTCCTATGGGGCAGAAGCCCCGAAACCCCCCCTCGCTGTTGGGCAGAAGCCCCTAGCCCCAGCACCTCTCCACGGGACAGAAGCCGAATGGGGGGAGTGGTCGGCTTTGCGAGCTGCACTTTAATCATCAAAGAGCACATGTGGCTTGCGAGCCGCAGTTTGGCCACACCTGCCCTAGAGTGTAACTTGGAGCCTGATCCAGAATCCACCTTAATGATAATAACTAATGATCCTATGAAATGCTGAGGCTCTCCGACCTCAGCTGCTAGGCAGGTCATTGGATTGAGCCCTAAGGGTATATTTATGTACGCTGCCACCAATTTTTAATTTAAGGCCTGTTCTGGCATTGTTCTAAGTACTTCCTGTGACATGCTGAGATCTCCAACTCCTGTAGCGGTAGGTGCTCAGCATCTTGCCAGCGTAAATCATAAATGTGTGCGAGATCCCCAAGGTTTTTCAGCTTGCCAAAACAGCTCCTTAATACATGAGAGGAGCCAACGTTCCCAGGAGCCAGCCCCCCAGCATTCTGAACCCAGGTTGGCTTGGGAAGTGAGAGAGAGGCAAAAATAGGCACTATACAGAGTAGCAGATAGTCCCTGACTTTAAAAGCTTACAATCTAAAAGGCAAGGCAGACGCAGGGAGGGGAAAAGGGAAGAACACACAAGCAGAGTGAACAGTATGATAATGGCAAATGTCATCTTAGTGCTGTGTTCCCCCCCCCACACACACCCCTTTTTGTGGGTTTAGGAGGAAGGAAGTACGCTAAATGGAAAGAAAAGTGAAGAGGGAGGGGACACTGTCGTGAAGAAGGCGAGGGAGACGGGACAGGGGTGAAGATGAAGGTAAGAAGGGCAGATGTGGGGTGAAGCTGAGGTGAAGAGCCTGTGAGGGAGAAGGTTACAGCAAATTCTGATCTAGAATCTAGGTTTCCACTGGGCTAGACATGCAGTGCTGGGTCACTTGCCTGACACTGCACAACAACCCACTTTTATTGTAAAATAAGGGCTTGAAACAACCCCACATCAATATTCTCCCTGGAAGTAACAGGAGATTTCTCAGTGTACAGACTGTATCGGCCAAGATGGACACCGTCAATCTATGGATTTAATATTACAATGTCATACCTACTATATGTAGTCCCTTTATAGCCTTAAAGTGCTTCACGAATAATTAGGGCACAATTGTGGCTCACCCTACATGCTCATGCAGTGGAGTAAAGGGTTGTCGGGCACATCCTCACTCCTCTGGGTGGTTTAGTCAATATGGTGGGTCCCAATTCAGCAGGGAGAGCAACCACCATTGGGCCCCTCCACCTTCCGTCTTCCTGTGCAGATGGACAGGCAAGGGCAGAGTCTTGACTGTAGTTGACAGTCAGCATTACTGAGCTAGTGCAGAGTGGGGAGTAACTGACACCTGGTATCAGATTAGAGCAGGTTACTTCCCTCACAGGAACAAGGCCGGGGGAGTAGAAATCGAATGGTGACTGTAACTGAGTCACTATTCAGGCTCTAGTCCGAGCCTGGGCTGGCACAGTTACCTGATGCTCCTTACTATGGGCTGAGAGGAAACCTCTCTCTAGTCCTTATCAAATGAATCTCCACACAACCACTCAGTGGTAGGTGTTACTCTCTTCAAGTCACAGATGGGGAAACTGAGATGCCAAGGTCTCAAAGGTGGTGTCTGATTTTGGGGGCCTCCCCAATATCCCATGTGTGTTTTTAGTTACTAACTTTTTATTAGAGAGAAGCAGAATTGTTGACGGTCCAAGTTATTTTCAACCATAAGTATTAAAGGAAGTGTGACCGATATAAGAGGTAGGGGGAACAGCACCACTGAGGCAATATAGGGTATGAATTACAGGAAGTGTACACATGTCTAAGAGTTCTGAGAAAGAGATTTTTAAAGGGAAAAGTGGCAGTTGGACACCTAACCCCCCTTGACTTTCAAGTTAGGTATCTAATTTCCACTAGTGCATATGAAAATCTTCCACTATATTAATTATATTTTTCATTTCCCTTGGTCCAACGTCCCTCAAATAGTTCAGTTGTTACTCTTCTGTAGGCAGTAGAAGGCTCCATTTCTTATAATTATTTCATTTTTGCCAACTCCATTTCCAGAGCTGGCATTTGGTTTTGCAACCATAGTGATGAAATACATTCTCTCCAGCAGTTTTGTGCATTTTGTGTCTATTGTGTTGTGCAACATTCACTTTCCTTATAATGGAGCCCTGATAAAAATGTGAAAGAGATTCTAAGGGGTTTGGAGTTTTAAGCTATCAAAGCAAGAGACTGTACCTCAGAGGTCTTCCATGTCAGATGTGCAATACTATTTGCAGTGGATCTCTCACCTATTGATTATTCTGTTTTTCTGTTCTCACAATGTGAATGTTTAACAAAGGGTGCCCCACTTTCCTTTAAATGTACTTCTTCCCCTATATTTTTGAGACTTGGAACTTTTTTTAATAAGAGGGGAAATGTGTTTTCCCTTCATAATAATACCTAGCTCTTATATAGCACTGTTCATCCATAGTCTCAAAATGCTTTACAAAAGAGGTCAGTATCATTATCCCCATTTTACAGATGGGGAAACTGAGGCACGGGAAGGGTAGTGACTTGCCCACGGTCACCCAGCAGGTCCATGGCAGTGCTGAGTCCCTATGCAGTGCTCTATTCATTAGGCCATAGGAACATAGCATTAATAATACTGGACAGATTATTTATCCATGATATCTGATATTCTGCCTCCAGAAATAGCTAAGATTTGATGCTTCAAAGGAAGGTGAACTGTGGCCCTCACTTCCAGAATGCACCTGATTACCTATACAATGCTGTTTCCCTTCCTGCCCTTTGTCTGTTTAGATTGTAAGGGGCAGAAACTGACTCTTACTCTGTGTTTGTACAGAGTCTAGCATGATGTAACCCAAATCTCAGACGATTGTAATACAAATAATGAGCAATAATAATTATACATGTCTGGTGGTGATGCAAGTTGTAGGCCTTTCTGACCCCTGCAGATGATCATTTTGTACACTGATGTATAAGATTTTAATATCCCTATTTTTAGCTTGCCTACTACAATTACAAATGTTATTATCCAACCCCTTAAAATCCAGTTACAGTATATGACGTGATTTCCTGCTCTAGTGAATTTAAATTTACTTACCATTAGTGTAATAAGTTAAACTCTTGTTCTTATATTATAGGACAAAGTAAATAGAGACTGCTCCGTTTTTAACTATACTCTTCAAAATCTTAGTTTCCTTTAGCTCTTTACCATTCCTGACTAAGTAAGCCTAGCTTTCTCAGCCTTTTATATTACATATAAAAAATCCTACATTAAAAGAATGTTAAGGTTGCAAAGTCAAGCATTCTAATGTTAGGAAATTCTAGGATTAAGGTTGTGTGTACAAACTTATTCTGCTCTCCCTGATACGTTTAAATTTTTGAAAGATACAATTCCAGGTGATGTAGGGCAGGGGTGGCCAACCTGAGCCTGAGAAGGAGCCAGAATTTACCAATGGACATTGCCAAAGAGCCACAGTAATACGTCAGCAGCCCCCCATCAGCTCTCCGCCCCCACCCCCAGCACCTCCCGCCCATCGGCAGCCCCACCAATCAGTGTCTCCCCCTCCCTCCCCACACCTCCCGATCAGCTGTTTTTTGGCGTGCAGGAGGCTCCAGGGGGGAAGGAAGGGGACGGGCGGGGAGAGGGAGGAGTGAGGGCATGGCAGGCTCAGGGGAAGGTTCAGGGAGGGGTGGAGTGGGAGCAGGGCTTGTGGCAGAGCCAGGGGTTGAGCAGTGAGCACCCCGGGGCATATTGGAAAGTTGGAGCCTGTAGCTCCAGTCCCGGAGTTGGTGCCTATACAGGGAGCCACATGTGGCTCGGGAGCCACAGGTTGGCCACCTCTGATGTAGGGGAATGTTCTCTAGTGGTTATAGACCCTTCTGCCTCTGTGCCCCTAACCTGTTTTTGTCCCTCTTTGCTTCTATCCAATTCACCCCTACTTTGGCGTCTGCTACCCTCTCCCACTCTTCCTATCCAGTTTTGAAAATCCCATCCATAGTCTTCTATATGTTGACAAGATACTTTGGTCTGTTCTCCTTTGTGTGTTGTCATTTCCATTTTATTTCAGGGCAGCAATGGTTGGGAAGGGAAATGTCAAAGCCTGAGCTTTTTTGAACTTCCTTCTAAAATACATACAGTCTTCTAGATCTGCTATATTCTTGGTTTATTCATCTCAAACAGTTAAGTGCTGACCATTTTTATAATTTGCACCCCAATGTCTCCTGCTGAAGCATTTATCATCTGAACTGCAATAGGATTTTGCTGATCTAATTCAGATTAAGCAGCACTGACTGGAGTTAAAACATTTTTTTAATACTGTAGCGCTTTTTGTCTCCAGGAAAAAACTGATTAACTTCATTTTAATTTTAATGTTGCTTAAATATATGTTGCTGCATGTTTAAAAGTAGGTCACCCACAAACACTTCAAAAATGGCTGAAAGAAATAATTTCATTTGGTGCATATTCCCTCATTAGTACTCATTTTGGCTCTAGCACATTTTGAAAATATCTTTTTTTTTTCAATTTTCTAGGAGCAAAAAAATAATACAATGGAACCAGACTTTTTCACTGCTTTTGCACAGCCCAGTGCGCTTCATCATTCACCACTCAAGAATGACGTTGTTCAAGGTATGTGTTTTATAAACCAGCAATGAAGAAAGGGAGAGGAGGGACCCAAAGAACCAAAAAAATGGAAGTTCTCAGCACAAATGAATCTCACTTGTTTTACAGCATTATTTCCAGGTTCAATCAAGTGTAAGTAAGTAACCCTATTGCATGGAATTTAGTCTCCAACTCTCCATAGGCGGGTTATGAAGAGTGACTGCAAGTTCCAGCTAATCCTCTAAATGAGGTTTACGTTTCACACAAAAGAACCAAACCAAACTGTGTTTTTGTTTATTTTTAGAAAGTGTCCCTTTGGTCTTATCAATTTGAATTCCCTGGAAAGATAATTTCTAATAGGCAATTGTAATGATCTGATATGCCATTTTCTCCCTCATAGGAAATCTATAAAATTACAAATGAGTACACTTTTTCATGCTGTAATTAGCAAAATGGGGTGACATTGAACTGAGGGCAGTTGTTATAGAAAACTTGCATTAGTCACATCAGAGAATAGTAATGGATATTGTTCACTTCTGTTTATAGGAGAAAAGAGGAAATTCATAAATCCTACGTCCTACAATAACCCCAAATTGGAAGAACTACAAATGGTATCATTTCTTTTACTAAATTATTATTTACACATAGACCCTTGTTTTTAAATGTTGTGTAATCAGGCTCCATCATGTAAGGTACTGAGCACTCTAGCCCCAGACCAGCAAAAAACTTAAGCAGGTTAGTAATCCCAATGACATCAATTGGACTACGCACAGGCATAAAGGTGCTTTGCTTCCAGGTGCTTTGCTGGAGCTGTGACCAAGAGCTTAGCATTTGGCAGAATCAAGTCTCAGATGCTTAACTCAGACAAGGCAAGACTTTTGCTGTGTTGTGTGAAGGGGTTCTAGCATTTGAGAGGGTTTTTTTTCTCCTAGTCCATGTCCAAAGTGTCCAGCTGGATAACTTCTGAGCCCAAAATATCCAAGAGTTTCATCATAAAGAAAATGACAGTGTAATATCAAAGAGGATTCTAACAAACAAGAAAATAAATCAAATGTTAACATTTGCTACTAGTAAAGGCTAACCCTTAAAGCAACTTCGGTTTGCTGCCCTGACCGTGTGATAGGAATATAGGAATTGCCACACTGCTCAGAGCAGTGGTCTGTGTAGTCTAGTATCCTTTCTCCACCAGTGGCCAGTACCATCAGTACAAGCCATCTTGAAGGGAGCAATGAAGAGCACTGTAGAGGACACTGGTCACGCAAGTCACCATTCACATTCATAACAAAAGCTTTCAAAATTGTACAGTAAATTCCATTAGGTTCTAGTTAATGTAATTGAGTAAAATGAACTCAGTTTTTAAACAGCAGCACTTACTTCACAGAGACTTTGAAAATCCCCTTCTTTGTTATATATTCAAACCTAATTCAAGATGCTTTTCTCATGTGATAGCCTCCTGGAGATCATCACACTGAACTTGCTGTTTGGAAGGATCAGTAAAATGGCAGATCTCGTTGGGCGGCACACCAGTACCTTTCACAGTTACAGAGATATTAAAACTGTGACAGGTATTTTGAGTGTTGGTGTGTATGTATAGCTCATATTCACAAAGCCCTAAACGTACGTTTGTGTGTTTCTATATTATATGTTTCAGAGTAGCAGCCGTGTTAGTCTGTATCCGCAAAAAAAACAGGAGTACTTGTGGCACCTTAGAGACTAACAAATTTATTAGAGCATAAGCTTTCGTGGACTACAGCCCACTTCTTCGGAGGCTTAAATATTCTGTATGCTCCGAAGAAGTGGGCTGTAGTCCATGAAAGCTTATGCTCTAATAAATTTGTTAGTCTCTAAGGTGTCACAAGTACTCCTGTTCTATATTATATGTTCCCTAAAACCTAATGAGCTCTCAATCAGTTCATGAAGGGTTTAATTTTTGCAACAGGTTTTTACCATTACCATATTTTAATAAACGAGAGAATTTGAGAGGTGGTATAGCAAGAAGGAATCACTAAAGACACTGAATTCATTCTTCACAAATTGCCAAAATAAAGGATTTCTTTAGTCTGTTTTTGTGAAGATTCCTGTGAGCTCTGCTGTTGACCCCGTTCATGATTACAGCGCGTGCAACCTGGGTTTGACTGACTAACCTGTTTCCTCACTGCCAGGGGAAGAAAGAGAATGCTTTATATTGCTCACCATCAGTAATGCCTTCTGGCATATCAGGGAGTGGAGGCATTGTCTTCCTTGTCTGGAGAGTTCATAGCTCTGACACAGAGACTTTAAGGAGGCGATTATAATGGGAGACTTGGAGGGTCTCTTCAAGGGCTGCCTTAGAGAAGCAAAGAAACTCACTTGTGGAAAATATTAAATTAGTTTCCTGATTCAATTGAATGTTCTCATCAGGGTGGCTTTGGGGGTTCTCAGTTGCCAAGAATATTAAACTACAGGTAAAATGTGAAGTGCTTAAAGCAAGAAGAAGTTAGTAGCAAACTTCTGCTTCAGTTATTCTTTTTTTGCTTTCCCTACCTGTTCTTTTCTCCTGGGTTTTCAGATACATTTCTTTGTATGGCTGCCTGGGGAGACCCTGGTAGCTAGAGGTAAGGCAATGTTGTCTAAGCTGTAGGCCAGGGAGATGGCAGTTAAAAGATAAAACAGGTGAACCAGGAAGCTTGTGACTCTATTTTCAGCAGTGCAGTTCATCAGCTTATGCCACTGCCCTCAGCTTGCCAGTTCAAACTACACTAATCCAATGGGTCGTCAGAATGTGAACTCTAGGCATTAGGTGAAGATAACCACAGTTCACTGAGTGGAATCCTGCTATCTCTTGGCTTTGAACGTGCATTACACACACTTTGAGAGCTCATCAATATAGAGCAGAGAGGTTTTTTAATGTCTTGTGAATTTTCAAACATCTCATAGGGTTTTTAAGTTTTCTTTTATATATTTTGCTTTGAGAAGCATGTCTTCAGAGTAACAATATGGACTGGAATGTTTCAGCCTGCAGAACAGTCTGATGAGGGGAAAATAGTCTTATTCAGGATTCCATACACCCCTGCACAGAGAAACAGCACAAAACTGATACACCAATTAAGCCCTCCAAGTAGGGTTTAATTGGGACAGACATGACCATAGACCTGGGGGCCTTCAGAATTAAAGCATGAGCTGTCATAGCTTGAGCTAGAGCCAAATCTCTGTAGCTGGGCTGTAACAGACTAATATTCTCTGCGGATCAGGCACAGAAGAGGACCCGTAACACACATTCACCTAGGGGTTTCACTGGCTTTCTGCACAGAATGAATTCTACCCGTTAGGCGTTTAATATTTTGAAGTGCTGAAACACATTCTATCAACCATCGCAGAGGGGACACAAACAATCTGAGCACCACCTTTTACCACACAAAGAGGTGTTACATTTCATACTGTGTATATACCACTTAGTGAGATGAATTGAAAATAAAGCGGATGTGGGGGAGGAGCAGAGAAAATGAAAAGGGAGAAAGAAGAGAGTTGGAAAGAGAAAATAGGAGCATGGTGTTGAGAGAGAGAGAGAAGACTAAAATAAAATAAAGACAAGGAGAGACTCAATGGAGGATGAAAACAAAACAAAAGACAAAGGAGGAAGGTGCACTCTTGTGATGGTAAAGTATTACCATTTATTTTCCCACTTTCTGTTCCAATAACAGACATATCTGCCAGTAGATCAAGGAACGTGATCATTCCCCTTTATTCGACATTGGTGAGGCCTCATCTGGAATACTGTGTCCAGTTTTGGGCCCCACACTACAAGAAGGATGTGGAAAAATTGGAAAGAGTCCAGCAGAGGGCAACAAAAATGATTAGGGGTCTGGAGCACATGACTTATGAGGAGAGGCTGAGGGAACTGGGATTGTTTAGTTTCCAGAAGAGAAGAATGAGGGGGGATTTGATAGCAGCCTTCAACTACCTGAAGGGGGGTTCCAAAGAGGATGGAGCTCGGCTGTTCTCAGTGATGGCAGATGACAGAACAAGGAGCAATGGTCTCAAGTTGCAGTGGGGGAGGTCTAGGTTGGATATTAGGAAACACTATTTCACTAGGAGGGTGGTGAAGCACTAGAATGCGTTACCTAGGAAGGTGTTGGAATCTCCTTCCTTGGAGGTTTTTAAGGCCCGGCTTGACAAAGCCCTGGCTGGGATGATTTAGTTGGGAATTGGTCCTGCTTTGAGCAGGGGGTTGGACTAGATGACCTCCTGAGGTCCTTTCCAACCCTGATATTCTATGATATCATTGTTGACTGTTTGATTTTTTCCTACAGCTCTTGATAGATTGGATTAACACAACCCTGAAACAGGAACACATAGTAGTAAAAAGCCTGGAAGAAGACCTGTTTGATGGGCTGATACTTCATCATCTCTTGGGTAAGTTGCTTCTTTGAGCTCTGCTCCCTAATAAATCTCTCATGCTCTTCAGTGCAGAAGCTCACAGATAAAATAAAAACCAAAGACACTAAATTGTAAGAACAGCTTTGCTTGCTGGTATCTTACTAATTATTAATGCCTCTTGCACTCAAATAGAGATGAGCACTGCACTGTGAACCATATGTGATAACTGCAATCCTGAACAAGTGCTTGACACTTCCCTGCCACCCTTTGGAAAGTCTTTTTATTCCGTTGTTTATATAGAGAGTAAAAAGGTTAACTTTGAAGTCTGAGGTTATAACACCTCCAAGAGGTGCTGATGACATCATAAACCATGACAGTGAATATGATTTATGATATTACCATAAACACCAGCTGGAATCACCTCTACAATTATAAATATGTATATTTTTTAAAAGCCATAGTCTGAGACCTCAGGCAGGAACTTCAGCTGCTGTAAATCAAAGTGGCTATGTTCACTTCAATGGATCAACATCAATTTTATGCTAGTTGAATGTCTGGCCTCTTGAATCAATGCCCAGCCTAAAGTTATGGTCTACCATTCCCACCATCCCTCTAATTACTGCGGTCTTTCCCCTCTTCTCCATTCTGCTTTGACTACAACTGGATTGGCTCTCACCTCCTAATCTTCTGCTCAAATCTCGTAAATCATAGTGATGCCACCAGGCTCGTGAATAGGATTGGTTTTCTTTTATACTTTGGGGCTGTGGTGTCACAACTATAAACTAAGATTTTTCTTTTTATATGAACCGCTGTGTGCTTAGCACACATACCAATCTACAGGGCAAATTCACTCAGTGGATTCCTGCAGTTCCCACTGGTAAAACCCAGGGTGTAGAGCACTTGTGGCTAAAAATTAACCTGTAGCCTGTGGCCCCAATCCTGCAATCAGAACCATGTGTGGAGCCTTATTGATGTCATTGAGATTCTGCATGAACCCAAGGGAGTACCTGTGCACATCCAATTGCGGGCTTCGGGTCTGCATTATATAATTTATTAAATTATACTGATCACTTATATCGAGACTTTTTTGGTATTTCTGCTATGATTTTGTATTGTCTCTACAGTACTGTTAAAACATATCCATCTTGTTTTGTTTTAACTATGCTCCATCTCAGAAAAACTAGGATCTCTCAGGCTGGATGTTGAGAAGATTGCACTGACAGAAAAAAAACAGAAACGTAAACTTGCCGTTATTCTGGAAGCTGTGGCCCAGTGTTTACAACTAGAAGAGAGCCAGCTGAAATGGAATATTGATTGTATGTGCAGAAGTAAAATGCAAGGAAATTACCTCATAAAAATATATTGTTCTGGGGTTTTAGTGGGCTAAGATGATGCTGCTAAGGGAAGGATGATCTTGGGGTTAAGGCACTGAAATATAGCCAGGAACTGAACCCAGTTCTCCTGTGTCTAACTACAGACTTCCTATTTGACCCTGAACAGGTCTCATTAATCTTTCTGTGCCTCATTCCCACAGCTATAAAATGGGACTAATCTGCCCTTCCTCACAAGCGTATTTGGAGGCATATTTCATGTTTTGGTTGTAAAGCACTAGAACTTTCTCAGGAAGGCACAATGGGAATGCAGAGTATTGCTATTAGGCTGTAATGAGTTTGCAGATTACTTATAATTTGCTTTCTTTACATGAAACAGCCATCTTCCAGAAGGACTTACTGAGCACATTATATCTTCTGATTGCAATAGCAAAGCACTTCCAACCGGATCTGCCTATCCCTTCAAATATTCGTGTGGAAGTAATAATCATTGAGGTAATTATGGCTCTTTCCTTTGCTGCCATGGGGTTACAGAGGTCTCACAAGAAATTAAAAAATACAGTGGAAGAAAAGTGTGGTATATATCACTGTATAACTGTTATGCTTTTGTTTTCTGTGTAATTCACCTTTTAATTTCTAGAAATCTGTTGGTTGCAGGAGTAACCAGCCATTTTGTGTTCAGTTCAGAGATAGCATTCTACAGAGGCTACAAACACAATGCTTTGTCATGGAGACTTTCCTGATATGCTTTTGCTGTTTCCACTTGATGTAAAATAAAAGGCATTCAGACTGAAAGCAGAGTTGCTCTTGGTGGATGGAAAATTATAACTGATTATAACCCCAACTATTCAAAATTCATTTGTCCCCAAATCCTCAGATTGGCCTAAAAATCATGAGATTTTTTTTTTTTAATTTGTGGGTTTTATTTACTTTCTGATTTTTGTGACTTTAGGGTGCACTTGGGTCACATTTTCAAGCTTTTCTCCACACCTATGAGAGCTAGGAACTTACCTTTTAGAATTTTATTTATTTAGGTAATGAAATGAAAACAGATTTTCACTTAGTTACACGAATCTAGGATCTGGGGCTTTAAGAAAAACATCACATATCCCACAACTTGTGATATAATTGTGAAAGTTGGGAGCACTGAGTCAAACTGTGGGTGAAGTTCACTTGCATATAGAACACAGCATGAGGCCTGTATCCCCCTTAAAGCTTGCTTAATCCCTATTTGGAGAGCTGCACATGGGACTGTGCATATGTAATGCATATGCCTTGGGCTTGCTCTCTACACATTTAAATCTAGGAGAGTCTGGATTTTAAATGCTTTATTGTATGGATAGCCTCTGACAAGAAGATCCAGATCTTGACCATACAAGACGCCAATGTCACTAAAGTCATTTTTGACAGTTGCTCTTAGGTTCCTAAGTCACTTAAGCACTTGTGAATATTTTAAACTTAAAGTTTATAGCAGCAAACAGTTAATAAAAGTTGCCTTTACTATTACAGATTTCTTTGTATAGCCCTTGCAGTTAAACATCATTATTCTATATTGGCTTTCCTTTTAACAGCGTACCTTAACAGGATTAAGGACAGAAAATGCAGTGGAATGTATCACAGAGAACAGGTAAGAGAAGAAATATTTTTTTATACATTGTGTAACAAAGGAGGATTGAAATGATCACTTCATTTATTAAAATAATAGTGTGGCTGTGGCTATTTAAAAAAATATCCCAAGCAACGAAATGTTACAGCCCTGGTTAAATTTTTGTTTGTGGCCAGACACCAGGCTGCTGTATTGGATTCAACCTTTGGTTCCCACATGTTTTTAAGCCACTGGGTTCATTCTCTGGCACATTCCTGGGGTACAGACCCCTTATCTAGTACCCCTGCTGGGATGTGGGATCCCATGGTCTAGCTGCCCTAGGCTCTGCCTTGGTTTTTCCAATAACTTAAGCATGTGCTTCCCAGAATTCCACCCACGTTGATACCCTGGTTTACAGTTTCCCTTTTCTGGGACATTGTGAGACTTAAAACAGGGAAACACACACACATTCTGCAAAGGAACTTCTAAACCAGACACACTTTACTCATAGACAAAGCACAAGAGATATTCAGATCTAAAACAACAAATGCCTGAACACAAGACCTTCCCTCAATTTTCTCATCCTTCCTGAGAGCTCTTTTGGTATTAATCAATGTCCTTCAGGGAGTCCAGGATCCTCTGACACCCTTCTCTGTTCAATCTTGTCTTCTGGTTCTGGCCCTCCTTGCTAAAGTAAGTCTCCTTTTAGTAGCCGTTTCTTACACCTTGTCTCTTCCTGGCCTTCCCTTGGGGTTATTCCAGCCTCTAGTCCTCCATGGGCCGTAGCTAGGGGTGGTTGGAAAGCAACAATTTTATTTTATGAAAAATTTCCAGATTTCAAAATTTGTTTTCGTTCTGCACCAGATCAAAAGTGCAACTTTTCAAAATATTTTATGAATGAATACAAGAGAGGCAGAAAAAAGATAAACCGCCCCAATACTAGCCAGTAGTCCAGAGGTTAGGGCACTCACCCTGGTTAAGTCACTGGTTTGGAGCAGGGATTTGAACCTGGGTCATCAACATCCTAGGTGGCCCTAGGGTATTGGCTATTCTGAGGTGGGTTGGTATGTCTCACTCACTCATAAAACTCCATCCTGGACTTTAGAAACCTTCCTGACAAAATTTTCATCAAAACATTTTGATTTCAACGAATCAGTGTTCAACTAACTCTAGCTGTGGCCTTCAACATTCTCTATATTTGTTACCATGGATAAGAGCTATTAGTAAGTCAGTAATCTCTGGCCAGTAGTCTCCACTGTCCTCCTAGGGCATGGTTATTAAACTATTGATTGTCCTTATTGAGAGTCAACCCCTTAGGTGTCAGACCCTTTGCAAAAGAGGGAAGATGTAATTTTAACATGACAGCATACAGTGAAAGAATCAATAAGCATGTAATCATACAAAGAGTTCATAAAAATCAAACTGAAAGTCATAAGTTCATACTGACTTATTCCCAATATGTCACACCAACACATTGACCTGATCAGAATTTTTTTTTAAATTGCTATTACCAAAAAGTACAGTTATACATCATGTCTGGTTGCCGTTTAGTTACAATCTGTTCTGTAATTTAAGCTTTTTCAGGGCTTAGTAAATGCTACTGCCACAGAATTATTGCATGAAGTAGAGGCATTTACTCATCTTGCAGAGCTGTTACTGGTTTTCATTGGTCTTTGCAAGACCTGATAAATGACATAATTAGTAAACCAAGCATGTTAGGTTTATATATCTGAGGTTAAAAGTTCAATTGTATAAAAACAAAGCCAGTTTACATATTACTAATTTATAGCTATTGTATTAATACGTTACCAGAGTTCAGAAATTTTTCCTTATTTTGGTGCTAAAGAAAGAACAATCTGATCTTGTTCAGTTTGTGAGATTCTCTAATTATTCCATGAGCTCAGCAATGAGACACAATGAAAATATGGAGGTTGGGCCATGAACGGGAAACAGTTTTTCCCTGCTACAGTTCCATCATCAACTATTATATTTTATATGTTAACACAACTTACCATTCTAGTATTATGAGCAGCTCGTTGGAAGATTGTGCTTATAAAATAAATGTGCATTAGTCTGTGTGCCAAATAAAATATTATATTTTTCCAAGAACACATAAATACAGTGCGCTATAAAACTGTCTGTTGGAAAGCTACCTCTGGCAAATAACTAGTGAGGTTCTGTACTCTATCTCCTACTTCATAGGAATCCTTATGGCACAGATATGCTTTGCTTTGAAATTGGATTAGTTCTGCTGTATGTTTTTGCTAATTCTCTTTTTGTTGTTGTTGTTTGTTGTTGAATCTTTAGAGAGACTTTAGAAGGCCAGTCAAGTAAGTACTCTGAAGGCCAAATTCAGTGTTTCTTTACTGCATACTGTTTTCAAAAGTTGTATGTATCCAATTCTGATCTCACTGACATCAGGATAAATCAGGGCTAACCCCATGAGAGTCAGTGGAGTTACAATGGTATAATACTGGGAGGAGATCAGAACTGGGCCTCTCATGGTTCCAATTGATCACCCCACAGGAGAACCTAAAGGCATACTGGCAATGAGAAATAAAATCGAGGGAGGCAAAATGATGGAGCGGTGACGTGAGATGAATCCCATTTACTTCAGTTGAACTATTCATGTGTGTAATAGTTGCAGAATTGGGCTTCTGACTTGCTGGCAGTTGCATTCAGGTCTGTTTTCTTTAGTTTGCAAAATAATGTTTTGAAATTTCATTATCACTTGATAACAGACCTTAACAACCAGGTTAATCCAAAGCAGAATGCACCATCAGAACTACTGAGGGAAGTAAAACATTTCATTGTGAAATTCACCTGGGTGAAGAGGGCAAGCAAAAGGCTTATATACCACTACGCTCCATTTTGAGGACTTACAAGGCCTGTTTGAGCCTTGCTATCTGCAAAGGGGCAAATTTCACCCTCAATGAATAAATGGGGCTGCTTTAATTCTCTTCTGTGCAATTCATATGATCAGTTACAGCTAGTGCAGAGACAAAGTATTTAATTGAACATGTATTTTCATTATTTTTTATCAGCTATTCTATTAAGTGGTCTTCATTTATAAGCTGAGACAATGCAGAAAACATGCAGATTAATCTGTCAAAGGAAGAAACCTTAATTCACTCTTCAGTCTTTATCTATTTTTAAAAAATATATCTTGCTTAAAGAAAGGAAGAAAAACAGAAAGCTTAGCTCCAGAAAAAGGCTCTCTAGTTTGTGACAATGCTGTAGGATTTACACACATTCCTGCTATTGATTTGTTATTCTTTGTTTCCTAACAATACTGAACCAACAATTGAATAGGGAGAATGAGACCCAGTGGCATGTTCTCAACACTGGAGCCTTTTTATGTAGTATAGCTGCTAATTTGGATGAGTAGTCTCTCTTCTAAACAAAGCTCAATTCACATCCACACCATAGAAGCCAAAGTCTCTTCTTAATTACGCTGGCATAATGCCCTTGATTTTAATCGAGTTGGAGAACTTTGTTCATCTCAGGCAAAAGCAATTTTGTTCATGGATTACTGTGAGGAGATGTACACAATTCTCATTAGAGCAGGTCAGAAAATAGGGGTGGGAATTCACAAAAATTTCATTTCCATTTTTCACTGAAAATGTCCAAATTTCTTTCCAATTTCCAGCCCTAATTCTAATGTGTAATGCTACTCGAAATTACTGAGCGAGGTTCTATGGTATGTGTTATGCAGGACGTCAGACTCTAATGGTCCCTTCTGACCTTCAAATCTATGGATTTAGAATTATGAGCAAATATTTCTATCACTGAATGTATGGCCATTCTCCACCCTCAGTTTTTGTGCAAAACTCCCACTGATATCAATGGGAATTTCAGGTACTGAAGAATGGTAATATATGACCCTTATTTTCTACTGATTTTATTGCAGATGTTCAGGGATAAGGTGCGCAAATGAAAAGAGATGAAGTATAGGACCCATGGAACTTCAGCTTGCCTAGGGCCCATGCTAATGGCAGCACAAATTAAGAGAACCCATGCCTGTGAAAATTAGGGAAGCTGATAAAAACAAACTATTTTGTCTGACACAGGTGTTAAAGTCAGGGGAAGCACAGCTCCCTCTTCTCTCTTATATTAAGTGGGGAAGAGAATATTGGGGAGCAGTACTGTCCCACAACTCGATTTCTCCTGGGCTTATACAGGGAGGGATCCCCCCTCCCAGTTCAATTTATTTTAACCACCGGTCTAGTAGTTACTCCAGATAATCCTAATTAACATTTATTGAATATTTTGCCATAGAAGCTGACGCCTTTGATGAATTATTCACACATGCACCGGACAAACTGGATGATGTGAAAAAGGTAACTTTTAAATGTTAAACAGACATTGACATTTGCATTATAAGATGTTATTAATGAATTCTCTAAACATTCCATTTTCCCCCCTCCCATTCTTTAGGTGCTTTTGCAATTTGTCAACAAACATGTTGGAAAATTAGGATTAAATGTGAATGATGCTGACTCTCAGGTAGCACTCTTTGAGCTGTATGTTAAAATGTCTGT
The DNA here is from genome assembly GCF_013100865.1 of Trachemys scripta elegans. NCBI lineage: Eukaryota > Metazoa > Chordata > Testudines > Emydidae > Trachemys > Trachemys scripta. The sequence goes on from NC_048298.1 coordinate 120,993,608, forward strand.
TGGTTATGTTAATGTCTGTCACTTCCAAAATCCCTATATTTCTCTTTTAAACTTGGCAAATATACACATTCGTTCATAGCCTGAGTTCAGGCACATCAAGTGTCAATTTTGGAGGATTTTTAATGCCAATATGATAAGTAATTGAAAATAAGGGGTTAGTATGGAACACCATCCCAAGGTTGTTGTCATGTAGGTCCTGATTTTCAGAGGCTCTTGAATCCCTACAGCAGTGGTTCTCAAAGCTGGTCCACCGCTTGCTCAGGGAAAGCCCCTGGCGGGCCGGGCCGGTTTGTTTACCTGCCACGTCCGCAGGTTCGGCTGATCGCGGCACCCACTGGCAATGGTTCGCTGCTCCAGGCCAATGGGGGCTGCGGGAAGGGCTGCCAGCACATCCCTTGGCCCGTGCCGCTTCCCACAGCCCCCATTGGCCTGGAGCGGCAAACTGCAGCCAGTGGGAGACGCGATCGGCTGAACCTGCACACGTGGTAGGTAAACAAACCGGCCCAGCCCGCCATGGGCTTTCCCTGAACAAGCGGCGGACCGGCTTTGAGAACCACTGCCCTACAGCTTCCATTGACTTAAGTTGGAAATGTGGTTGCTCAGCATCTTTTAAAAAATAGGCCTAAATTGTCAAAGTGACTAGTGATTTTTGAGTGCCTAACTTAAGACATGATCGAGAGGCCTGGTTTTCACAAAGTGCTGATCTCCAGCCCTCTGAAAATCAGCCCCGTTTAAAGTGTCTAAAGGTGGGCACCCAAATTACTAGACACTTCTGAAAATCTAGGCCATAATTTATAGATAAGGCTAAGATTTTTTCATGGGTATTTTTAGTAAAAGTCACAGACAGGTCACGGGCAATAAAGAAAAATTCACGGAAGCTGTGACCTGTCTGTGACTCTTACTAAAAATATCCATGATAAAATGGGAAGGAGCTGGGCAACTGCGGAGTGTCTGGGAGTTCTGGGGACCCCACCACCTGTGGGAGCTCCGAGCCACAGCGGCGGGGAGCTGTGGGGATCCCCCTGCTGCCACCACCGTGGGGAGCTGCGGGGGTCCCCCTGCCCCGCCCCGGTTGGCAGGGAACTGCGGGGATCCCCCTGCCCACGGTGGCACGGAGCTGGGGGGTTGGGGGCCTGCTGCCTCAGGGTGGGAGGGTACATCACATCTCCCTGCTGCTGTGGGACATGGCAAGACCCTGCAGCTCCCAGCCACCAGGGCTGAAGTCACGGAGGTCTTTGGAAGTCACGGATCCTGTGAGTTCCGCGACCTCTGTGACAAAATCGTAGCCTTATTTATAGGGCATGATCGTTCCAGAGGCACAGCCCTGCTCTGGGGACAATGTGGAGCCACCACCACTGGAGGAGTTCCAACAGGGTTTCACCTCATCAGACACATCCCTCACAGAGCCCAGGGAAGAGTTCACACTGCACCATCTGTGAGGATGGGTGCAGCCTGCTCACTCCAGTGAGGAGGTGTGGAACTATAGCTCTGTCTCCTCCCACCTCCCTTTGGTGCAACTGGCACCTCTTGGGACACATGAGTGGGAGGGAAACAGTCCTTGTGCTTGTGAGAGTGTGGGGATTGTGATTCTCCCATGCCTCTGAGTAGGGTGAACCAAGTGGAAGCAGATTGGGATGGGGAAGTTCCTTGTGCTCTTTTCCTTCTTGGCATGCATATGAAAGGGTGGGGAAAATCTAGACTACAACTGGCACTTCACTGCAACCATTAAAACCTTTGACGCAATAATAATTCCAGTGGCTTGCATTGTATGGCTGGGGACTGGAGTATTAATTACTGAGAATGGAGCTTTTGAAGGGATTGCTATCATGAATCCTAGATGGAATTTCCTTTTATGTAGTGATACATATTTATTTTTGTTTGAAATCTGTTCAAACATGGGACATTTCAAAAAGCTCATTTGTATTGCTATCCTCCACACAGTGGTACATTCCTACTACAGTAATAGGAATTTATGAGTGTTAGATAGAAATGACATTCTGTGTATAAATTGGGGTTAAGGAAATAAGTCACTAGATTGTATAATTTATACTGTATATTCTCAGTTCTTCTTTCCATAGAACAACATTTATCTCTTTGAGTAAAACTCTTTGAATTTTTTTTCCCTGGCTTTGGTAAAAGCCAATTTAATAAATAATACTCAGGTGATTCTTCTTATAGTTTGCAGATGGAGTTATCTTGCTTTTGTTAATTGGACAACTTGGGGGGTATTTCCTGAATTTAAGGGAGTTCTTCCTGAACCCAAATTGTGCTACGGAAATGGTAGGTGGTTATTTATTTACTTAAGCCCTGGTCCTGCAAACACCTTCCATGTACTTTCTGCACATGATTAGCCCCATTGTTAGTAGTCTCTGTGATTTCAATGTGTAAAGTTAATCGCCTGAGCAAGCATTTGCAGGATAGCAGCTTTAGACAACACACACGAGTGCTCTAAGCATGTTATAATCTAATTTAAAAAAAAAAGTCCCTGCCCCAAAGTCTGTACTGAAATCTACCATGATCCTACAAAATGAAAGCGATCATTATTTGCATTTGTTAACCAGACAAATGCATTGAATTCCAAGTGCTTTAAATAAACATCTCTGTGCATGGGTTGGAATGCGAATGCAATATTAGTCCAACAGCTTCTTCCATTTAGCCACACAGGCGACAGAGCAAGGGTAGGGGCCACAAAGATTCTCTCACATTGTCCCACAAATGTACCTCAACCCTAACTTGATGGTACCATCGCTAAGGCCCCATGTAGGCAAGGTCACTTTTCTAAAAGTTTCCTCCTATTGCTAGCATCAATTCACCTGACCCTCTGTTAGCAAAGCTGAGAGCCCTGACAGCCTGTCAAATACTGACCCTGTTTTAAAACTCTGCTAATTAGATTTGGGGAAAAAATAAATTTGAATTGAATCAAAATGAAAGTGTTCCATCTTCAGTCGCCCTCTCCCTTTTCTTTCTCCACTATTTTTTTTTGCTCTGATTCCATTAAATTGGAAACAAAACATTTTATTTTCAAATCACTCTAGAAGAAAAAAAGTCAGTAAAACCCATGAAGAAGTTTGAACAAAGCAAACATGTTTTTGGTTTGTTCAAAAAGTTTTGTAGAAAAGAATTCCTATTCTTTTGACCAGCCCTATTAGTTAATGACGTCTAAACGACTTTCTTGTGAGGAACATCGATATCTCAATTTTTCAGAGGTAAATTGCAGAGTAAGACAGTGCCAAAGTTGGTATTAGAATTCAGAACTACTGACTCCCAGTCCTAGCCTCTAACCATTGGACACTGCCCTCAGAGAGGAATCCATTGGGAGTGTGAAGCACTTCGCTGTGATTGTATCTCAAGATCTTTCATTTTAGCAAAGTTAACCCCAGGTACTACTTTCGTTTACTTAGTTTTTTTTCCTGTCTTATATCCTGAGTGATATAAAAATCTAACTATTGTAGCTCAGAGACTTATTTCAATTTAAAACACTTCCCCCAAATCCCTTGTGTACTCTAACTCCCTTGCATTTTAGACATTAATTGGTACAGTAGAACATGACAATGTAACCTTCACTGCAGAACTCCTCTGAGATTTAAAACATGACATTCCTGTTATAAAAGTGGTGGCAATCAGCCATACCGTCAGGATCATTATTGTGTATCGTCTTTCACTCAAGTTGAAAGCTGATAGTTCAAAGCCAGTAGATACAGTCTGTGTATCTTGGGCAGAGGGAATTGGAGTGGATGCTAGTGAGGGGGAAAAACACTGAAAAATAAAGGAAAATCGATATTAGGATATATCTAGAATGTACGTAAACTCAAAAGAAACCAAATGTGGTGGTGGCAGAACCCTGCTCAACATAGGATGGAACTATCCTTTACCTTTAGAGATCTCCTCAGCAGGGCACCAGTGGATGGAGTTATCACTTACCTCCTGCTCATCCTGTGGCATCAGTGGGTGGTGCACTCTCTGATCTCTTGCTTCACTGCCCTCCCTTTGATGTCAGAGGATGGCACTATTCCTTCCCCCCCTTTCCTTTATTATAGGTGGAACTGGAAGGGCCACCTATAGTTAAGGTTGCCTTGATACTTCCCATAAATACCATTATAAGACCTTGTTCTCAGTTGATCATAACTTTGCCAAACTTCAACTATTTGGGCTATACTTTTCCAGGCAAGGTACCCGCCTCAGGCTGAATTTTCCCCCCCAGCTAAAACAGTTCACCTATTTCTGAGAATGAGGTTAGGGGGAACTTTGTTGTTTTACTAAAAACCTTTTCACAACCCATTTGTTGAGAAGTTCTAGCTCCTCCATTCTTTGAAGCAGGAGGTGATTTTTGTGAGGATTTTTGCCATCCCTGTGAAAAACTGCCCACATTTGGCCAAGTTATAAGCCTTTCAGTTGGCACATGGTCAATAGAGAGCTGTTTGAGTTTGGCATCTAAATTCCCTGAAGATTGTCTGCACTGAGCATGCTCCATCCTCTCGCTCCTCCTCTGTGTGACAGGACTGCACATGTACTATCCCCTCAAAGCAACCAAGCATGCTCCAAGCCCTGAGCTGCAAGGCTGCACAAGACTTTCCCTTCAATTGCTTCTCCAGTAGTTGGGGACATTATGGGCTTGGGCACTGGAAGTGAGAGCAGGGAGACTATCTTGTTCTCTCAATGTTCTCAGTTTCTGGGCCTAGGTAGTGTGGAGGAAAAGGAGGAAGAAGCCACAGTGGGAATTAGGGTGACCAGATAGTAAATGTGAAAAAAAAATTCAGGGGGTGTGGGGTATATATATGTGTATATAAGCCAAAGCCCCTAATATTGGGACGTCTGGTCCCTCTAGTGGGAATGCAGAGGGATGAAGAAGGGGAGGGATTCAGGGACCAGAGGATGAGCAGGAGCAGAGGAGGAGGGGAAAAGGGAGCAGGAATTGGGATGAGGGGCGGTTCGTAGATTCCAAGGCCAGAACGGACCATTTTGATCATCTAGTCTGACCTCCTGTATAACACAGGCCATAGAACTTCCCCAAAATAATTCCTAGAGTATATCTTTTAGAACAATGGTTTTCAATCTGTGGTCCATGGACCCCTGGGATTCTGCAGACTAGGTCTAAGATTTCCAAAGGGGTCTGCACCTCCATTCAACATTTTTTAGGGGTCTGGAAATAAAGAAGGTTGAAAACCATGGTTTTAGAAAAAATATCCAATCTTGATTTAAAAATTGTCAACGATGGAGAATCCACCATGACCCTTGGTAAATTGTTCTAATGGTTAATTTCCCTCATTGTTAAACATTTATGTCTTATTTCTGAATTTGTCTAGTTTCAACTTCCAGCCATCAAATTGGGTTTAGATTTAGAATTCCATTATTAAATATTTGTTCCTCATGTAGGTACTTATAGACTGTAATCAAGTCTCCTTTAACCTTCTCTTTGTTGAGCTAAATAGAGCGAGTTCTTTGAGTCTATCACTACGAGACAGATTTTCTGATCCTTTAGTCATTCAACCCTCTCCAATTTATCAACATCCTTCTTAAATTGTTTGCACCAGAATTGGACACAGTATTCCAGCAATGTTCACACCAGTGCCAAATACAGAGGTAAAATAATCTCTCTGCTCAACTTGAGATTCCTCTGTTTATGCATCCCAGGATCACATTAGCTCTTTTGGACACGGTGTCACACTGGGAGCTTATATTCAGCTGATTATCCATCATGGCCCTCAAATCTTTTTCAGAGTCACGCTTCCCAGGATAGAGTCCCACATCATGTAAGCATGGCCTGCATTCTTTCCTCATAGATGTATACATTTACATTTAGCAGTATTAAACACATATTGTTTCCTTGTGACCAGTTTACCAAGCGATCCAGTTTGCTCTGAATGAGTGACCAGTCCTGTTCAATATTTACCACTCCCCCATTTTTGTGTCATCTGCAAACTTTATCAATGATGATTTTATGTTTTCTTCCAGGTTATTGATAAAAATGTTAAATAGCATAGGGCCAAGAACCGATCCATGCAAGCCCACTGGAAACACATCCATCAATGACGATTCCTCATTTACAGTTGCATTTTGAGACCTATTGATTAGCCAGTTTTTAATCCATTTAATGTGTGCCATGTTAATTTTATATCATTCTAGTTTTTTAATCAAAATGTCATGCAATACCAAGTCAAATGCCTTACAGAAGTCTAAGTATACTATGTCAACATCATTACCTTTAACAACCTAACTTGTAACCTCAGCTAAAAAAAGATATCAAGTGAGTTTGATTTAATCTATTTTCCATAAACCCATGTTGATTTGCATTACTTTTACTTTACCCTCCTTTAATTCTTTATTAATTGAGTCCTATATCAGCTGCTCCATTATATTGACTGAGATCCATGTCAGGCTGACAGGCCTATAACTACTAGGGTCATTCTGTTTACCCTTTTTAAAAATTGGCACAACATTCGCTTTCTTCCAGTTTTTTGAAAACTTCCCCAGTGCTCCAAGACTTATTGAAAATCAACATTAATGGTCCAGCGAGCTACTCAGCCAGCTCTTTTAAAATCCTTGGATGGAAGTTATTTGAACCTGCTGATTTAAATTGTCTAACTTTAGTAGCTTCTGTTTAACATCCTCCAGAGAAATTAGTGGAATGGAAAGAGTGTTATCTTCACCATATGAAGAGACTATATCATCTGTTTTCCCCCCAAATACAGACTAGAAATATTTATTGACCACTTCTGCCTTTTCTGCATTGTTATTGATAATTCTACCAGTTCCATCTAGCAATGGACCAATACTATTGTCAGGATTCTTTGTTTCTAATATATTTTAAAAAACCCTTCTAATTGTCCTTAACTCTGCTTGCCATATTTTTTCCTATGTCCCTTTGCTTCTGTTATCATTTTTCTACAATTCCCAACTTCTGATTTATATTCATTACTATCAGATTCCCCATTATTCCATTTGTTTTTATTTACACACACTCTCTCTCTCTCTCTCCCCCTCCTCCCCCCGCCCCTTCTAAACCAAGCCATTGTTTTAACCAGCACAGGCTTGTCCCTTGATTGTGGCTTCTGGGGAATCTAGTAAGATTTTCTTAAATGATTCCCAATTATCATTCACATTTTTCTGATTAAATTCTTCCTTCTAGATGATTGTTTTCAGCTTTGTGAAATTGGCCCCATTAAAGAACCAGCTGTATATGATTGCTTGTACCTAAGCTACCACTAATTTTTAGTTCTGTGATCAGTTCCTCTTTATCTGTTAGGAGAAGGTCTAATAAAGAATTTTCTTATGTAGGCTGCAACACTTTTTTTTTTTTTTAGGAAATTGTCATTTATAATGTTTAGAAATTCCAGGGATGTTTTAGTACTGGCAGCATGCGATCTCCAGCATATGTCACGCAGATTAAAGTCCCTCATGATCATGCAGCTTATTTTCCTACACGTTATAGAGAAGTGCAAAGGAGGTGGTTATCCTGTTCCTAACACTGATTTGGTGGTCTATAGCAGACACCAACTGTTATTCCATCTGTGTGTTTTATCGGTTAGGACATTACTCCGTAAGCATTGAAGATAATTTTCTTCTAAGTTATCAGTGATTCGGAAACAGGTAATGCCACTGTTGACAAACAGTGCCACTCTTCCCTATTTGATCCTTCCTAAATAGGTTATAACCATTGATTTTAACATTCCAGATGTGAGAATCATCTCACCATGTTTCAGTAATGCTAACTAGATCAAATTTGTGCTCATAAATGAACAATTCCAATTCCTCTTCTTTATTACTCAGGCTCCTAACATTAGTGTATAGGCAATTCAATAATTTCTTCTCTTTGTGTCCTTGATGAATTTTGTTTTCAACATCTCAAATTTGTGCTGAGTGCTCATATCTTTCCTCTTTTTACCCTATTAGTTTAGCTCCCTCCTGATTACTGTAGCCAGCCTGTCCCTGAAGTGATTGGTTCCCCTACTACTGAGTTGGAGGACATGCAAACTATATAATCCCCACTCCTCATAGAAAGTGGATCAATATTCCACAAAACCAAAACCCTATAGCACTTACCTAGCCAGCAATTCACCTCCAGAATCTTCTGCCGTTTATCTTCTTTCACTCATGGGACAGGAACGATCTCAGAGATCACTTGGACATTCTTCTTCTTCTTCTTTCTTCAGAACTCCCAAGTTCCCCAAAGTCATCTACTATCTGCAAAATATCCCACAAAGCAGTGTCATTAGTTCCAATAGGCATCATCACCAATAGTCAACTTCAGAAGCCGATCCAGTCTTAGAGTGGTGTCTCATTTCTTGGCTTTAGGAAATCATCACACTGTCCTGTTGTCTGCCTGTCCCTTGTAGAATGTTCTTTTGATTCTTCTGAGTATGAATCTCCAACAAGAATAATCTATCTACCTTGGACAGTTGGAGACCTCTTTGCAAGGAAGTTTGACCATGACCTTCTGCCTCTGGTGGTTACAAACTGCCAGGCTTCCTCTCTGACTTCCTCTCTTTTTGATTCCTTGGTGGCCAGCTCCCTTTCTTCCTTGAACCTGGGGTGTTTCCTGGATTGGGCTGTTTAGGACCTCCTCAGCTTCTCTGATTCTTAGTAGTATCTCTACTTGCCCCTCCAATCCAAGAATCTTTTCTTCCAGCACAGCCACCAGCTTGCATTTCATGCACATGAACTCCCTTCTGTGTTCAGGCAGGAAAGAGGACATATCAGATGATAGAGAGGAAGAGATGGGGACCAAAGACAAGCCAGTGGCATAGGGTAGAAGAGTCTATAACCACTAGCGTAAATTTTTATCCAAGACTTCTCATATTTCCAACTTCCTATCAGGCTGGAAATGCTGAACAGTATTCCAGTGGTTCTGGTTCCATCTAGAAGTGCAGAAAGATTAATGTACTCCCTTTATCCAAGCCAGTTTGCCTATGAGTAGTAAATGTCAGTACTGTGTCTTAAGATTTATATAAAAGATCAGCATTCTACCTTTATGTGGAAGTCTCATGAACTTGCTGTGGGGAACATCTGACCCTCCTCACTCAGTGACTTTATTAAGCAATCATTTTATTTATTAATCCCAGGGTAAACAGTTTGTAGCGCTATATAATCCTTGCATTTTCCTTGTCTGCCATGGGTTTGAAGAAGAATCTAAACCTAGTTTCAAACTCTTAGTCATTGTTATCTGTAAATCACAAAACCAGGTGGAACATAAAGGTATCACTTTAGTTCAGAATAAAATATAGCTCTTGCTCAGCTTATGCATGGTAGGACGTAAGTGTGTGACATGGGGAGATAAAAAAGCACAGCATGCCTGCACTGTACACAGTACCTCCAGTAGCAAGTAGAATGGCTAAGGAAGCAATTTTTTGTTGTTGTTGTTCTTACTTCATTAAAGGAACAGTCTTGTGACAGAACCTAAATAGACAACTTGCCTTTAGTATGTTAAAATCAAGAGGGGAATGGGATCTGGATTTTAACTGGAAATAAATAAAAATCAACAGCTTTGTTGTCATTTTGTAAAGTCGCTTATGAATGAATTCATGCATTTGCAATGCTGTTTTCCTGATGGGAAGAAGCAGTCAGCCAAGAAAGGAAGTACAAAAGAATTGAAAAATACTTGATCCTTAATATCTCAAGTGTGATATCCATGATGATATCATCAATAATATTTAGTATGCATGTAGACCTTTGTATGTTAAACCATTACCCTAATGTTCACATTTACAGCAGCTCAGAAAAATTCAAACCTTTAGGATTTTAAATGAAAAATAGAATACTTTCTGCAAATTTCATTTTATGTTAAAAATTTCCCTATGTTTTATCAAACTTTTAATTTTGGGGGCTTTCATTAATGCAAGATTTTCAGAAAAATTTGAAATGAATTGATCTTTTGCGTCCCTTCTCATATAATTTTTAAAGGAAATTGGGTTTCTATTTTTCTGATTTGGTAATTGATAGAAGTGATCATAAGCTTTCCACTAGAACTAAAGACAGTATGAAAAAAATGTTGGTGCAGCAATGCTAACTCCCATTTCAACTACCAAAGGAATAAAGCATGCACCAGGGCCGTAGCAACAAAGAACGTGGCCCCCTCCGAACGGTGGCCCCCTCCAAACATATGTCTGGGCGGGGCCCCTTACAATGCAGAAACTGGAATGCGGTATTTATTTTGCCACTTTTAGGGGCCCCCTTCCTTGCGGGGGGCCCCCTCCGGTTGGAGGGTACGGAGGGCGCTCGCTACGCCTCTGGCATGCACTATCTATATTTGGCCAGAGTTCACTTTCTGTTTCATTAATCTCTTCTGATCAACAGCTTCACAATGTTAACCTTGCAGTGGCTTTGCTGACAGATGGAGGTCTTCTAGATTTTCCTGTCAATGCTGAAGGTGAGTCATAACATAGTAATTGTTCTGGAAGAGAATGATTCTTGCTCTGGTTCATGAAAAGCTAGGATAATCAGCTAGAGAATCTCCTCCAACATGACAACCGCATATTTCATAACATTTCCTTTGCTACACATCTCCTGTATATATCTCATATTTTAACAATCTGGTCTCCACTAAAGAAAAAGAAGTTCTGTTGTTACAATACCCACTGTTTGGTAAGTTAACACCATTTAAACCAAGAATTAAATGATGTAAGATACATCAGTAGTTGCTGAAATTACCACATAGGAGTAAGTGTGTTGACCTCGTTGCCAAAATCAGGATGTGAATGGATTAGTAGATTTTTAGAGACAGAAGGGACCATTATGATCATCTAGTCCAAGCTCCTAAACCACATAGACCACATTCAATTTCACCCAATCATTCCTGAATCAAGTCCAATAACGTTTGGTTGAACTAGAGCATATATTTTAGAGAGACCTCAAGTCTTTATTTAAAGATGTTAAGTGATGGGCATTTTACCATGTTCCCCAGAAAGCTGTTCCAGTGTTAAAAATGGCATCTTTTCCCAGTTGGGTAGTCCACTCATGAACAAGATTGGGGTACATGTATATATCAGCATATGGAGAGGTCATCTATCTGTACCTACATTGCTGGGTAGAGCCGATCAAAAAATGGAAGGTGTGGGAATTATTAAAATTTTTGGTTATTTTTTTCATTAACATTTTGTTTTGGATGTTTTTTTCCAACCAGCTCTACTCATGGATAGCTGTCATTAATGTCAATGCGAGTGATTTGTGAGCATGCAGAGAAAAATTGGAGCCTTCATGCCCTATATATGGAACTTGGATTTCAGTGAACCGTTCTAGTTAAACTGGGAAAACCAAATCTGTGAAAGCCTCTGGGTGTCCCTTTTCTGTGAGCAGGTTAAAAGCATTGGACATCCATTTCTCTAAATGTGGAGGATTGCCTCAAATAATGTCTACAGTTGATTAATGTGGGAAATATAAACTCCAACATCTGTGTATCATTTATGTACAGCTATGTAGGAGAGATCCTCAGCTGATGAGTGTTGGTGTTTAATGGAACTACACTGTTTACACCAGCTGAAGATCTGGCCTACTGGTTCTACTGCAGGTCTATGTTCCGTACAAAGCCATACATTTACATTACTTTAAGAGGATCAGCAAGCCCGTCTCTCATCGTAGCAGTAGTAGTTTGCATACACATTGATGTATTAACTAGCAAAACCCTTTTTCAAACATGAGCTGAGGTTGCTTAGCAGTACCTCATGTACTTTCAGAATATGGCAGTTAGCAGCTAAAAACTGCAACCTTCAAAAAGCAGGAAATACACGCCCCAGAACAAAATGCAAACACTACAAAGCCAGGAAATGAAGAGTTAAGGCAATGTCTGCTACTAGTCACATTATAATAGAATCACAAAAAATACAGTTATCGAGTCTTATTAAATTATCTGCTCTGCTGTCTGCCAGTGAAGAATTGTTTCTTATTGTATATTACTGATCCTTATTCCAATGTGGTAAAGTAGTAAAGGACCCTTTTTCTTCTCCTAACTCATTTAAGAAATCAAGAAAATCTGATAGCTTTACATTTCCTGTTTTGGTTCTTGCTTTAGTTAGATTGTAATTTGGAGAAATTGAAAGATTATCTTCAATGCTTTGACATTTGCAGTCTCTCTATCTCAAGGATTTCTAATGTTTACCAGCAGGCTTCTTTCTTCCTTGTGTATCCACAGATATCGTGAACAGAGATATGAAGACTACATTGCAGGTTTTGTACTGCTTGTATTCGAAATACAAGACCAAAGAAACATGAAGAGTGAAACCAAGAACTAGATTTTCTTGCTAGCGTACTCTGAGTTTAATTTTCAGTCCCTAGCTGTATGTTTGCCACTTTGCACATGCACACACCCTATATGACACTTGTTGCATTAATATGCTTTGAAAAGTGTGTATGCATGCAAAGTTTCATAGTTATATAACTTGCGCTATCTATAATATAAGTGTGTGCACGTATTCAGGGACCAGTGTTTTCTGCTGTTCCCTGGCTGTGAATTTTGCCACAGAAAGAGAATCCACCCCTTGCTTCATCTAATGCCCCCAAAAGCTGTAAAGACTAGTCAATGTGCTTACCCTAGCCCCTGGCTTCAACCCCTTGCCCTTTTATCAGAGAGGGAGCTGGAAGTCATTTTTAGAACTTTGCACCTGTACTTGCACTGAGGTGGCTGCAGCATCATGATGGAGTTGGAGTCCATGGATAGATTCCATGAGGGCTTGAAGCCCATAGTCTAATAACTCCTGTACTACATTTTCAGGCAGGATGATGAGGATAATAATTTTTAAAAGTGGCTAGTGATATGAAACTTGGCAAGACGTGAAATGTTTGAAAAAATCTGCTTGCTTGCTTGCCTCTTAAAATACATTTACATTGAAGGGATTGAGAACCCTATACAGGCCATCCACTGTACAGTATTGTGGATTTCCCCCGGTCCTCGGCACCTCCTACAAAACCATGAAAGAGCCCCCTTATTTGCCCTTTAATCTAGCACAAGATTGTGGCCTACTGCACCCCTCTTCTCCCTGCAACTCTTGTGCACCTACACATGGCCATCCTGAATACTAGTCTCTGCACTACCTAAGTGCAAGGGGAGAGGCTAACATGACTCCACCTTCCCCCTTACAAGGGTGCATGGGAGGGTGGGTTGGGGTGTGGCTCATTCTATCCTTGTAACACTCAGGGTATATCTACACTACGGGATTAATCCGAATTTACAGAATTCGATTTTTGGCAACAGATTGTATAAAGTCGAATGTATGCGGCCACACTAAGCACATTAATTCGGCGGTGTGCGTCCACTTACTGGGGCTAGCGTCGATTTCCGGAGCGTTGCACTGTGGGTAGCTATCCCATAGTTCCTGCTGTCTCCTCCACCCACTGGAATTCTGGGTTGAGATCCCAAAGCCTGATGGGGCCAAAAACATTGTCGCGGGTGGTTCTGGGTATATCCTCCCCCTCCCTCCGGGAAAGCCACAGCAGACAACCGTTTTGCGCCTTTTTCCTGGGTGAACAGTGCAGACACCATATCGCGGCAAGCATGGAGCCTGCTCAGCTCAAGATAGCAGTCATGAACATTGTAAACACCTCGCGCATTATCGTGCAGTTTATGCTGAACCAGAACCTGAAAAACCAGGTGACAAGGAGTAGGCTACGGCAGCGCGGCGGTGAGAGTGATGAGGACATGGACATGGACTTCTATCAAACCGCGGGCCCTGGCGCTTTGGAGATCATGCTGTTAATGGGACAGGTTATAGCTGTGGAACACCGATTCTGGGCCCGGGAAACAACCACAGACTGGTGGGACCGCATAGTGTTGCAGGTGTGGGATGATTTCCAGTGGCTGCGAAACTTTTGCATGCGTAAGGGCACTTTCATGGAACTTTGTGACTTGCTTTCCCCTGCTCTGAAGCGCCAGAATACCAAGATGAGAGCAGCCCTCACAGTTGAGAAGCGAGTGGCGATAGCCCTGTGGAAGCTTGCAACACCAGACAGCTACCGGTCAGTCGGGAATCAATTTGGAATGGGCAAATCTACTGTGGGGGCTGCTGTGATGCAAGTAGCCAAAGCAATCACTGAGGTGCTGCTACGAAAGGTAGTGACTCTGGGAAATGTGCAGATCATAGTGGATGGCTTTGCTGCAATGGGATTCCCTAACTGTGGTGGGGCAATAGATGGAACCCAAATCCCTATCTTGGCACCGTAGCACCAGGATACCCAGTACATAAACCGCAAGGGGTACTTTTCAATGGTGCTGCAAGCACTGGTGGATCACAAGGGACGTTACACCAACGTCAACGCGGGCTGGCTGGGAAGGGTTCATGACGCTTGCGTCTTCAGGAACACTACTCTGTTTAAACTACTGCAGCAAGGGACTTACTTCCCGGACCAGAAAATAACCGTTGAGGATGTTGAAATGCCTATAGTTATCCTTGGGGACCCAACCTACCCCTTAATGCCATGGCTCATGAAGCCATACACAGGCAGCCTGGACAGGAGTCAGGAGCTGTTCAACTACAGGCTGAGCAAGTGCAGAATGGTGGTAGTATGTGCATTTGGACATTTAAAAGGTCGCTGGCGCACGTTACTGACTCGCTCAGACCTCAGCCAAACCAATATCCCCATTGTTATTGCTGCTTGCTGTGTGCTCCACAATCTCTGTGAGAGTAAGGGGGAGATCTTTATGGCGGGGTGGGAGGCTGAGGCAAATCGCCTGGCTGCTGATTATGCGCAGCCAGACACCAGGGCGATTAGAAGATCACACCAGGAAGCGCTACGCATCAGAGAAGCTTTGAAAACCAGTTTCATGACTGGCCAGGCTATGGTGTGAAAGTTCTGTTTGTTGAAAACCCGCCCCCTTGATTGACTCATTCCCTGTAAGCCAACCACCCTCCCCCCTTCGATCACAGCTTGCTTTCAAAGGAAATAAAGTCACTATCATTTAAAAATCATGTATTCTTTATTAATTGATTATAAACATAGGGAGAGAACTGACAAGGTAGCCAGTGTGGGGTTTGGGAGGAGGATAGGAGGGAAGGAAAAGGCCACTAAAAAAATTCAATATAATGACAGCCTTTTGGTTGGGCTGTCCACTAGGGTGCAGTGGGAGGGTGCACGGAGCCTCTCCCCCCGCGTTCTTACACGTCTGGGTGAGGAGGCTATGGAACATGGGGAAGGGGGAGGGAGGTTATACAGCGGCTGCAGTGGCACTCTGTGATTCTACTGCTGTTCCTGACTCTCCACCAGACGCCAGAGCATGTCCATTTGATCACGCAGCAGCCCCAGCGTTGCAGCCTGCCACCTCTCATCTCGAGTGTCCCTCATGACCTCAAGTTCACTGGCATCTTTCCTGTACTTTGAGACCATGTCCTTCCACTCATTCAAATGACCTCTTTCATTGCGGGTGGATTCCATGATTTCCGAGAACATCTCGTCTCGTGTCCTCTTTTTCCTTTTTTTCTGAGATAGCCTTCGGGATGGAGGAGGGAGGCTTGAAAAATTTGCAGCTGCTGGAGGGAGGGGAAAAAAGGAGAGAAGTTTTTAAAAAGATACATTTTACAGAACAATGCTTATCCTCTTTCACGGTGAACACCACTATTCACATTACATAGCACAAGTGATTTCAGTGCAAGGTCGCATTTTGCATCTTAATATTGAGTGCCTGTGGCTTTGGTGTTAGAGATCACAGACACAGGTCCGGGCAACAGAATTCGGCTTGTATGCGGCCATGGTAAGCCATTGTCTTTCAGCTTCTGTGCCCTCCTTTCCTGCATACCAAGCAGAGCCCATAGAGTGCTGCGGTTTTCCTGTTAACCTGCAGCAGCAGAAAACAAACTAACCCCCCCCCCCATCCAATTCTCTGGGATGATCGCTTTATCCCTCCCCCCACCGTGTGGCTGGTATCAGGGAAGATCTCTGCAGATACCAAACTAACCCCCCTGCCATCAATTATCTGGGATGATCACTTTACCCCTCCCTCCACCGCATAGCTGGTATCAGGGAAGATCCCTGCTAGCCAAACGCGAAAAGCTCAGTGCCATTTTCCCCCCCACACACCGCTTGGTTAACTACAGGGAAGGATTTCTTTTCAGGCACAGGCAAACAGCCCAGTAGGAAGGGCCACCTCTGTCCCCTTAATTAAATTCCTGTATTTCAACCAGGTTACCATGAGCGATATCACTCTCCTGAGGATTACACAGTGAGATAAAGAACGGATGTTGCTTGAATGCCAGCAAACACTGGGACCATACGCTGCCAGGCTTTGTCATGCAATGATACCAGATTACTTGCTATTAGCATGGCGTGGTCAAGTGTCCTACCATGGAGGATGGAATAAGGCTGCACTGCCCAGAAACCTTGTGGAAAGGTTTTTGAAGTACCTCCAGGAGAGCTTCATGGAGATGTCCCTGGAGGATTTCCGCTCCATCCCCAGACACTTGAACAGAGTTTTCCAGTAGCTGTACTGGTCGCAAATGCATCCCAAGTCCTCAGGGCAAATTAATCATTAAAAAACGCTTGCTTTTAAACCATGTTTTATATTTTAAAAGGTAAACTCACCTGAGGTCCCTTCCATGGGGTCATGGTTTTGGATACTGCCTGGGGAGGGTTGGGAGGGTACTTCAGTCAGGCTGAGAAAAAGATCCTGGCTGTTGGGGAGAACAGAGTGCTGTGTGCCCTCCGCAAGCTCGTCCTCGTCCTCCTCTTCCCTGTCCACAGAATCCTCAGGTGTGGCTGAGATTACCCCTGCCTTGGAATCCACGGTCAGAGGTGGGGTAGTGGTGGCAGCCCCCCTAGAATTACATGCAGCTCAGCGTAGAAGCGGCATGTCTGCGGCTCTGACCCGGAGCGACCATTTGCCTCCTTTGTTTTTTGATAGGCTTGTCTGAGCTCCTTAACTTTAACGCAGCACTGATCTGAGTCCCTATTGTGGCCTCTCTCCATCGTGCCCTTGGAGATTTTTTCAAAAGTTTTGGCATTTCATCTTTTGGAACGTAGTTCTGCTAGCACTGAATCCTCTCCCCATATAGCAATCAGATCCAGTACCTCCCGTACGGACCATGCTGGGTGCTCTTTTTCGATTCTTGGACTGCATGGTTACCTGTGCTGATGAGCTCTCTGTGGTCACCTGTGCTCTCCACGCTGGGCAAACAGGAAATAAAATTCAAACGTTCGTGGGGCTTTTCTTGTCTACCTGGCCAGTGCATCCGAGTTCAGATTGCTGTCCAGAGCAGTCACAACGGTGCACTGTGGGATAGCTCCCGGAGGCCAATACCGTTGAATTGCGACCACACTAACCCTAATTTGAAATGGCAATATCGATTTCGGCGCTACTCCCCTCGTCTGGGAGGAGTACAGAAATCGATTTTAAGAGCCCTTTATTTCGAAATGAATGGCTTCGTTGTGTGGACGCGTGCAGGGTTAATTCGATTTAACGCTGCTAAATTCGAATTAAATTCAGTGTAGACCAGGCCTCAGAGTCCAGCACTGACGGGAGTTTATATTGAAACCTTTTTGTAGGTGCCACTTCTGAGTTTGCCTCTGTGGGGCACACAACCTGTATTGGGACTATACAGGATACCTATACTATACGACACCTCCAGCAGCTGCCACTAAGGCAGTGCACCCCCGCAGTCCCCACCCTAATGTTGCTGTGGCTGCAAAAGCACACTCCTCTCCTTTAATTGCCACCCTTGTGTTTAAGTCCTAGGCCCTTTGAGGCTTTCTTCAGCTTCATTTGACCTTAAAGTTATTTTAAATTTGTATTTCGTGTTTATTCGTACGATGTGTAAAGATTTCTAAGATGGGAAAAAGTGAGTTGTTATGATTTTATTTTGGCATCCCTTTTAACCAGTTTAATTTCCTGTAGTCAGTCACTCTGACATTTGATCCCTGACCAGATCCCTCAGTCTGTGTATTAACATGGGAAACCACGGCACTCCAAGTTTCAGTGCTGACATTTAAGAATTTGTTGTGTCTAGTTCTTGATTGTGCAGTCTAAAAGAGATCCTTAGATGGCAATATTGATAAATCTTCAAGTTCTGGCTTTGAAAAGTTATAATTATGCAAAACTACTAAAGGAGAGAGTTCCACAAACTGCCATGAACATCATAATCCCATTTGCATTGACAATAATTATCAAGATACATTTTACAAAGGAAAATCCAATGTCTGGAGCCAACAAGTTACCAAAAAAGAGCATCTTGCTTCAATAGTTAATTAAATCAGCTATTCCAAAAGATTTGTATCTGACATACATTCTTAGGGTTATCTCATGTATGAATCTCTGTAGGTATCTTGTTTTATTCTCCTGATGGGCTCCAAACATCTGATGGGGGAAGACCTTAAAAGTTTGTGTTCTTTATTCACTGGTACTTTTATCAGAACATTACATGAAGATTAGAACACAGATAGATTACTGAGGATAAAGAAATAAAATGTCCATCACAGAGGGATTTAATGACTCTGGGGACTGGTACTATGATATAGGTACAGCCTTTTGCCATTAGGTAATTGGTTAGAATCCAGCCCATGTTGCTAGTGACTGGAAGTCATTACTAGATGATGTATTTTTAGTGGCCTATGTGAAATGAGTTGGTGATCTCAGTCCAGTTCCTAGCTAGGCAGTAGTCTGTATCACACAAATGACCCTTTCCTGCTTTTTGCAGATCCTTTCCTACTTTTAACATCCCTATTTTACAGATGGAAAAAATGAGGCACAGAAAGGTTAGCAAGTTAATGCAGAGACCAAGAATATGACCCATAAGTGCTGGCTCACAATTCCTTCCTCCAGAAACCACACCTTCAAATTTTCCCTTTTCCTTTCTCCAAAACATGTCTGTCCATTAACCATGCCCCCTCCATCACCAGATCAAGAGTGCAATTCCCGCAGCTGATCACATAAAAGCTCTTCAAATGTGTTATTCTGAAATGAATGAAGGATGCTACCTGTCTTGAAAATTGGAGATGGTCCTGATTTTGGAACATTTTGCACTCTTTTCGTAAAAGGGAAGTTCCAATAAAGAATGGAATGGAATGGAAGGTGGGGGTGGAGGGAAGGCAAATATTTAGATTTCATCTCATAGCATTTAAAATCTTGTGGTCTGATCCTCAGCTGGTGTAAATAAATACAGCTCTTTTAAGGACAATGGATCGATTTATGCCAGATAACTATCTAGCTCCTGAATAGGTGGGTGGACTACGCTCTCCTTTTCACCTCAAGTTCTCGTAAGCCCTTTTGTAACGAGTAATCTTTTTATTTTTGCTGTATGTTTTCAAAAGGATGACAACTAATATGCTTGAATCAGTAACTTTAAAATAGAGGCTGAAAATGAATATTTTAATATGTCTTTCACACTTTGAGCCAATTCATAATGTGCATGATGTCTTGGAATACTTTGATAAGCATGTGTCTGATTATAAAAAAACCTATGTCTGATTTGTGAAGCATAGTAATCCATCAGACAGCCACCCACTCCATAATTTCCTATAGAAATATGTACAAGTGCACTACTTATGTATGGGACACAGTCATAGATTTGTCATGGGTTGATTAGTAAATACAGAGTGACAGTGCTAAAGCACATATTCCATCAGCATGGAACTGTGGAAAGAAGAATTATTTATTATTATTCTAAGATGTTATTTGTGCCTGGCACAACCAGTGACAGACTTGTTCCCTTTTTTCTCTTATGATTATCAGTCAATAAAAGAAAAACAAGCCTGCTTGTTCTGTATTAACTGGCAAATCTATCATGACATTTTAAGTATACCATGACATGTCCATATTGGGGCATTCAGTTGCCTTGCCATATAATTAAATACACAAATGAAACTGTCCTGTAATTTTTAAATCCTAGAAATTAAGCATTCCCCGAGGGGAGAATTGGGTGTGCTACTAGAATTCTAATCTATTCTGTTTTCATTACACCATATAAGTAGGCATATAAATTGAATTATGATGGGTTGAAGACTGGTAAGTATTTCTAAGGAGCCAATGGCTCTGAGTGTATCAAATAATTTTAGAAGACAGAAAAAATATTGCATTTTTCTATTAAATATTCAACAGGTGGTCCAAGATGCTGCTAGTAGGGTGAATGCTAAACGATTCACCCCATGCAGGGTGTTATCAGCTTGTTATATTGCCCTCATTTTAAAGATGGGTACACTGAGGCAGAGAAGTGACTTGTAAGTAGCTACACAGTGAGCCACCAGTGAAGACTTGAGCAGTACTGACAGGGTCCTAAGCCTCGCTCCCATCCTTATTCCTTTAGGTTGTACTGTCTCTCAAGCAGATATACTGTCTAGCAGACAGCGGAAGAGAAGAACAGCACTGAGAAGAGAATCTCTGAGGACAGGAATGTTGGCAGCAGGCCCAGTTACTCAATGTGCACTCAGTGCACTTGCACAAGGCCCCATCTTGGGCCAGGAAAGGGGCGGGGCATCATAGGGGGTGAGGGGCAGAGGAGGGCTCATTCTGCCTCGTGTGGCAAAGCCCACAGGCTGGAGCAGGGAACCAGACCAGACCTATGGGACAGGAGCCTGTGGGTGATTGCAGCCAGGCAGGCTCACTTTCCAACACCTCAGGGGCTCCCACCCTGTGGGGCAGGACCTTACTGTCTCCCATCCCCCCAGGGGCAAGGAAGGTGTGCAGAGGCCCAATTTCCATTGTGCATAGGCCCCAAAATTCTTTAATCCGGGCGCTGGCTGGCAGGAGGCCTGTGGAAAGAAGGGCCGATGGAAGGGTGGAGTTACTGTGATGCACTGATGGTAAGCTTAAAGCACAGGATACAGTGGATGTCCAAAAGCATCTAGATTTGTTATAGAATCAAAAGGAAAACAAATAGACATAACTAATTTTAATACAGCAGGCTCTGTAAAACTCATAAGATCGGGATTCCTGGCCCTCTACAAGACAGGAATTCAATCATCTTTCCTAAGAGCTACTTCCTATGGGATTCCTTAATCACTTTTGAACTCCCCAGTGTGGGGCCAAACTGCAATAGGAACCTCTCCCAGCATGCTTTCCAGGTAGCTGGCCCTTTACATTTGGGAGCAACAAGCAGCTGTAGTCCTAAAATGGCCATTATATGTTTGACTGCTGAAGGCGAACACCTCTTTTCCTTCCGGAGGTAAGTATCTTTTTTTTCTCCTTTTCTAATTCTTGAAGAGATGGTTTGTCCCCAGAGTTACCTGCCACCACCTTGTTAACAACTAGGTTTTAAACCTTAGACATCAGTTAATCAAAGTTTCCCCTCCCCCTGAATTCAGAAGAAAGGTACAACTTCATTGCTCTAAGGTCTAACAGCTGTTCTGAGTTTTTCCATGCTTTATTTTTCAAGGAATTTATTTCAGAATTAGAAATAACTGGTGATATTAGTAGGGAGGCTGCAGAAAACAAAGCAGAAGAAAGGCCATGCTACATCATCCCCTCTGTTGATGCAGAGGCTGGTGGATCTCACATATAAGCTCAAATTTCCAGGGGGAACACAAAGGGAGAGAGAGACTAGACTGGGGATTAAAGTGAATCTTAATTCAGGAGCATCACTGAAGGTTAAAACCCAGGGAGCTCTTTTTCAGCCAGCAGGTTGTTGAATCTGAAATTGAAAATAAAAATCTCCTTTTTTCCCCTTTTGAACTTTGGTTTAAAAAACATCAGAACACCTTTTTTTCTATTGATTGTTTTTGTCCACAGCCCAGTGACTGCAGGCTCCAAAACTTGGGTTTTCTCTCACCCCATTAAAACAAGTGTGTCCTGAGCCCCTCAACTTCAGCAACCTAAGCAAAATGGAAGGCTTTAAGGATTTCATCCAGAGACGTTTCTAGGGTGCTTTTCTCAAATTTAAATCTATGAAATCTCACTCACCCAGGTGGAAAAGACCCATAGCCTCTGAAATTATATAAAACAAGGTAAGTATTGAGTAGAGTAGGCCAGAAAATGATTTTTTTCTCAATGGAAAATTTGGAATTTTTGGTGAAAAATTAAAAATAAGAGTGCCTTATGGGTACCCATGCTTCATGCTCTCCTTTGGCTCTATAGGCTGGGATTCCTGATGCACCATGGTCTCCCTCTTGGTGAGGGGTACATCATGGAAAGTCATATGGCTGCAGTGCATTATGGGAGATGAAGTCTGGCACAGGAGCCTGATCCATAGAGAAGAATGGGAACATGAAGCAACTGAACCGCAACTCCTGTGAGGCACTGCAGTGGCATATCAGGAAAAAAAATATTTCCGGTTCTGGGTATTCATTTCTTTGACAAAAAATAAAAATTTTCTGTGGCCACTTTTTGTGAAAACTTTGTTTAGTTACAAACCTTACCTTCCATCAAAAACCTGTTTTGATAGAAAATTTACATGAGCCCTATTCTGTGTCTTCAACATGACTTGTGTGCCATTGCACTCCAATAGATGCAAATGTATTCCTGGTTTTGGATGTCTCAAAGGACTACCTGTTGCCCAAACCATTATGCATTAGCCCAGGCTAACGTCAGGGTTACCAACATGGAATTTTATCTGTCCATGCCCCAACATAGTAGATCTAAGTCATGTCTTTCATATGACATATGGTGGGGATGGGATGGGGTGCTTGTGGATTACATGAGAAAGCGAATAGATTCCACTTTGGTTTTACCTCATGATTCAATGTAATTAATACCTCTGGCCTCAAACATTTTTTCTCTGTATTTGTCAGCTTTTATGATGGACTTCATGTTACTTTAATGGTGGTGAATGTAGCTGGCTGAACACCCCTTGAGACTGAAGCCCCCACTTTGCTACCAGGACACTTACAGCTCAGGTAATGGCAATGTAAACTCCCTTCCTGATGCCATAGAAAATGAATGTACCTCAAACCAGTATTGGAGAATCCAACTATTTATTTACCTACAGGAATAGCCCCAGTAATGGACTAGTTGGAATTGTAAGAAAGCAGTTCTGGCTCAATGCTCCCTTAGTCCTTCAGGTTCTGGTAAGATTGCCGACCGGATGTGTTGTAACAGATCGCTTTGTTGTTGTTGTTATGGAAGGGCTTTGTCTAGGATGCTTTGCCATGAAGCTAGAAGGTCGGAAATTGCTGTTGAAACTCCTTTCAGCGGATCCCCACAGCAGGAATTTTGACTCTGGCCCATCTCTAATTGAGAACCCATGTAAAACACATACCTTGTACTTTCCACAGAGCAGATGGTGCAACAGGCTTTACTGACTACAGTCAGTAAAATAACAGATTGTCTAGAAAAGTTTGTTCACTCTTGGCAGACAATTGAATCTAGAGTGCAGCATGTTGCTTAAGCTTATTATACATTTCAGCAAAAGTGGGCAGCCAGTGAAATTTTTGTCATTGGCTTTACTGAAAGCTCCTTAAACTAAAAGAGAGAGAGATGTTGGAAGTTGATTCATGTTAAATGATTTGGCCACCTGTTGGGTGTATATGTGTGTACCCCCTTTGGAGAAGACTTGTGGTATTGTCAGTAGAAAAGACATTTTTGTATGTTTGGGATTAATTTACTTGCCAGACTTTTTTTTTTTTTAAAGTATACTGGAAACCTCTTACACCTAGTGTGTCATATTTCAAAAGTTTTTAAAACCGTGCTTTGTTTCCAATATTGCGTATGAGAAAACTGAGCTTTTAAATGTATTAAAAGCTGGGTCATGTATATTAATTCTCTGTCACAATAGCAATTTTGATTCTTGGAAGGATAGCTAGGTAAGTGCAAATAAGTCTTTAGCCACGTCTATGCTGGCATGTTTAGCTTTTTTAAAAGCTTTCTGTAAAGATCTACAATGGCAAGAAGCGAGTTGCTGTGCGCAACAAGTTGTATTGATCCCACATAACCTAGGAAGTGTGCTAATACTCTTGAGCACCATCTACTGTCACATTATCTGTTAAGTAACTCTTATGGAGGCACTGGGGAAAGAGAGTGAGCCTGGTAGTTTGGTCTCCCTAATTCTAGGTGAATGCCCTAAGTTCAAGACCCTGCTGCAGTGACTATGTATTTATATATAAAAAGTGGAAAAGCTTCAACAGGAGAGACTGAGAGAGCCCCACGCCAGAATACTCCCTAGTCCAGTAGCTAACCAACTCTCTTGCAATGTAGGTGATTGTAGCCTGCCGGGGCACTCACCACCGCAGTGCCTCCTGCTGATCAGTCTGGGAATTAGCTCATCCATCTCAGGAATGCCCTCCTCTGGCCGGTTCCTCCCCTGCCCTTACCTGCCCCTCTGCAGTCCCTTTATCTCCACCAGTTCAGGCCCTGCTGCATCCCTCCCAGACCACAGTGCCCCACACTCTGGGTCTCCCCTCCCAGGGGAACCCCAACCCCCTATACCCACCTTGCCTCAGTGGCTACTGCCAGTTGTCATCGAGCCCCTTCTCTCAGGGGCAAACTGCAGTCTGAAATGGCCACTCATCACTGGCAAGGGGGTTAGACCTGCTGCCTTTTCTTGCCCTCACTGCCTCCCTGCAGCCCTAGTACCTCCTCAAGCCTTCACTCAGGTGGCGCTGCAAATAGTCAATCAGCCTAGGCTCTGGTTCAGAGCAGGGTGTGAAACAAAGTCTCTCAGTTCCAACCTGCACTCAGGTGGGGCTGCAAACAAATTCAGTTAACTCAGGCTTTCCTTCAGCTAGCCTGAGGGAGGGGGAGACTGCCACCCACCACTTGGGTGACAGGGGGGATGCAGGCCCTCCCACTCAACTGCGTCCTAGCCCAGGGCCCTAAGGGTGGCGGAGGGGTCTGCCACCACGTCAGCGGGTTTCCAAGCCGCAACACGCTGACTCACCCACTGCCAGCCTTGCAGCCAGACAGCGGTCTACTACCCCATGGCCACTTGCACTCTCCCCGCTCAAGGGTACCTGCTGGTCCGGTGAGGTAAGGTGATCGGCAGGGGCCTCAGTTGCCAGCAGAAGCTCTGCCGGGGTTGGGCCAGCCGGTGATCCAGGCCAGTCGTCTGTCTCCTGCGGGGTCGGGTCATCTGGGTGGTCCGGGCCAGTTATCTGCTTCCTGTGGGGTCAGGTCATCCAGGAGTCTGGGTGGTCCGGGCCACTCGTCTGCTTCCCCCGGGGTCAGGTCAGTCCAGGGTCCATGTGGTCTGAGCCAGTCATCTGCACTCTGCGGGCCCGCTGCCACCTCCCAGCACGAGTGCTCAGGGGATGTGTCTGTCCCATCCAGTAGCTGGGCCCCTACTGAGCTTCCAGGTCCCACCTTTATACTTCTGGCCCCACCCCTTGGCTTCTGGGGGCAGAGGTAGGAGGTAAGGCTCCACCCACGAGGGTGTGGAGCCACCCTCTTCCTCTGTGTTTGGGGAGGGTCAGTCCACCTCACTACAGTAACCCATGTTCAAATTCCTTCTCACATAAAGAGCAGGGGGGAACTGAACACTGGTTTCCTAAGACCGTAACCATGGGGCTAAAGATTATAAGGAAGGGCCTTCTCCTCCTCTAGTCATTCTTTACTTCTGTCAAAGTGCCTGAAAGTTTAGACTTGACTTTTTTTGACTTTTCCATTTGCCAAAAAATATTTTGAAAAATCTAAATTTAAAAAATTGTTTTTGGTTCAACCCAAAGTAAAAATTGTTTACAATTTTTTTGGACTTGCTGGCAAACCAAAAAAGCCATTATTAGCAAAGCTTGAGTTGACTCCCTGGTTAAAGTTGTGTCAGAAGTTTTCAGATTAATAGGAACTTTAAACCTTTATTTTGTAAAAATTTCATTGAAATGACAAAAACCAAAACACAGAATACAAACTTTGAGCGTGACTTGAATTTTCATTGTGGGCTGATGAAAAATGAATTGATAGAGTGAGAATAATGCGAATTAAAAAATTTGATGACAAATCTGCAGTGAGGCAAACACCATTAGGAAAGAAAATGGAGAGTGATTAACTGACCCCCTCCCCCAACTCTATAGCCTAGAGGGAAGTTACCTGAGCTGGGAAAGAGGGGACTAGGACTTCACATCTTAACTCTTCTCATTGCTGTCTACATTTCCATGCAATTTACCACCCTTATTTTTGACTGAGGCCATGAACCCCAATCTAGAAGACGGTCAGGAAAGAGCTGCCGAAAACTTCCCTCTACCATCCTCCATTTTTAATGTAAGTTAGCAGAGAGCTTATGCAAAGTCACTTCCATCACTGAACTCAGGTCTCTAAAACGACAAACTCCAATCTTATCCACCGCACCCCACTGCCATTTTGAGACACCTGTTGAAAAACAGAAATTACGGGTGCATTCAGAAGGCTTGTTTTTTTTTTTTGTTAAAGATAGCACAAGGAGAAAGGGTTAGGCTAGAGCACATATTGAAATGCAGTTGGAACAAGGTTTTGTCCTTTCTGTACCGGGCAAGCAAGCCATATTAGAAACCTTTCTTGATCTGGAAGCATAAAGAAATAAAATCTAAATATGGTGCTGTGGCAGAGGTTCCTGATCAAGTGTATTATCATTTGTATGGCAGTAGTGCCTAGAAACCCCAGTCAGGGGCCAGGACCCCATTGCTCTCTAGGCACTGTATAAACACTGAACAAAAAATGGTCCCTGGCCCCCAGAGCCTTAGCTGTCTGGACTATTGAGGCTGCTACAGCTCGTTGCAGGAACAACTAGCCTGAGCACCTGGAGATCCAAATTCTAGTCCCATCGCAGGTTTCGCCATGTAAACAGATTTGTTTCTAAGCAGGAATGTTTGTTTATGGAGGAGTGTGATTAATCTGTGTTGGGTCTGCTTGTATAGAAAATGTCACACTCATCCCAGCATGTTGTGACATCTTCCTACACCAGAGGAATATGTAAACTGTTTCCCAAAGTTAAAATAAAAGTTTACAAGCTCAGTTGAAGCAATATTTTTTTAAAAATTGGTTCAAAGGACTTTCAAAGAAATTTGCATGTTCACAGTTTATCTGATCTCCCCCCACTCAACCCATTGAACACTGAGCGCTATAAGGACACTCGTTTAGAGTCATCCCTCCCCTGCTCTCTTTCTGGCTACCACAGGTTTAGTTTCTTGGACACAACTGCTGGGATGCGACAAATAGCCGGTTTCTGACATATATTTTGTGGGTGCTCAGATTCGGAGATAATCTGGGCTATATAAGTACTTTAAATAGCTAGAGGTGCTCTCTGCAGGACTCACATGCATATCCTTATGCTTGCTGAGAAGCCCGTTAAAGTAGGTTAAACTGCTTTAATGCACAGGGCCTGATCTCTTGATAGCCCCTAGGCTATTCAGTCAGACAGTCATAGGACTTTTCATATCATATCCTACCAGTGGTTTCTACAGTCTTGTACCCTGCCGCCAACAGTGGCTTAATACTAGATAATTTAGAGGATGGTGCAAGAAACCCTACAGTAGGCATTTATGGGATAACTGCCCCCAGAGAAAATTCCCTCCTAACCCCCAACAATTACAGGTTGGCTTGTGCCCTGAAGCTTGAGGGTTGCTATGTAGCTTTCAAAACTCTTGTTCATTTTTAATATATTATTTTAACTCTGGATATTCTTGTTATCCATATAAATGTCTATTTTTAAAAACTCTGCTGAGATCGTAGCCTCATTTAGTGGCAGTGAGTTCCACAGGCTAATTGTGCATTTTGTCATCTGAGACCAGGCTTCTTTTCAGTCATGTCAGTTTGGAAAGTAGAAGCTCTCTAAGTGCCTTTTATGTCTTAAGTAACTTTGTGTTATAAGTTCTTTGCTGCCACTTCTTCATAGCCTATTATCATCAGTCTGTACCGTTCAGTCCCCCGATTTCCTAAGGCGGTATTGGACAAACCATGGATAACTTTTCAGAGTCCTGCAGGAAGCTACACTGATGTATGCTTCTATTGTTTGTCTGTTAGAGATGAACTCAAAGAGAAAGCCCCTTGATAAGAACTTTACAAAACTTAGCTGAACTTTGCAGCTGGACCTTAGCTTTGCTGAATATGCGAATACTAATGAGCATTCCCATCCCTGGATTCAATCAAACTGCCTATAAAAATGACCTAAGTTGCCTGTAAACAAGAAATTAGAATGATCCAGCTTCATGTAATGAAGACAAATGGGAAGTTCTGCAGCCTGCTGAGATAAATGTTCTGAACCTGGGTGGATTCATAAGGTGGAAACATGAAGTCTAAACAAGCTGATTGATATAGTCAAGATATTATTAGGATTTTTTTTAAAGGTACAGTGAGCACACGTCCCAATTTTGTTTTGCTTTCAAAGATTCCAGTGTTCTGAGATATATTCTCTACACTTAAAATAGGGAATACCACTGGAACTGGTATCATCTGTAGAAAAACCGAAGAAAGCTTTGAAATGATAGTGACTATAAAACTAAAACTTTTTTAGGATTGCCTAAGTATATAAGAAAAATATCAGTTATAGGTCTAGGAAAATAGCAGCAGCAGCAAATTATTCCTACTTATTCCTAAGAGAAATTTCCAGGTTCATTATGCGTCAAATATTATTTTAATTGATTTTAGTACCTTTGTAAAAAAGAACAATCTGGAGTGCTGTTGAAAAATTACATACCCTCAAAAAATGATGTTGGCAGTGCCTTGTTCTTTGCTTTTCTTCATTTTTTGCTCCAAGTTGTGTATCTTTTCTAACTCGCAGATACTAGTCTTGGATTTTATTTGGTTTTACCGGAATCTGGTCTTTGCCTATTCATCCAGTGCTGTCTCAGCTGGTTCCTTCCACTTGAAGAGAAGAGGAAGCTCTGTCTGCCCACTGGCCCTCACAACCCTTCCAGGCTTGTAACTTGACCTCTGATGGACCAAAAAATCAAAAGGAACAATGGCCTAGTGGTTAGGGCACTATGGAGCCCTGAAGTCAAGGCCCTGCTCTGCTACAGACTTCCTGTATGACCTTGGATAAGTCACTTAGATTCTCTGTGCCTCAGTGTCCCCATTTGTAAAATGTGGATAATAGCACTTCCTTAGAGGTGAATTGTGAGGATAAATACACTAAACATTGTGAGGTGCTCAGATACTATAGTAATATGGGGTCATATAAGTGCCTGAGATAGGGACTCTTTGCCCAAGGAAAGGGTCCACTGGTACATAACTTCAGTCTGAAGCTGACAACATTTATCTTGAATATGTCAACAGACAATAGAATGGAGTGCCTCTTCTTTTTCCTTCCCTGCTCCCTTTCTCTTTGTTCTACCAGTGTTTGGTTGAGAAATTGACTTGATAATACAGAAGGCTTTATAAATAATCTAAGAACATTTTAATAGAATGCCAAGTCATAGCTCTGGCTTTGGGGAGCAAAGTAACATAAAAATAATTCTTAAACCATGACACATACCAAGGAGTGTTTAGTTAGTTCTTTGTAAGCTAACAGCCCAGCTTGATATATTCAATGAAATGGACACCTGCTAGGTTTTACTTTGGTACCGAGTCTCAGCATAGTAATTCAAAGTTTCCAGTAACACAGGACACCACGGAGTGCTACAGATGGCAGAGTGGGGATAAGAAGTGACCTGCAAAAGGTGAGAAAAAACTATCTGGGATTTTCTGACTTGAAAATAAAGTGACACTCCTCAACTTACACTACATAAAAGAATGTGATGGCACCAACTGAGTGGTAGTGATATCTGTGCTAGACAAAGTATGCAGTCTCAGGCTCTTAATGTGGGCCTGAGCCATCCACACCTCTTGGGCTGCTGCTGCCCTGTTCCCTTAAAGAGATACTTTCATAGTATATCATCCAGGATGCGGATCTTGTGACTGTCATCCGTCACCATGGAGGAATGTAACATACTTTATCTGGGGGTTATGTCTTAAATTAATCTGGAAATGGAAGTTAGTGCAGAATGGGCCAGCCCGTGTGTTAAGCAAAGGGTCTCTCCATAAGCACGGTGCTCTGTAATGTATGTATTTGGGAGGTTAACTCCTCCTGCTGCTCACTTTACCACACTGTTTTTAGTGTGCTAGTTTGTTCAGTGCTAGTGTGGGTATGTCTACCCATGCTGGAAATTACACCTTCAGCTTGAAGTGTAGACGTACCCTAAAAAGTTTCTTTCATCCGCTTCCATGCTGCCATGGTTGTGGTCAGCAGAGATGCTAGAACTGGAGTCCCATTAATATAAAAGAGGGGACTACTGGCAGGGTGTCTTCATATTGGGCCCATTCCCAGCCTTTGGAATTTGCTCCCGTGATGGTCCAAAATAATTTTTTTTTTCTGACCAATAGTGAACACCCAGCTCTTCCACCTTGGCTTCAAGGGAGGAGGGAGATTTGTGGGATTTATGAGGGGGTCTGTTGGAAAGGGTTTAATCTTCATGTTATCCAAAGAGTTATTGAGAGGGTGTGTTAACTTAATGGGGTTGTTCTCTATTTAAAGGTTTCACACTTCAACCTCCCTGGACACTCAGTTACAGACCTAAAAGTCACAATTCTTCAACAAAAAAATGTCAAAAACAGACTACAACGAGAAACTGCAGAGCTGGAATTAATTTGCAAACTGGACATCATTAAATTAGGCTTGAATAAAGACTGGGAGTGGATGGATAATTACACAAACTAAAAACTATTTCCCCAGGCTAATTTTTCCCCCTACTGTTACTCACACCTTCTTGTCAACTGTTTGAAATGGGCCATCCTGATTATCACTACAAAAGTTTTTTTTTCTCCTACTGATAATAGCCCACCTTAACTGATTTGTCTCGTTAGAGTAGGTATGGCAACCCCCATCTTTTTATGGTGTGTGTGTGTGTATCTATCTATCTATCTATCTATCTATCTATCTATCTATCTATCTATCTATCTATCTATCTATCTATCTATATCTTCCTCTGTATTTTCCACTCCATGAATCGGATGAAGTGGGTTATAGCCCAAAAAAGCTCATGCCCAAATAAATTTGTTAGTCTCTGAGGTGCCACAAGTACTCCTGTTCTTTTCTCTATTTAAAGATTGTCAGAGGTACCCAGAGCCTGGGGGAGTGGGACACACTTTTCAATAGCTCTTTTGAAACAAACAATAAAATGTATACATTTCTTTAAAAATGGAACTTCCCATGTTAGCTAATTATTGCGAAAGCATTATGCCTCTAGGGACTTGAAGTCAATGGGAGTCTTTCCATTGATATCAATGGAAATTAAACTAAGCCCTTAGAGCATGCCTTGTGAGTACTTCCCAGCCTGTCATTTCTCCTGGCCTCTTCAATCTTTGCAAATAAGTGAGAATGCTCAACGGAAATGTGATATCCCACTCCTGTCTTCTTCAAAAAGTCCTTTTCATCACAGGAATGACATTCACAATATTGACACCCCCCAAAAATACCAATCAATCGACCAAAAAAAATAATCTTGAAACTCATCAACCTTAACAAAATAAAGTCCTGAAAAGGGAGAAGTGCCAAAGACTCCAGGAAGTCCACTAAGAGCTTTGCTATTGACTTTATATGAAGGATGCTCAGGTACTATAGTGATTGGTAGCAGAATAAAAACCCTGAGAGAGACAGATGAATGAATAAACACATGATTCTGGCTTCACTGCAGAATCAACCATGAGGAAATGCTGAAGACTCTTAGAGAGAGAGAGACACTTCAGGACACTTCAGTATACACACTTCAACAGTGACAAAAAGAATATGGAAAGATACTGGTTAAGTATATGCATAAATGTTCTGGTTTATTTTTTTCCAGATTTGCTCACTTATGAAAGCTCTCCCCCCCCCCTCCTCCCCCTGTTAAAAGGATTACAGGTCTGTCTCTTCTTCCGCGGGGGTTCCGTTCCGCAGTTAGCGCGTAAAGCGAAAACTGCGTATAGCCAAAACCCCGTTGAGTTCAATGGCGGGCGAAATCACCCGCACTACAGGTATAGTATTAAAACTGTTGTTTTTCTCTTTTTTTGTTTTTGTTTTTGCCGACCGCGTAAAGTTGAAATCACGCATATTAAATGCGCATAAGATGCGACAGACCTGTATGTGGTTTCTATACAGTAGATTTCAGAGTGGCTGGCCTCAAGACAATTAATCAGTAGAATTTTTATTATCAAGGTTGTTTACACATAAAGGAGCCAACACATCTGTATCTGCAGATGATCTATAGATAGTTCCCTAGTGGAGAATATCTCATAATTGTGCCAAAATATCATTCTTGAGATTGAGCTGAGGTTTCTGAATTATAAAATGAATGCTTTGCTGGGGGGTTGGGGTAGAAGTGAATGTATCAGGAAAAAAAGGAAGTTGCTATGTCAGTTAGTAATTTGAAAAGTCTGGATATGTGGACCTAAAATGCCTCTCTCATTGGCTCTAGATGGTACTGAAGAACAGTTTTGTTTTGGATTAGCGATAAAGGGGCTATCCATCCAGTGATTCTGATTGCATGTTAAACAGTTCTTGCAAGTCATGTTTTCAGTCCACTCTGTGTTACTTTTCCCTCAAATTGCACAAAAATGCCTTCTAAGTCAGTAATGTTTCAGCTACAAAAACTGAAAGGCTTAACCAACTTAGTTGAACATAACAAATTAAACTGTCATCATAAAAAAAGGGGCCACAAATTATTACAAAAGTGGAAACAATATTTGTATACAGAGGTGTGTCACAAAGAGGATCCCGAAAGGGCCATTTTGAAGATGGAAACTGGGTATGGCTGGGGCATTGGTGCTGTGCCCTCATCCATGATAAGGAAATCAAGTACAGCAGCAGCCATTTTCTAGAAGACTCTATGCTCCTGATTGACAAAGGGATATACTGTAGCTAGTTCTTCATCTTCACCTGCACTCGATGGAGGGTAGCTCCACACTCTCTCTCCTACTAATGACTCTCTTACTACCTGATCCCCATGTGAGACTGATCTTATCCTGAAACTCAGAGCCACCTCCTGATCTCTATTGCACCGGTTTTCCATTATTGTAGCTCTATGGCTTTCAGTGGAGTTACTCTTGATTTACACCAGTGTGACGGCTGTATCAAGCCCACAGTGTCAGAAACATTGAATCTGTGTGTATATAGCAGCCAGGGAAGTGTATGAGATCTGCTTAAGACCTGCTGTATTACAAGGTAAATAATCTTTGTCTGGAAATGATAATTATTACCTGCAATACTTTTATTTTTTATTTATTTTTATTAAAGCCTAACTTTAAGGTGCAGAATAGCTTGAGGGAATTTGCTTTTATTAACAAGGGATACAAGTGAACTACCAGAAAAACATGAACCTCATAGAAAAATGTTAAAATTGGACTATTGGCCCACTTGTTGTTTCAAAGCAAGAAGCTGGTGCAGGGAATAATTAATCAGGGCAGTCCACACCGGACAAAAATGCCATAACAAAAATTGGCAGCTGCTCTACTTAGGCTGAGGATGGTGGTTGACATGGACTAGAGTGATAGCCTAAACAAGGTGATAGTGCAGTCCAAGGAAGTGTAGGCTGACTTCTGATATCCCTGTTTACTTGCATTAGCTTCTCCCATGTTTGCTCAGTTTAGTGCCTTAAAGTGCAGCAGAAAATTCAAATTGAAACTGGGTCCTGAACTGATAATCACACTGCAAATCCACTTGAGATTGCAAGTGGCTCATTAATTTGCAGAAAATAAAGAGCAGGGGAGGGTAAGCGATCCCCACCAGAAAATAACATAACCAGTTCTGCTTGTTTTTAAAAAAAAGATGCTGTGGGCATACTTAACTTCCTGAGGGGCTGCTGAACCGGTGCAGCCCATCCCTACTGGACCTTCACTCCTCTCCCACCTGGAAAGTGGGGAGGTATCTCCCACCTGCATGGCATCATCTTTCCTCTTTCTGGACCCAGCAGAGAGCTTTCTGCAAGTCCAAGGGTGGTGCACGTTATCGTCCCTGCACCCAATGCAGAGTTCCCCATGGAAACTTAATACAGCCTAGGGTGAGACACATAACAGTCCCATGAGTCAAGACGGGCTTAAGGAACTTCAGTGGTCACAATTAACCCCAACCCACCACACCTGTGCAGTTTGTCCGGCCTGGGGGTGGGGGAGGCACTCAGCCCAGGAGCCATGGCATTCTGAAACAAGCAGAACTAGAGCCCACCTGATAAACTGCTTGAGAGTACTGCCAGCCTGAGCCCTTTGAGGAAGGAAGATGGACCAGTTTTGTTTCTTTTGTTGAAAGACCCAAGTCTAACTCTTGGCCTTCAACCAAGCAGAAGGGTGGGAAGCAAGACTTCCTGCACAGCCTGAAAGACTGCCTCCCTGCTTTGTGTTAGGAAGGGGACATGGCTCCTCCTGGGCCTTGGGGCTATTTTCCTTTTGGTTTGAACTCTATTACCTGTGTGTGTGCATGCACACCCGCTGCCCCTGAAAGGCATGGAGTTGCTAAGAAGTATAGCCACAGTGTTATACCTTATAGCCCAAGACCAGACCACAGGACAGAGGTCACCCAGGAATGATGTATGTGGTAAGCAAGGCACCTACCTTCACTCCAAGATATAACCTTCAACACAGTCATAATATATGTTATCCTTCTGCCCACATGATGGAAATTGACAGCTGAAAAGCCCTGTGGCATTTTGCTTTAATGAGCTGCTCGTTTGCATATACATTTTCCTCTTCTGTTTCAAGTGTGCTCATTTACCTCCTTTTTTGATTCTTGTTCTTGGTACCCAGTCTAGGAACAGGGAATATTTGAACCCAGAGGATTCCTTAGCATGGCTAACCAGTGCCCAGCTCTATATTTTCATCCATACTTGTTCAGTAGTTCTCCAATACAAATATTATAAATGACAAAACATGTCCTGTGAGGATCCCAAAGTACTTTACAAACATGAATTAACTGAGCTTCACAGCTCCCCTGTGAGGAAGTAAGTAGTATTATATCCATCGCTCATATGAGTAACCTGAACATAGGGAAGTGACTTAAATGCTATATATTTGTTTACCTCAGCTTCTGCCCTCTCATGTACTTGCACTACTTAATTTCACTTACCACTTACACCCACCCTTCATTTTTTGACCAACTTACACAAATTGTAGTTTTTTCCATTGCTTGTCACTTCTCACGTTGGCCTATTTAAAAGGCTGACCTGATGAGGGTTTTGCACCCTCATTACAAAATTTTTCCCTTTGTAGCACCTCGTTCTAAATGTCTCAAGCAGCTTGACTTCTGCAGCATCCCTTGGGAAGGGTATTCTGCTATCAAATACATTTTAAACCTGATATTTAGGCAAATTTTCCTTTGCTCAATTTCATCCCATTACCCCAAGTTATAGTCCCCTTGGACAAATACCATAAGCAATTTCTCTCCTTGATGCTTAGATACTTCTTGTGCACAGCTACCACATTCCCCTCTGGTCATCCTTTAACCAAGCTTAACATATTTAGCTCTTTTAATCTTTCCTCATAAATCAGTCCCTCCAGGCCCTTCATCATTTGTTGTTGCTCTTCTCTGAATTCCCTCCAACTTGACTTATTAAACTTGGGCCATTTGGTTGCCTCATTTTCATTCCAACTTAGTTCAGTGAGATTTTCAAGCAACAAGAAGATATCAAATTTGTACCTTGAGAATATCCTGATAATGAAGGATAGATGGAAATTCTAAATTACAGCCAACAAGAATAGCCAGAATTAGCAGATAGGGAAAGTCCTCTGTAGCTTATTGCCATGTAGGTCTGATGGAGCTGTAAGTTACTTTACTGATATTCATGGGTAATGCCCACTGATGCTCAGGAGAGTGATGCAGGTGAGTAATGAGGAGAGAACAGACCCCTTAGTACACAAGCTGATAGGTAAGTAGGCTCTGTATGCTGAGATGACGCTGTGTGAAATATCCAGCTGGAAAGAAATTAGATTTCCCCCATGTGCTACCACCACCTGCCTACCAGTTGAGAAGTGCTAGTGATGTAAAATACAGCTCTAGAAAGCTATTGAAGTTATGCTGGACAAACATGGGAAATGTTTAAGAAAATGAAATAGCCTAGGAGTGTTAAAAGGAGAGAAAGTGTTTCACTTTAATGCAATTCTGCGATTGAATATTTAATGACCAAATTAGGCTTTCAGAAAAAATAGACTCTGAGTTTGGAATGAGTTGCTATAAATATTACCCTTTTGAAGCATCGTGAAAGAGAGAGAGAGAGAGAGAGAGAGAGACAGAGCAGGCCTCAAAATGGCTGGACCCTTTAATCACATCTTCCAACATTTGTTTAAAATTCACTGTTTCCACAAACATTCCTAGACTAAAGTATTCATAGACAGGGAACATAAAAAGAGCCCAAATACAGACAAAGCCAATTCATTTAGGAATCTGACCATATATTCAATTCTCTCTCCCCGGAATATTTGCCCCATTCTGTTAAGAAGATGTAATGTAAAACCTGGTCCAAAGCCCACTGAAGTTAATAGGGTCCTTCCATTGACTTCATCAGACATTAGATCCGTCCAAGGTCTGAGTTGTTCCTAGATTTGTTGCTAAATTGCTGTAAAAGTCTCAACCCCCCATTTATCTCAGTTTGCCCTTCTGTGAAATGAATGTACGAACACCTTCGTCACACTGGTTTTGAGAGGCTTACTTTACTTAATGTTTGTAAATTTCTTTGCGGCCCTGGGGGTAACAGTGCAAATTATTTACAATAGGACTGTGCTCTTGCATCTCACTGATCTTCCCAGCCCATAATTTGTGCACATCCGAACAGCGTTTTTTTTCCCAACACTCTAGCCAAGATTGAATGGTGTCATAGGTGCTCAACAAATACTGAATAAAAATAATAATCTTCAGCAATTTTATTTCCCCTTTTTGTGTATATTTAGATAAGAACATATACAACAAAAGCAAAACTTTGCATATCGAATTTTCAAACATTTCTATCCGATATTATAAGAACATTTCCAACAAGTTTGCATTTACTTAATTATAGTCCAGGGAAATCACTTCAGCAGCAAAAGGCAAATTTTCAACTTGATGCCCTGTATCATGCCTTAATGAGGGCTAGTCTTAGAATGTTTTCGGAATATGTTGTCTTGTGAAATTAAGTATTTATAAACTCTCAATAGTAATAATGCTGCAGCTCAACTCTCTATTCCAAGCTCAATTTTTTTGTACAAATGGCTTGAAAGGAATAGCTGGTGTAACATTTTCAAAGCTGTGAAAAAACTATGGATAGATAGAACCTTGACAACTCTAGGCTGAAGGACCCCCTAGAACCACCAGCAGGAGCTGATTTTTAAAGACCTGCCACTGCCCCAGACAGGGCCGGCTCCAGGCACCAGCCGACCAAACACATGCTTGGGGCGGGTCCTTAGAAGGGGCGGCTAATGTTGAGGTGGTGGGGGGTGCTTGCGGTGGTTGTTGTTTTTTTTTTGTTCGTCGGGGCGGTGCTCGAGGTTCTTTTTTTTTGTTTGTTTTGGCTGGGCAGCGCAGGGGGTGTTTCGGCGCTGGGGGGGAAGCGGGGGATTCGGTGGCGCAGCCCGGCGCTCCGGGAGTTTGGCCGGTCTGACGAGGTGCTTGGGGGGGGAGGCACGAGGTGCGGCGCTCGGGGGTTTGGGCAGCCCGGCGAGGTGCTCGGGGGGCAGGGAGGCGGGGGTTTTGGCAACCTGGCGCGGCGTGGCTCTGGGGGGGTTCGGCGGCCCAGTGTGGCACTGCGCTGGGGGGGGTGTCACGGGACGGCGGCACTCTTCTTTTTTCGCCTGGGATGGCAAAAAAGTTAGAGCCAGCCCTAGCCCCAGAGCTCTTAGTTGGCCTCCCCCCCGTTCAATCTTGACTGCATCTGGGGGACGGGTTAGCCCCTTTATAAAGGACCTTTTAGCACCAGCAACAACAGTACCATCACAATCAGAAGCCATGGCCAGGAAGCACAGGCCTGGGATTCAGGAGACGTGGGTTCTATTGTCAGTTCTACCACTGGGCTGCTGTGTGACCCTGGGCATGTCATTTCACTGCTCCTGTGCCTCAGTTTCCCCATTTGTAAAATGGAGATGAACCTTACCTGTCTTCATAAAGCGCTTTGAGATCTACAGATGAAAAGTGCTATACAGGAGCTACGTATTATGGTGTGGCTTGCCCCCCTCTAGCTTTGTGTACAGTGTGGATTCAACCCATTGTCTCCAACTCCTCTCTCAGCTCCCTTTTCTATAAAAGGGAGACTCTCCTGGGATTGGGCAAAATTAAGATTGGGTTTTTCTTACACTCTTATTTGGGTTGGACTCACCTTTCCAACCTGAGTGGCATAACTGGGTTTGACACCTACCTTATGTATGGGAATGAAAGACTGATACTTGAAGGAAGGGGGTGAGTACTTTGTGGTACATTATTATTCTGTATAATTTCTATTACTGTGGTGCGAAGGAGCCCTAGTTATGGACCAGAACCCCCTTGTACTAGGTGGGATGTGCTGGAGGTCTCTGGCAAAGCCCTCTGTGTGCGCAAAATCTTTTTACTGTTCGTCTGCGGGTGAAATGAGGGTGAAATATGGGTCATGCTCAGATTCCCAGACTCAGAGGCCAGGAAGTGGAAAAAGTTGGTTGGGTTGTTGTTCAGTGGTTTCTTCCTGTTCTGCTTTGGGGTGAGAAACTCAATTGTGTGAATGGGGGTTGGAGGGAGAGGGAGAACTGCCCTTCTGTTTTAGTTTTTGTTATATTTTTAGTGGGCGTGGTTAATGTGGCCGAGGTGGGGCAATGCTATTGCATGCTGGGTATATGGATACCGGAAGGGGATTTGGCTGTGAGAATTTGAGACTCTCAATTCCTGTAGTATTGAGCAAAACAGGAAAAAGTTTGGTGTAAACTAAAATGAAGAGGTTTAGTATGGTATCCATTGGTTTTGCATTGTTACCCATAACCTTTAAAGAGCTATCAGTGGATAAGGATCCCAGTCATTGGTTCATGCTATGTAATACAAGACTGGTGATTAGCAAATTATCAATGATTGTTATGTAATAAAGCATAAGGATCCTGACTTTGCATTCCTAACAGTTGGCTGGATGATGCTTCAGGGAGTATTTTTACCTTATTGGTTTTGGTAGGGCATTGAATACAACATGAACCTAAGTGGAATTGTAGAAGAGGAGGAATGTCTGTGCTATTCATCCTGAAACAGAGGCGGTCAATACTCAATACAGTGTATCCTTGTACCTGTGTCCTGGGATGGAATTAAATATGGAACTAGTGCTGGTGTACAGATCACCCACTTCTCCGCACAGTGTAAGGGACAGGGGAGTAGGTGGTGTGGTCTAGTGGTCACAGCTGGGCTGATGTCTATACGTTGAGGTAGTAGTCAGTGAACAGGGATCAGAGTAATCACTATGCCATGATCATTAGACAAGAGTCAGGCCAGGGTTGGAGACTGGAGAAAGATGACGTCTGGAGTCACAGCAAGCCAGAAGTCTGTGTGGTTGTTCAGACAATATCTTGGGGGCACCCTCCAGGTTTAAATAGTGCACTTGGCCAATCAGAGGGTTACAGGACGCTGTTGCTCTGAACCCTTCAGGTGGTTCTTCCTGTGGCGTCTAATCTCCACAGTGCTTCTTAATGTGGTTCTGCATGGCCTCCTGGTGGCAATGTGGGAACATCAGCTGTCCCAGGCGCCTGGGTTCTAGTTCCATGGGGCCTTACACAAAGACGGCATGGGTTGTTGGGGTTCCTCAGTGTGTGGTGGCCTTGGCATCACCAAGGCAAAGAGTGCTCAGTGACTGTAATAACCATGTCACTGACAGTGTAGTGTCAATGACCATGCTTTTGGGCAGTTCATGGGTACCACATTACTATCCTACATGGTTTCTGGCTCAGCTTGTACAGCTTGGCTACATTGTTGAGCTAGTTTTTGGGAGGTTGGACAATAGGAAATTTTACCCATGTCATGGACGTATGAGATTTGAAGTTGGGGCACACCTCTCTTGTTCAGAAGGTCCATCCTCAAAAGTTAATTGGAACAGAGTGTTGCTGTGGGGCTCAGAGGGAGAATATTCTTTCTCTTGCAAATCGTGCTAACTATGCTTTGATACACGTTTATTAGGGTCTTTTGTCCTTTTAATAGTTAGCCTTACATACCCTCTTCCCT
Organism: Trachemys scripta elegans; assembly: GCF_013100865.1. Lineage (NCBI taxonomy): Eukaryota > Metazoa > Chordata > Testudines > Emydidae > Trachemys > Trachemys scripta. The sequence goes on from NC_048298.1 coordinate 121,033,477, forward strand.
GGCTTTATCCATTGCCTTCTGAATGACCATCTTCAGTTGAAACAGGAGGAAGGATGGCTAAAAACTGGAATTGGAATTCTGTGCTGAAACTGGCAGAGACAAAGATATGTTGCATTCTTATGCCACAGGAAGCAAAGAATGATTTATTTTACCTCCACCGTAGTGTCAACTAAGTCTCAAGACTTCAAGAGGTACATTTTAACCTATAAATAGAGCTGGGCAGGAAATCATTTTCCTGATCCCCAAACATTTTTGAGATTTCAAAATTTTTTCCTATCCTGAATCAGGACTCTTCCCCCCACCCCCAAAAGTTAAAAAACCACAATTTGCAAACTAAAAATTTGGAAAAAAATCAGTTCAGTTCAATCAAAACTTTTTGTTTGTATAATTTCAAAATGTTTCATTTTGATTTTGACAATTTTTAATTTTATATTTTTTTTACTATAATTAGCTTGAATTTTTAAACAGAATAGTTTCAACTGGGAAACCAGAATTGTTTGTTTTGGAAATGTCAAAATATTTAATTTCAACTGTTTCAAAGCTTTTTTCTCAATTTGTTTTTTAGTTGAGAAATTTATCTTAAACGACCCTTCCCTCTAAAAAGCTTTGGTTTCAACAAATCAGCATTTTCTGACCCCCCCCCCCAAAAGTTACGACAGTTTACCTAAAAAATCCTAAATGATAAACTGCCCTACTTGAAAAGCTACCATTCCCCCCATGCCTTCCTACCACAGGTATGGTCTGCAGAAGTGCTTGCTTTGGAGCCCTCTCAATTTAAGAGAGATGTTAGTGCCAGAGCATTCCCCAGGGGAAATGTATTTCTCCTCTCTCTTGGTCCAAAATAACTTAAATTTGTTGCCCTTAGGGGATGCTGCAGAGTCCATCTCTTCCCCCAGGCTTTTAGGAGGCAGGGGTGCACTGAGAGCTGGTCTTTGTAGGTAGGGTTTGTATTTTGTTTTTTTCATACCAGCTGGTAATTTTCTGGTCGTGTGAAATTGGTTGGATTTCACTCTTGTTGGTATCAGAATGAATGTGATTGTATGTTTAAAGGCCTCTGTTGATCTGTATAGGCACTTTTTAATGTATCATATGACCCAGAATTAGAGCTAATTGGGAAATGTTTTTTTGTGTTGAAAAAGTTCAACAATTTTTTTTTTCATTTTTGTTGACATTTGTTTACTATTTTTGGAGGGATTTAATCAAAACACAGAGTATTTTCAAAAAGTGTTTGGTTTTCTGCAGCTAGTTGGTTGGACAAAACATTTTGGTTTTTCTGCAAAATCGCACCTCACTGACTGAAATGTTTCAGTTTTTCATTTAATCCTACCCCCCAAAATTTGTTGGCTAAAGACAGTTTTCATTGAAAATACATTTCAAAAGAGAGGTTTCTACCAGCTATGCATTAAATAGATTTTAAAAATAAGCAATTGACATTAATGACTTGACCTGTCTTACTGAATTTTGCAAATTAGTAAATAAGAGAATAGTCATCATTTAAAACCCCACAAGGATAATGCAACACTTTGTTCTTCTACTTGATCAGTTGAATTTTAATTATTTATAGAACTACTTCTATTGCATTCTAGTAAATATTCGGAGATTTTGTGAGAACACGGAAGTCTTAGTAAAAACTGTCACGTGGTAATATATGTGACAGATGTTAGTCACATGGCTTAATGCACTACTGGAAAGTGCTTAGGCTTTGTCTACACTGGCTAGTTTCTGCGCAGTAAAGCAGCTTTCTGTGCTGTAACTCTCAAGGTGTACACACTGCCAAGCCACTTAGTGCACAGAAATTGCGCAGTTGCAAAAAAACCCACCCTGATGAGAGGCGTACAGCTTTCTGTGCCGGGGCTACAGCTCCGTGGTGCCAGTGAAGACGCCATGGTCAATTACAGAACTGCGATTGGCCTCTGGGAGGAGTCCCAGAATGCCTGTTCTCACCTCTCTGGTCATCGGTTTGAACTCTACTGCCCTGCCCTCAGGTGACCAGCCATGAGCCCCACCCCTTAAATTCCTTGGGAATTTTGAAAGTTCCCTTCCTATTTGCTCAGTGACACGTGCAGTGGTCTCAGCACATCTTTCAAGGTGACCAGGCCTGCTCCATGCACCAGGCAATCCCCTGCTTGGAGCAACACCGAGCTGCTGGAGCTCACTGGCATTTGGGGAGAGGAAACTGTCCAGTCCCAGCTACACTCTAGCCATAGGAATTATGATACCTACAGACAGATTTCACAATGCATGATAGAAAGGGGCCATGACCGGGGGACACTGCAGTGCAGGGTCAAAGTGAAGGAGCTGTGGAACACCTACCACAAGGCACGGGAGGCAAGCCGCAGCTCTGGTGCTGTGCCACGAGTTGCCGGTTCTACAAAGAGCTGGACGCAATTCTCGGTAGCAACTCCACCTCCACTGCGAAAGCCACTGTGGATACTTCAGTGGAAGCGTGCCAGTCAAGAGTGGACCGAGCCAGGAGGAAGAAATCTTGGACAAGGATGTGGAGGGGGACCCAGAGGCAGAGGACGACTTAGAGGCCAGAAATGCATGCAGCCAGGAGCTCTTCTCTGCCCCAGAGGAGGCTAGCCAGTCACAGCTGTCGGAGCTTGGCAAAGCGCAAACAGGAGAGGAGGCCCCTGGTAAGTGGCTTTGATTTTGGGAATCGCTAAAGCAAGTTGTTGGGGGCAGGAGGATGGCAGAAAGAAGGTTTGTCTGTATGATGTGCGTACCACCACATGACTAGGCTGAGCGGCGGAACAGAGTGTGATTGACTCCCTCATTTCACAGGAATCTGCCTCAGAGATCTCCACAAAACTCTCATGGAGATATTGGGCAATCCACTGCCACAGGTTCTTTGGCAGAGCTCTTTGTTTCTTTCCCCATTAAGGGTAACTTTCCCATGCCGCTCTGCTGTCACTGGGGTGGGGACCATTGCTGCACACAGGCGAGCCGCATAAAGGCCAGGGCAGAAGCCGCAGTCTTGGAGAAGACCCTCCCTTGATTCCCTGCTCACCTTCAGTAGCGAGAGATCTTCCACAGTAATGATTATTAGCCCCCCCCCACAGTGTTGGCTCTCCCCAAGAGCCATGTGCCCAGTGTACAGTTCAGTCCTGGAACACTGATTTCCCCTACCCCTGTGGTTACTCCCCATTTTGTGGGTCTTGTGGCTCATGTGTGCTTGCCTGGGGTCAGCCAGTTAGTGGCAGGTATGTGAATAGTGGCTGTGTTTAAATCACTGAATCAGTGGTCTGTGTATTGTAAACAATGTTGCTTCTGTAAAATGTTGCATTCACAGATATGACTTTGGGAGCCCAGTCTCCCTCTTTGTTATCGCCGGCTGAACGGCTGAGCAGAATTAGAAAACAACCACGAAGAACTAAAGAGGATTTTCTATGTGATGTCATGATGCACTCCGGGGTTGAAAAACAGGAATTGAAGGAGTGGCGGGACAGTGAGAAGAGGGACCGAAAGGAGGCGGTGGGGTGCCAGAACAAAGCCATGGAGCGGCTCTTAAACATTATGGAGCGCAAATCGGACACGCTCCAGGCGATACTAGCACTGCAAACCGAGCAGCTCCACGCCCGCCCTCTCCCGCAGCCGCTGTTGCAAAACTCTTTCCCATGTGCCCCCCCAGACACTGCCAACACACTCTTATCAACCTCCTGGCTCCAGTCTGTACCCGCTGCATTCCACTCCTGCCCCGTCACAGTCCAGCCCTGCAGACTCCCAGTACCATCTGCTCTCAACACCCGACCCTCTGCTGTTTAGCCCTGCTGAAGTACAGTACCCGCTGCACTGTACTCCAAAGGACAAGGTTGCATATGATACCTGGACATACACAAATCTTTAACCATCCTGGGACCCCACCTCCTCCTGGGATCCCACATCCCCCACAGTGCTGATGTGGTTTTTTTTTTTGTCTCTCTCCTACGGTTGATGTTTTTTTTAATAAAATAATTCTTTTGGTTTGAAAGCAATCTTTATTCCATTAATTGAAAGCAAACAGAGCGCTGCAAAGCCACAGGTAATTTTCTTAAACCTTCACAGTGCATCGTCTGCACCAATCACAATCATCTCCTAGCATTACAAGCACTGCCAGAACTGGAATATGTGTCCCATCTATTTATTGTTCCTCCGCAGTTAGGGAAGCCCATTTGTGCAAAGCCACCCACAAAGTCATGCACGTTACCCAGAGTCACAGTCTTTTGGAGCAGGATGCGATTAATGGCCCTGCACTCTTCCATCAACAGAAGTCCAACGCTCAACTTTCCCACTCTGAACTGGTTAGCGATCGATCGGTAGCAGTCTGGAGTAACCAGCTTCCATAGTGTGATCGCCACGCGCTTCTCAAATAGCAGGGCAGCTCTCATTCTCGTTTCCTTGTGCTGCAAGGCTGGGGCGAGCTCATCACACAGTCCCATGAATGTGGCTTTCCTCATCCAAAAGTTTTGCAGCCACTGTTCGTTATCCCAGACATGCATGACAATGTGATCCCACCACTCAGTGCTTGTTTCCCAAGCCCAAAAGCTATGTTCCACTGTCACGGAGGTGCTGACCAATGCCACAAGCAATCAATGTCGCACTCCTCTTGCTTTTGTAGTTTAAGGAATAACTCCACTGCCACTCCTGACATGATAGTGAGAGCGAGCAGCATATTGGTTAGCAGTGTGGGATCCATTCCTGCAGACCAAAAAGGCAGGATGTGCAGTACACAAACCGTTGAAAGATGGGCGCCAAATGCAGACAGAAGCACGGGGACTGCTGGGATGCAAAGCAATGCATCACAGGGCTTTGGGACAGGCCCCAGGATGCCCCGCAATCCCCTCTGCCTTCCCACAACTCTTAGCGGCAGAAGAGGAAGAGATGCTCTGTGGGATAGCTGTTCAGAGTGCACCGTTCCGAATACCGATGCAAGTGTGAACACGCTATTGCGCAGTCAGCTAACAGTGGGAACACACAACAGCAGTTTCCCTTCAGCACTCTCTGAGCGGCGATGTAATTGCCAGTGATCTAACTTTGCCAGTGTAGACATACCCTTAGGTACAACAGTGTTGAGGACAATATAAGAACCTATATCAAATAAAATAGAATTAATGAAATGAGAACACTCTACCACACTCTGCTATTCAGTCTTTGCTGTGACGTGGGAAGAGACATCTGTTTTTGTGTATTTGAATTATAGGGCATGAAGATTAGTGATGTGCAAATGAGCAAGGTTCTACTATAAATAATTTTTACTTTCATCTGCTGCTATCATCTTATAATGCCAACATTCATTTACATTTATAATGTTCAAATGGTGTATTAAAAATAAGTTAGAAATTAACTCATCTAAGTTTATTTGCTAAAATACATGTCCTACTTATAATACTGAGAATGATTTTACTTTGGAGAGCTCAGATGCCACTTCTTCAGCAGTTTCCATCAGATAATGTTCACCGTCTATGGCTTTATTTAAATTATAGTGATTAATGCATATCCATGCTTTGTTTGGCTTTTCAGTTAGAGCCACAGAACTATTAAGTCTCTTTGTAAGTTGTTCCACCTATTCTCAGCTTTAACTTATTATCAGTTTCATCTTTTGCTTCATTGCTTAAGTCAAATGGTTTTTTTCCTGGTGAATGGATCATCAGTAAGGCTGTGAGTCTGTCATGGAGGTCATGGAAGTTGCGGATTCTGGGACTTTTTGGGACTTCCATGACTTCTGCAGTGGCTGGTGCAGCTGGCCTGGAGGCTGCCCGAGCAGTTTGGGCAGTCCCTGGGCCAGATGCACCAGCCGCTGCTGGGGCAGTTTCGGGGTGCCTCCCCCAGCAGCAGTGGGGGTCCCGGGCCACCACTCCCTCACTCCCCCAACAGCAGGGGAGGTCCTGGCCTGTTCCCCCCCCCCCCTCCCAGCAGCAGTGGGGTTCCGGGCCACTCGCCGCCCTCCCCGCATCCCCCCAGAGCTCCCAAGATTTAGTGAGGGATATGTAGTACAAGTCATGGACAGGTCACAGGCCGTGAATATTTTTTAACTGCCCATGACCTGTCCATGACTTTTACTAAAAATACCCATGACTGAAACATACATAGCCTTAATCATCAGGGTTACTGCTTTGTCCATCAGAATATGGTCTTTTCCTAGCAAGCATCTTTGATCTTGGAACATTTCTGATAATTGCCCCCAGTATTCTCTCTGTATGTATGCTCTCTCCTTCTCCCTCTTGCCATGATGGTGTTATTTATAGCAAACATCTTTTTCACTAATTTCTTTGCTAGGTAAGTTTCTAATCCTAACACAAATAGTATGTCTGCATTCAGTAACTGGAAAATTATTAAGAGCCAGATTCTACTACCATTAATCAAGTTCAGTAGTACCTTACTCCTTGTGTAGTCCCATTAAAACCGGTGATACTATTCATTGGAGTAAAATGCTACTCAACGTAAGAGTGGCAACATGTGGCCCTTAATAATTATTAGTTTTTAAACATATAATAAAGTTGGCATTATACTATTTTTTATACCCAAACTATGAAACAAGTTATACTTTAGCTTTCTGTAGCCTTTCCTTAGCTATACTATTTTCTTTGAATGCCAATGCATTGTACTCTGGTAACTAGTTTAAAGGAAACAATTTTAGCACAAACATTTTTTGATATCTTCCATTTGAAATCAGTTTGTTTCTTTAGTCCTTGTACTTCCAAGGAGCTCCGCCTCACTGCTTTGCTGTTCTGTTTGATCCCTCTTTGGGTTAATAACTCTTGGAGGGGGGGTAGGGGCAGAGGGGCACAGATCAGAGTTAACGTTTCATTCTCTGTCAGTACTTGGCCCAGGCTAGGAAAGCTAATGATCCAACCAGCAGACCAAATGTGGTGATGAATCCTGGTCACATGCCACCCGAGGTATGTTGCTCATAGGCTAAGAAGAAGAAACAACTTTCATTATTTTTATCATGAATCTCACAGTATTTTGTGTTTCTCTTTACAGCTGGGCAAATAGTTGATCAGTTTGGCCAGAAAACTGAAAAATCAGACAGAAAAAAAAAGCTTTGTTTTTGAAAATGTTTGGAATTTTTTTGAGCAAATTGGAAAAGCTTAAGTCCATTCCAGAAAACCATGTGTATTCATCCATCTTCTTGGAGCCTTTAGCCCAGTGGTTAGGGCACTTGCCTGGGATGTAGGGGCCCCACTCTAGAGCAGAGACTTGAGCTCAGATCTTCTGCCTCTGAGGTGGGTTGCTCTCAATAGCTTTTACTGAAGTTGTGCTACTTCTTTTCATAATTACTTAACTATTCATTGGAGGAGGAGCTAGAACCCAGGTGTCCCCTCTGCCAAGTGAGTGCTCTAACCCCCAGGCTATTGGCACTACTGCTCTGGTCCTGCCTCTCTCCTGCTGAAGCTGTTCCACTTTTTATAACTATATAAATATTCATTTGGCCAAGGAGAATTAGAACAATTTATTAGGCTGGTGACTGAGGCTTTCATCTGCGGAGTAGGAGATGTGGATTAAAATCACTCGTTTGAATCAGGCAGAGAGAAGATTTCAATCCACATCTCCTACCAGCCAGGTGAGGAACTTAATCAGCATGCTACAGAGTTATGTGCCCTCTCTCTCTCTGTGTTTACAACATGGAACAGCTTCAGCAGAAGCACCTGAGAGAAGACTAGCCTATAGCCTGGTGGCTAGGCCCCCCTACCTAATAAACAGACAATTTGAGTTTAAGTCCTTACTCCAGAGTGGGGATTCAAACATGAGTTTCCTACATCCCAGCCAAAAAACTTCTTCCCAGCCAAAACTAATGGGATCAAATTCGTGAATACTTTCAGGTTGACTGAAATGGCTCTTTCAATGAATAAACTATTCAGCCAAAAATTTCTCCCAGCTCTATTTTTCTTAGATGCTCAGCTTCTGGAGCCATGTGATTACATGAGAATCTCAGTTCTCATTTAAAAGTAGTAGAAAGTTCCTAGCTCTCGTTGTGGTGAAAAGCATGAAAAAGTAAACCGTAAAGGATCAGAAACTAGAAGGCCAATAAAAGAACCCAACACTTATTAATTACATAACTCTCATGTTTTTGGGGGGCTAACTCATGATCCCCCCCCCAAATATTTGAGATTGGCAATAACATGCTTCATAATTATCGAGGAATTCTGGGAGAGGGAATGTCAAAATGGAAGCTTTAAGGCAGCGGTTTAAAATGTGCTTCCTTTAGTGTTTGAGTGATTTGATGTTAGCTTTTAAATGATCCCAACTAAGCTTGAAGGTCACATTTCATTGAAACAAATAGGGAGAAGAAGAGGTGTGTTTCTTGCTACTGCTATTCATTAGAGGCAGGTTTTTCTACAAGGCTATTTTTAAAAGGCAGCCGTGTGATAGCTTACATTTTGAAGGCTATTCTTGCAATGGAAAAAAAAACTAGAAACACAATTATGTGAAACACCATTAAAAAGCTAATTTAGGAATTTCAGATTGTACACAACTTACCTGGGAGGAACAACTCATGACTGTGTGCTAATGCTCATTTTTCAATGCCCTGCCTGGTCCAAATTAATCCCCGTTGTTAACTCCGTTGAAGCCAATGGGTTGCACTAGGGATAAATTTGTCCCAATTTTAACACTGATATTCTTGGAATAGAGACAGTTCTCTAGCAGGATGTTAGCAAATGACCTGATGAAAAATTAAACAAGTTTGCCTGTCGCCACAGGAAATGTTGCTGCCAGGAATTTAAAACAATAAGCCATGGCATATGCCTTCCTACACCCGTGCCCTCGTATGGCAGTTCGGTCAATTTGTAATTTTAAAACTAAATAACTAGGGTCATGCCTGGACTAGGAAAAGAGATCATGTTTTAAATTGTGTTAGCTAACAGGATTCTAAACAGGATTTTGCACCTAGCCTATACAGGCCAAATCACAGTTTAAAATGCATTAGCTAGATGGATCACAACAAGGTAAAAAATTTTTAAATATGCCTTGTCTTGTCTTGTTTGATACCATGTTAGTTTCAATGCGTTAGCTTACATGTTTTAAACCGAGTCTATATATCCCCAATCTAGATGTGACCTAAATGGCCACAGAATATGCTACTGGTGTTGTTACAACATGATAAATAGGTTTGGGATGATGGCTAAAAATGTAGAATTCTTTTTATGTTCTCAGAAATTCAGGAATGAAGGGTGCCACATCTTTAAATTATCTGCAGAAAATTAATTAAAAATAACAACTCGCAAACTCCTTGTAATCCAGTGAAGCATGTTTTACTGGACAAGTTGCTAATTTGTTTTCTTTTGGGTTTCCCCTCCTCTGCATTTGGACAACTAACCATTAACATATTGCGTATTAATCTCAAAATAGGCAACAGCTGGCTGAAAACCAAGAGAGACAAAATTAAATTGTTATCCAATTTAGTTTCTGCTGTGTCTTCGAGTTTAAACTGGCATCAGTTGAAAAATTCCTTTTTTTTTTTTTTTTTAAAGAAAAAGGCACATTCCTACTTAACTAATCTACACCCTGGGTGTTTTCAGATCTACATCTGTTTGGTAGTGGCAAAAATAAATTCTTGCAACTTTTTAATTCCTGTGAGTCCCGTAGAGCCAAGCTGGTAAGAGGGAGCAAGTTGTGTGCCAGATTACTTTAAATGTATACATAATTCATATTTGATATAGGGTAGAATTAATTCTAAGAATTATATCATCTTTAAAAGCAGACTGACCAAGCTTTAGCTTGTCACTTCCAGCCAAAAGTATTAACAAGTAAAATCATGATTACTGATTAAGAATAAAGAGCAGATAGCATTTGGTGTTGGGGAGGTTTATCTGGATGATAAAACCCATAGGTGGATATTTAAACATGACCTATTTTTCTAGTCCAGGCACTACCATAGTTATTTAGTCTTTAAAATTACAAAATTAATGAGCTGCCGTATGAGGGACATGAGCATAGGCAAGCATATGCCATGGCTTATTGTTTTTAATTCCCGGCAGCAACATTTCCTGTGGCGACTGGCAGACTTTTTTAATTTTTCATCATCCTGCTAGAGAGCTGTGGATTGTGTTGATCTGCCTTTACAATAACTTTCAAAACTGTGTAGAAAAAAAGAGAAACAAAATGGTTTGTCCAAAGCAAGAAATAAATCCGAAATGGCAATAACCTCCATAGATAGGACACCTGTGTAAATTCCCATGTGGGAGATGCATGGTATTGTAAGGGGCAGGCTAACACCTGTCAGATCCAAAGGATCTATAACTGAGAGAACACAAACTGCTGAAGAAAGAGGGAGGACACCTGAGAAGCCAAATGGGTCAGAGTGGAGAAAGGTGAATACTTGAGATTTCTTTGCTATAATTATATGAATTAACTTTTGCTGATTGTGGCTCTGAGCAAGCTCCCATTGAAATCAGTGTTGGGGGGTATTTCTATAAGACTACAGTGGCAATTAGATCTGGCCCTATAATACATGATAGATATATTATGGAGACTGTTTATTTTGTTTTATTCTGGTTTTTCTCTTCATAATCAATCTTGTTTTTAATGAGGCCATTTAAGGCTTGACTTGTGTTAAGGTAAAGACCCTGCAATAAGTCCTTGAATGGGTTACAACCTTCTGACCCCTTAAGGCAGCGCGGTTGAAAACAGCCTGGAGGAATTAACTGAAGCAGCTCCCTAAGTAGTGCCGCCCCTAGTACCATGCCTAATACTGGCTGCAATAAGTAAGGGTCAAGTGACCACAAGCACTGGCAGGAGCTCAGTTTTACCAGCTGTGCAATCCCAATGAAGAAGATTGCACTGATTTAACTGGGGTTCACTATATGCAGATTTTGAATGGTGATTGCACAGGTGAATAAGAAGATATAATTCAGTCTATAGAACCTCTATTTTAAGTGGTGATGCACAAGAAGGAAAGAGCTTAGATTGAATTTCAGGATCTAGGTTGAATCTGCAGAGATGGCCATTAGAAGAGGACATGTTTCTCTTGGCAAAATGAACACATTTTGATCTGGATGGCACTGTAAGAGAATAAAAATGGAACCTTACAATGCCATTTTCAAAGGGTCACTGTTCAGAGTAGAACCACACTTGAAGGATTAACTGCTTCTTTTAAACTCTTGATGCGTAGCAGCAGGGAGCCCTTTGCTTCTATATCAGAAGCATTTTTGCATTGACATTTAACACTGGGAAATCTGACTCAAGATTTCAGACTGAAGGAGGTTAATAATAGGTCTCAGGATCAGTGTCCTTGTACACCACATTTACTTACTGCATAGTGACATTGTAATATGGATGTATTTAAAAATCACTCACATAAGCAGATTCCAACTTGCACCATTTCTTTCATGCAAACAGCACTTTCACCTCACACTAATTAGCACTAATTAATGTATCCAAAGTAATGCAGCATATATTCAGCCAATGCACAGGATAAAGCAGCCAAACACAAATACTGTAGTTTTAAATCCTTCATATCATTATGAGTGTCAAAATATTACCAGGAGAAAACCGATTCCTAAATTGTAACATATGTTTTTCTAAATGATGTCAAGGGTGCAGTTGCTTTGCTCTGAGTACTCCCACAATCCTGCAGGAATTCTGTTTCATGAAATTGTCTCTCTGAAATGCCAATGTAAATTTAATTGACAGCCAGCTCAGAAAAGACTTTTATCACATGATTCCTTTCTTCCCCGCTTTTAGTGGGTTCACAAGGTTGCAGACCTGTATGTGGTGTCTTCCTGCTTAGAGAGGTGTCTACAGGCACTGTGCAGCCAATCAGCACTTGAAGCTGTGGTTCTGCCTACCAGGGAAAGGTAAGAGAGTGTATATTAGTGCTTTCCAGTAATAAATAATAGTTAGCATTTATAAAGCACTTTATGGAACCAAACCGTAAGGTAAATTGGTTGGTGAGATTTTATTAACTGCATGAGCATCCTTCTCAGGCTGATTCAAATTGAGTTGCACCAGTTTAAGCCTTTGCTGAATTAGACCTCAAAACGCTCTACAAACATTATAGTTTAAGATTAGAAAAAAGTGAAATGTCTCAGATATATGATAAGCCTTCTAGATGGGCTTCCTATTGCATACACTCATGGCATCTCAGATGGAGGGGTGCTTGGATGTCTGGACCATCCTAAGGTAAAATTATGAGAAGATGGCAGGCAGGATTTACCATGAGTTTGGGATAGACTTGTGGAGTGATTTGCGTGGGAGATGAAGGCATTCAGAGCTCTTCAAAGGGGCTCTGATCCGCTCAGGATCAGACCTCCTATATAATTTAAAGCTGAAGGCTGCTGCTGAGAGGTGGATGGGTTGGAGCTAACAGGGATGGGGGAATGAGGTAAAAGACAGAGACAAGTAGTTTAATGGACTTTAATAATCTGACAATAGAGAGAAAAAGGAGTGAATCTCTCCTTACACAAACTTTTAAAAACACAGCTACTGAATGTCTCCTTGAGGGAAAACGGGGACTGTTTCACAAGCAGGGAGAAAAACACTTTCCCCTCCTACCTGGTGCAATCCATAAGCATTCTGAGGAACATGGTTTTATATATATATAAATGAGCTATAGTTACAAACAGCATGCATCAATTCACGCAGACAGAAAACTAAACTGGGACATCAGATCTATGAATCTGATGTCCCAGCTTAGTTTTCTGTCTGCATGAACTATATATATCTGTATATATCTATCTATCTATATAAATCTGATGTCCCAGCTTAGTTTTCTGACTGCATGAACTGATACATGCTGTTTGTAACTATAGCACTAAACCAACCCGCATGGTTAAAACTATTGTATAGCTGAACCTGCTGTCTGAAGGCTACTCTTTTTTCATGTAAAAAGCCCTCAGTCTCATTTGACATCTAGGAAGAAGTCTTATGATATTTTAGTTTTCTCAGAGTAAGTAATTTCTTTCAGGGTCATTTGGCAGACCCTTTTAAAACTGAATACCCTTTTATTTATTTCTTGCAGTGCAAACACTGCAACTATTTGAAGGAGTGGACCCAGTGTACATTGGTCCTAAAAGTGTTATTTCAAAATTGCAAATAAATCTTCCTTTTTTTTTGCATGCTAGAGATAGTGAAACATCTGTAAACACTGACCATATGCGTCAATTTGTTTTAAAAATCAGTAGGATTACATGTCATATAACTTAAAATACAGTAGTACTAGTTATAGTCGGATATATTGGAATTTGGTACAGAGGGCAGTTAATACTTTTATACAGTATGTGTACAATAAGGACTTTGCTAGGCCTTAAAATGTTAGAACCAGATAAGAGAAGAACCAATATGCAGCTAATAAAATAGGGCTCAATGCTGTGAGGTGTGCTGACCCCGCACCTCTTATTCACTTCAGAACTGCTGCCTGTCAGCCTCTTGCAGAAACAAGTCCTTAGTTGTCATAAGTGCATTGTACAGAAAGCGTGTGTGTTAGAAGTGCAGAGCCTTTTGCTGATGTCCTTAAGAGCGGGTGCAGCTGTAGGATACTATTTTGTGACTAATGCATGTGTGTTGCTCTGTTAAAATGTCTTGTATTAATGCAGTAAAACATACTTACCAATGGAATCTGTTTAAGATGTCCTTTAAAAACAAACAAACAAACAAAACTCCACATATATGTATATATGTCTTGCTGGTGAAAGATGCTATATTGACAGCTGTGGAAATTGAACTTTTCTATTTCCCCACAGAACAGGGACAGCACAGGTCGTAGTAGTGCAAACTTTCCCTGTTCCCCACATTGCCTCACTTCTGTGCTGGTGTCTTACTCAAGTTCATCCTTCGCCCCCCGTTCTCCCCCATTCAATCTTTGACCTCTCTGATGAGACTTCCAAATTATGGTGGTGGCAACTTGACTGTTAGCTGAAGGTGTCAGTCCTCTTCCTAACGTCACAAAGACCGATGAACAGGCTGGTGTCACACCTGACCTCGGCACAATTTAAATAAATGAGGCCTAGAAATGAAAGGGTCCTTACATTCTCCCGTCATCAATCCTGTACTACCATAGTTTTTTGCACAGTCTATTTCTTTTATTCTAAACTATGTAAATTTAAGAGTTGGTAGCTCTGCCTATATTTAAATTTGCCATTATAAGACTGTTTTCAGTTGCTTATAACTTTGCCACACTGCAACCATTTGGGCTGAAATTTCTGATGCCAGGTATGTGCCTCATGCGGAACTTGTTTTTGAATCTTTCAGCAAAAACATGTCAAGCATTTCTGAAAATGAGGTTAGGGAAAATACTCTTTATCCCATGTTTAATTTTTTTTTTTTACAATTGTTTAGTTGAGAAGATCTAGCACTTCCATGTTTTGGAACTGGGACTTGATCTTTGGCTGGGGAATTGCCTTGGTGCCTTTTGCTGTTTCTCAGTAAAACCACCCACATTTGACCAAGTTGTAAGCCTCTGAAAAATTGTAGGTCACACATGCTTGTTAGAGTTTGGCAGCTAAATTCTCAGATTCTTCAGTGAATTCAAATCAGTGAACCTCTCTGCTTCCACCTTAAAATGACTGATTGACTTCAATATTGATGTTCCTCAATGGAACTATTTGTATGAGTTACTGATTGCCATTGTGAATAAGGGGTCCATAATCCAGCCCTTCGAGTTTAGCAATCTCAGCCCAATTAATGTGCATCTCCAGAGGGCATGTCTGGGGTGTCAGGCTATCTGCATACCAACCCTTGTCTTTCCTGTGCCAGGTTGCAATTTGTCTTTGAGTAGACAAAATCATCTATGCAATGATCTATGCGTTGTTCACCTCTAAAATTTCTGTGTTGTTCACAGTGGCTAGTCCAAAACCTGCTCCATTTTTAAAACAAATTGACAGCCTGATAGCTTTCCCTGAAACATTGAGAACTGAATCCCCTGCAGCCTAGAATTAGTATGTAGCCTCTGGATGGCCTATGGCTCTAAAGAAATACTTGCTGTATACAATGCATGAATTCACTAATATTCTTTTAGTGTTAATTTTTTTTATAGATATGAACCTAAACTGAATCTTTGCTATTCTTGAGCTCTCATTTATGGTGCCTTAGAAGTTACAGAGGGAGTTGAGGTGACCATGGCATTTTGATTGTGGAAGCTGTCAGTATTGGTGGTAATTTACTACACCATGCAGAGTGTGACGATGCGTATTTTCAAGCAAAGAAGTTTGAAACAAGTGATTTCTCTATAAAAAAGAGGACAATGAATGTTGACTTTTTTAATACCACCCTGTCATCATTGCCTCTTTTAGTCACCTATTGTGTCTTTGAAGTGTTATCTCCTGAAACTGTTACTTCTGCCCGGGAGGACAAGAAAAGTGCAAATAAATAAGGTTCAAACAGATTTTGTTTTTAAAGGCACAGTTTGGAAAACTTGGATTATTAAGCTAAATTTTATTTATATATATAAAAGAAAGAGTGAGGTGTTTTTGAAAATGGTCAGATTGTAAATATGGCCCAAAGCCTGCAGGTCACACGCATGCTATTCAGCGACACCAGCTCAGACCATGCACAATTATCGTAGACCACCACTAGCTAACACTAGATCTGTTCCATCCGTGACTGTCTGTCTGATCTAGTTGGAGAGAGACAGAAAAGACCTATGAAGTCTTCTTGCCCAAGACCCTCTCTCAGGGAAGGGTTGTGTTGTTTTGTTCACTCACTATATCATGAAAATAAGAAACTAACATTGGGATTGAGGGCACCTATATACAAAAATCTAATACAAAATTTGGAAACAAGAAGGCCAGATACCTATCATTTCCTCGATCAATTCCCCTGCAAATTGCGTCCCTTTCCACCTACTTCTGTTTGTCCTTTGTACTTTTAAGTCCTGATGCTGTCAATGGGGCTCTGCAAGCTCCTCTGCTGTTACCTTTCTTTGTAATAATAGGCTGTATTGGCAGCTCAGTTGGAGAAGCTAGCCCCTGGGCAGGCTCCAATAGTGGCCAGGAAAAAGATCAAATCATGCCTAGTGCAGTCAATGGAAGCCCCAGTAGCCCCTCCCATCTTCATTTGCTTCAAATTGGTTCAAAAATCACAAATTTTATAGTCCTCTCTTTGGAGACCTGAAAGTAAAATCTCTGTGGAATCAAGGAGCATGTGTGTTAGCTGGCTGGGAAATGGGGTGTTGGACAGCTACGAATGTGAGAGGGGTTCAGGGCTCCCTGGAAACAGGAGGTTTAGGAATGAAGAAATCAGGTAAATAGCTAATTGGGATTAATTGTCTGGGTGACTGATTAGCACAAATAATCTAGCCCTGTAATTACCCCAGTGGGTGGTCAAGCAAACAGTTGATATTATTGGCTATATAGGTACTATAGAAAGAATAAATCTCTTGAGAGCGAGGCTAATTATAAGTAAGGATACGATTTAGTCATGGAGGTCAGGGAAGAAACGGATTTGTCCTTCTCCTCCTCCTCCCCCGCAATGGCTGGGGCTGGAGCAGTGCGCCCCCTCCCCCGCCCAGTGGCTTCGGCTGGGGCAGGTAGCCTGTAGCTTTGGCCAGGGTGGGGGTTGTGCATTTCTCCTGCCCATAGCTTAGGCTGGGGCTGTGCGACCCCCACCCCCATGGCTGTAGTCAGGGCAGGAGTTGTGTGGACCCCACCCCCAGCCCTTCGGCCGGGGCTGGAGCTGGGGCTGTGTGGGGCTGGGGTTAGAGCCAGGGCTACATGCCCTTCTGGCTGTGGGGGCTGTGCACCCTGCCCCCTGCTGCTTTGGCCGGGGGTGGGGCTTTGGCTGGAGCCAGAGCCGGAGCCAGAGCCGGAGCCGGAGCTGTGCCCCGTTCCATGGCAATGAGGTTCTGGCTGTCAGTCCCCCTAATCCTCCGCAGTGGGGCGCCAGCTGTCACCCCCCCGCTCCCCTTTTATTTTCAGTAAAAGTCACAGACAGGTCACAGGCTGCCGTGAACTTCTGTTTATTGTCTCCGAACGGTCCGTGTCTTTTTCTAAAAATAACTGACAAAATCTTACCCTTTTATATAAGCAACGAAGTGCGCAAAAGCCTCTGAGTGCTCAGGATACCTGAGAACCTGAGTCTGTTGTAATAGATCTAGCTGAGCTCTCCTACTTCTGTGAGGGCATCCAAATGCTGCCTCTTGAGTGCCCTTAGCTTGCTGGGACGGCGCAGAGTTTAGGCACTGTCCCTGGGTTTGGGCCCTCGTGTCTGACATCCCTCTTGGCAGTGGGGATGTCGTGATCCAACTGCCTAGGCCCTAAAACTAGTGCTGTCCCCCTCAAGCCTCCTCAGCAGCTCTTGCACGTCCCCTAGTATCTCACTGAATGTGCGGGCCTTCTGCTTTACTGTTTACCTCTTCAGGTGTATGCGATAGTGAAGACAAATAGATACCCAGACTTTGCATAGGTTTCTAAAATGCAATTTACTATTCATTTAGCATGAGAAATTCACAGATTTAGACAAAATAATAACACAATTCTATGCACTTTCCCTGCCTCAGTTTCCTCCCAACTCTGGACAATTCTTTGGGCATAGGACAAAGTCCTCTAAGAAGCCTAGGATCCTTCCTCTGTCCAGGATTCTTCCTCTGCCCTCCTACACATGACTTCTCCATCCAGCAAAACTGGAACCTTTAGATCCACAGAACAATTGGCTGCAACTTGAGCTAAGAGAGGAAATGAAAGCGAAGGTAGGTAGTCACCCAGCTAGTGAGTGGGCCAGCTAGTACAGGAGGATGAGGGTATGCTGCCAGGGGGTTTACAGATATTTGCTGAGAGCAGAGGGATGTTAAGACTCAGGAATCCTGGTAGTGAGGGTAGTGTTCTCTACCTTCTGCCCCCAGCCCCTTCAGCCTGTCCGTGTCCTGGTCTACTCCCTCCACAATCTTCTCATCCCAATCCCTGCATCTTGATTACATATCCAAGACCCCACTGGCTCCTCATCCAAATCCCCGTTTCCCCCTTCAGCGCCATGTCCCACTCTCCTCCCCTAGGCCAGCTCACCCACCCCTCGCCTCCTCATCCCAGTCTCCCCAAGTGCCCTTTAAGTTCTGCATCCTCGTTTTCCCACCCAGTCTCCCCAGTCAGCACCCCTCCAGGCTTGACTACTCACTCCTACATTCCAGCCAGGCTGCTGCCTCTTTCCTCCTCCATACTGTCTGGGCCCCCAGCAGCAGGAGCATCGAGAGCACATAAGAGATGGTCTTGCTGCTGTCAGCTCCAGTGACCGGCACCACAGCAGCCCCTGGCTGTCAGAAGCAGCAGTTGCTGGGAAAGTGCGACTCTCAGCCCTGCAGTCCCAGAATGGCGCATGCTGAGTATAGACAGAATCTTTGAAGAATTTAGCAGTGAAACTCTAACAAGTCTTTGCTGAGCATGTACAAACTGAGATTTTCAGAGGCTTATAACTTGGCCAAATTTCCCACCAGGCTGGCAAAAGGCCCATCTCCATCCCTGATTCCAAGCTGACCCCCACCAATTTTCAAGTCCCTGCTCCAGAGCATGGAGGCTCTAGACCTTCTCAACAACATGATTGTGAGGAATTTTTTAACATGGGCAAAACAACACCCTTTCCCTTTGAAGCATTCTGAGAAATGGTTGAACTGTTTTGGCTAACATTTTCCAAAAACATTTTGCCTGAGGCAAACACCCAGCCTGGGTAATTTCAGTCCAAATGCTTAGAGTTTGGCAAATTTATAAGTAAATGGGTCTTATAATGGAAAGTGTTGGGCAACTGTAAGTAAAGGTGTCATCACCTGTGCCACCTATAATATGAAGTAAAAGTTTGGTTAAGAATTCATTTAACATCGAAGACACTGATTCAGCTAGCTAGCCCTGTTAAGAAAATCATTTAAGCATGTGCTTAATTTTAGACACATTTTCAGGTATCAATGACTTCAATGGGATGCAAGCACAAGGTGAATCATGTACTTCTAAAGGCTTTGCTGTATAGGGATGGATTTTAAGAACATACTTAAATGCTTTACTGAATTCAGGATCAAAAGATTAAGCTTTCAACAGCTAAATGTATGTAATAATAAATATTATACATTGGTATGAGCCCGAGTGAATTAGTAAATTTGAAGAGTGTTGAATTTTATCTAAGCTGCAGGAAAAGAAATATAAAGTCAGACTTTTGAGAAATCTGATCAGTTATTATTTCTTATATATTATTTATTTCTCATAACATAGCATCATATGCAGAGGTTATTGCAATGTATGGGCCCAATCTTGCAGTGTTTACTTCTGTGAGTAAGAGCAGATAGAGAAAATGATCTTGAGGTTAAGGCATTAGATGGGCATTTAGGAAAATGGGTTCAATTTCTGTCTCCTCCAGTGACTTTCTGTGTGATATTGGGCTATCTCTAGTAGAAAACAGAATCTTCAAAGAAAGATTTTGTTGAAAACATAGAAAGTTTCAACCGGCTGTAGGCCTGACACTGAATTGGTCAGTGTCCCGATTTCTCTTCTGTAAAATAAGATTCTTCCTCCTCCTTTTTTGTCTAGTTAGACTGTAGATTCTTCAGGGCAGAGACTATTTTTGTGCCTGTACAGTGCCAAAGCGAGGCCCAGACCTTGGTGGGGATTTCTGGGTGCTACAGTAGTACAATGTCTAATAATAATGAATTAATAATGTCATATGTTGAACAATAATGCATTATGATCTCATGTTAAAGGGAGCAATAATATAGAATTCTCATGCTGTCAGCATGGAAAGTAAATTGTTTTCTCAGAAAGGAAACTGATATGTGCAAGACCTTGAAGGCTTCAACCTAATGCCTTTTTAACAGACAGCATGTTGAAGGTGATGTACAATCACTACAAACACAGAGCTTAGTCCATCATTATTAATTCTTCTACACGCTGTTACCTAAAATTTGCCTTTCAGTACTCCCTCATTTCAATATTGGAATAGCTTGTTTAATACAGAGGCTTCCCCTGAAGGATTTAATATCTGACTATGCTTTTAAAACTGATTGCAACTAAAGTAGAAATAGAAAAATAATGAGACTAATCCCCCAGAGTCTCTGAACCATAGAGGCCAGATCTAAAATCATAGTAATTAATAAAGACAGAAGAGAGCCAGATATCCATTAATCCCTTGAGTATTAGTTCAGCAGTTGCGTATTGTTTGCCCTACCCTATATATTTACCTAACTGCCTTTCAAAACTTAAACTAGCTGCTTCCACTGCAGCAAACTGTTCTATACAGTAGGGAAAAAAATGAGGAGTACTTGTGGCACCTTAGAGACTAACAAATTTATTTGGGCATAAGCTTTTAGCCCACGAAAGCTTATGCCCAAATAAATTTGTTAGTCTCTAAGGTGCCACAAGTACTCCTCGTTCTTTTTGCTGATACAGACTAACACAACTACCACTCTGAAATCTGCACAGTAGGTCAACTGATCTATGTAGAAAGCAATTCTGCTTAAATTCCTTTAAGGTCTGACCCTTGTTTCAGTTCATGTCTCCTGCTTCCCCTATTTGACACAAGTTCAAATAGCCAATAGACCAGACATGGCTAGCAAACACTAGGATGTTAATGAAGAAGGGAATCACTCCCTCACCTGTGGCTGAATGGCTGGTTAGCAGCAGCTGGGATAAAAAGCTGCAAGGGCAGGCAGAGCAGGCTGGCTACTGGAGAAGCTGAGAACCATTGTAAAAGAGCTTTATAGCATTGGACTGAGAAAAGCTCCTGAGAGAGAGACAGACAATTTCTTGGTAGAAGGGTTCAGGGAAGGCTACTATACAGCAGATGCCTGCAAAGGACACAGGTAGGAAGCAGCCCAGAGTGGGCAGCAGGAGACTTAATCACCCAGTCCTTGACTGCCAATCAGAGGGCACTGGGGCTGGGAACCAGGTGGGGCTGGGTCCCCCTACCAGCACCCATCCCAAAGTGGAGGAAGAGACTGCTGAAGCCCAGATTTGGGGGGGTGGTCCTAGCATTTTTCTGACCTTGCACAAAAACACATTGGACTTTATTTTTGTCCCTGTTTTGACTTACGTTTGTTCCTTCCCTGGTGAAGACAGGAGAAGGAGAGTTTGGGCCCTGTAACTAGCTACTGGAGTCCATTACAGGGCTCTTAGCACCTTAGGGTGGGACCCCTTTACTACTCCGAAAGGGCACAAACTCAAATGACTCATCCAAAGGGCTGGAGCTGTAAAGAGATTCCAAGCTCCACAGGCCATGCTTCTGAACTGGGACAAAAAGGGAAACCGAGGTGAGGCTATTGTTATCAAGGGCTTGGCCACGAGGGGGCACACTGAAGGGCGAGAGGCTTGACCACATGGATCTGTGGGTTTAAACTAGGCTAGAGTGCACCCAAGTGCAGCTCAGGCTCCAATTGAGAAGACCAGGTGCAGAGTTGATCCAAAAAAGGGTTTTGTTTTTGTTCCCCTCCCCTCTCCTGGTGAAAAACTTTGTTTCTGGCAAATAATAGAAAACAGAAGTAATTCTGCCCCAAACCAAAATACTCTAAATAAGACATGCTCCTGCATTGTCTTATGGGAGATGAAGCCTGGGTGCCTCATGCACCCTCTCTCCTCTGTAGGCCGAGTTCCATGGTCAGACTACCTCTCCCTTAATACAGCACATTCTCCCCTCTTGGTGAGGGGAGGTGGTACATCGTGGCAGTCACATGGTGCATAATGGAAGATGAAGTCCAAGTGGGGAGCCCAGCACATAGAAGAGAATGGATGCCTTATGCTCCCAATCTATAATTGCATGAGGCACTTTGGCAGTATTTCAGAATCAAAATATTTAAGTTGTTTGCTGAAATAATCCAGTTTGCAATCTAAAACCAAAAACTTCAGTTTTCAGATGTTCAGCTTTTTTCAATTTGAAATATTGAGGGTTTTTTGGCAGAAAGCGTAGTTTTTGCTTAAAATTTTGTTTAGTTGAAAATCCAATTTCCTGATTAAAATAGTTTTGATGGACAATTTGCTATCAGCTCTAATAGATAGCATTCTACCTGTTTGCACCATAGATCATGCAGAATTAGCACCATTATTTTGCTTGTGATGTACACATCACATGCAGCAGATATACTGCCATGATCAAATCAAAATTTGTGAGTGCCATCTCCATTTGATAGTCATTTTACTCTGTGTTCAATACCTCTCTCTTTATAATCTAATATATTTTTTTTGGTGCTTCTAAGTATTGTTCCAAAAAGAGTCTGAATTTTGTCCCACACTGATCCTTCTCTTGATTTGTTTTTAAGTATCTGATTTGATAGACTTATCAATCATTCTTCTGCTTCAAAAGCAGATGCTTCTGCTATTTGAACTAAAGAATAATCTACTAAATTAAAGTTAAAGGTGGACAAATACTGCAAGTCAGAGCTGGTTTAAAGTTTTCAAAATTTGATAATATTGCAGAATGAGAAACTGAGTAAAATGTTGACAGAATGTTTGGGTTTTCCCCCCATCTTCCCCTCCCCCCCCAGCTGCCTCAACTGCAAATAATCTGGTTATAATCACATGATTTAAAATGAATTTGTTTTGCCATGTTTGCATGCGTTTTGTATCCTCCTTTCCTTGAATATCCAGTGAACAAGATTCCTGGCAGGAATGGTAACAAAAGCAGCAATTTTTTAACAATTATTGGAAAATATTTGCAGACAGTGAATATTGAATTCCCTAAATGTGACTAGTATTTACACTGGAAATATGGTTCTAACGGCCATGCACATCCAGTTAGGGAAGACAAACATACTGTGTTATCTTTGTGTCCAATCAAAACTAACTAATACACCTAGAATACTCACTATGAACTGCTCATGCAAAATCTCCTGAACAAGAAGTAATCAGTGAATTAATTTTGAATAACACATAAATTAAAGCAAACTTATAATGTCTTATGGGACAGTTCAGAAAGGTTTAAATCAATTATGAGTAAATTACATGCTCCACATTATTTGCTTTGCTCTAGGTATTGCACACATTCAAGCTGGCCTGACATTCCATCCAGCAGAGAGTAGTTAATACACATACACATTAGCCTCTACATTACAAAGCTAACATCTGTCAGGGCTCCTAGTCTGCCCATGCTATTCTGAATTTGATTTCCCTCTTCTATTATGCAGTGCTGATTGTCTAATATATCTCACTGTCTGTACAGCACAATATGTCCTTTTGTAGGATCTACAGCCTTTGTCCCTTATTGCATGTTTTTTCTTCATGGTCACTGATACATGAAATGACCTCTCTATTAGATGTAGTAATGTTTATAGTCACACTCTTCTTGTTACCTTTTAAGTGTTTCCCCTAATGCTATTCAGTTTATTCCTCCAGGACATTTAATTGGCCACCAAATCCCTATTTCATTCCTGCTGACCTTTTGCATGTTCTCATTTGTGTGTGATATCCTATTGAGGTCTTTCTTAACATAGAGGTAAATTAGGTAATTATTATTGGTATTCCAATAGGATGCTAGACACTACTGTGTGTGACACTTCCTGTCCCAGGGAGGTTACAGTCTAAATAGATAAAACAAGCCAAAGGGTGGGAGGGAAGTTGGTGTCTTCAGCAAGGTGAAGTGACTTGCCTAAGGTCACATAGCAGGTCAGGGGCCAAACTGGGAAGAGAACCCAGATTTCCTGGTTCCTAGTTCAGTGCACTGTGTATTAAACTACACATCTCAAATTCTCTTGGCTACTTTCTGTATTGTTGCCTCAGAAATTCTATTCGCTTTATTGTGACGTGATTTTGATTTGACGTGTTCCAGTCGGGTATATCTAGCTTCTCTAATCAATATTTTCCTTTCTGATGGAGTCAGCCTTTCCGATCTGTATTTCCTTAGTAGTCCCTGGATCCTTCTGTCTGTTCTGTATGACTTTATTATATACGTAGTGTGACGTTGCACTCTATATGTTTATGGAAATATGCTTATAAGTGTAAATATAACACAACTGGAATATGGTGTATGCTAAATATGCCATGTGACATATCTTTGTAAAGGTTATAATCTATTAAATATATTCATCCTATTCGTATGCATGTATCATTTTTATATCTGAAGTTATGAGCATTGGCTCTATACTTGTATTTGAAGTGTTTGCTGTAGGAAACACACAAGGGAGGTTTGGCCAATATATTGCGAAGGAGCTATTCAAGTAAATTGGGAGTACTTAACTAACAATGGACTTTGGGAGACGCCAGTTCACATCTGAGCTTTCCTGGGAACATTCAAACTAACATGTAAACCATGGCATTGGCCTACAAAAAGCTGAATCATTCATCGAGATGTGACTTGCTCAGGTGGCTACAGACTCCATCTTATTCTTCCGTGCAAAATCACAGCAACAAAGGGGTTTCTGCCCACGAGAGAATATAAAAGGCCCTGGAAGCCCCTCCATTTTGTTTTCAGCTGGCTCAAGAGATGGCCTCTCCATCCCAAAGAGATGCCAGAAAGAAACTGGAACAAAGGACTGTAACTGCAGGGGTGTGAGTGATTGCTGGACCCAGGCCATAAACTACAACATTGGTCTGAAAAGGATTGTACCTGAGATAACATCTAGGGTGAGAAGTTAGTATTTGTAACTAGATCCTTAGTGTATTAAGTTAGCCGTGCCTATTTTGATTTATTTTACTTAGTAACTTACCTTGGCCTGTCTGTTATTACTTGAAACCACTTAAATCCTACTTTTTATATTTAATAAAATCACTTTTGTTTATTAATTAACCCAGAGTAAGTGATTAATACCTGGGGGAACAAACAGCTGTGCATATCTCTCTATCAGTGTTGTTAGAGGGTAGACAATTTATGAATTTGCCCTGTATAAGCTTTATACAGAGTAAAACGGATTTATTTGGGGTTTGGATCCCATTGGGAGCTGGGTGTCTGGGTGCTGTGGACAGGAGCACTTCTTAAGCTGTTTTCAGTTAAGTCTCCAGCTTTGGGGGTGTAGTTCAGACCCTGGGTCTGTGTTGCAGCAGGCTTGCATGTCTGCCTCAATAAAGCAAGGTTCTGGAGTCCCAAACTGGCAGAGAAAATGGGCTCAGAGGTAGTCTATGCACATCAGGTGACAGTCCTAAGGGGGTCTCTGTGACCCAGCCCATCAGAGTATATATTTTGAGTTCTCAGATTATTCCCCAGATATAAATACCTCCATCCCAGCCTCTACGAATTTGTGCTGAAGTTTGAATAGCCCTGATGTCTTCAGTAATTCTGACTTTGTTACCGGTTCTGGCTTATCCTATTTCCGTCAAGCCTTTCTTTAAAAAAATAAAAAATTAAAAAAAAATCCTTCTGTTTCATGGCATCAATCCCCTCCTCCCATGTGACCACTGAAGCAAGAAATTCATTTACATTTTCTGTTATCTCTGCCTCTGCTGTCACTGAATTGCCTTTATCTCTGAGCCCTTACTGACTCTTTCAGTTGACCTCTTTCATCTTCTATACTTGAAATAACATCTTATTATCCCTCATTGTGCACAGTGCAGTCTTCGTTCTGTTCTTTGCTTTAGCTCTATCTGTATTGCATTCACCTTCACTTCTCTGTAAATGTTCCCATCCACCTCCTACAAGGTACCCTGGCATTTTTTTCTCGCGGAGGGCTTTTTTTTTTTTTTTTTTTTTCCCTTAACGTTGATTAATTTTTGCATTTCCTTGTTCCTCCAATTTGGCAGTTTTCTACTGCTGACTGAATTCATTACAAAGTTAACAGTAGAAAAGCAGATGGCAGACACAATGCCATGAAATATATGTTTGAACACTTTGCATTTTCTTATCGCTTCTATCAGATCCTTTCCAGAGGTTCTGTCATTCTTTCAAAATGTATTCTGTTAAAAATTCAAAGTCCTTTCTGAATAAAGGCCTCTTTTGGTATAGAGCAGCTACTCATTACAAACCTAATTAGGCCAGGCTCACTATTTGTTAGATGCTGTCTTCACTTTCACATCTAGTCACATCAGCTGTATTGCAGAGAAGAACCAAGCTGAATACTTCCTTTTTCCATACTGTGTAAGGAAGCAACCTCCAACCAGAACTATACAACTGTTGCTCTACATATATAATAAAAAATTACTTTCTCCTCCAGTTTTAGTGTCATCTGCAAATGTGGCTATATCGTGCTTGGAGTGTCACTGCTAGATAGTGATCATATGTAGTATGCCTGGAATTTTCAAAGGCTAGGCACCCAAATCCCATTGACTTTCAATTGCAGTGCCTTAATGGGTGCCTTAATCCTTGTGACCCCTTTGAAAATCTAAGCCTATATGTGTAATAGTTCACAATATATTAGTGCCAGGGAACTTTAAAGCCCTCTTCTGTTTGTGGCCCATTCATAGCTATCTTTCTACTATGAAATATTTCCATCTAAACTGTGGTTAACTTGAAACATAGTGGGAAAATTATAATCAGTGGGAACTAAATCAATGGATTACAGACCGTTTATAAAATGCATCAAAGCTGAAGAGCAGGTAGATAATTTTTTTACAGAATCACAAAGGATATAGAAATAGAGATGGGGAACTACCTCCACATTTGCAGATGGTTCTAAAAATGTAGGAAAAAAAATCAAATATTTAATATCAGGGAAACCTATTGACAGTGAGATGTTTTGGGTGTGGAATAGGCTGCCAATGGAAGTGGTGGAAACACCATCACCTGTGAAACTAGTCTAGACAGAAAACTAGTAAACACATAATAGGGAAGAGTCCTATACTGGCATGAAGCTGGACTAGTTGATCTAAAGGGCCCCCTTGTTATCATGTTCATCACCTTCACTTCTTACCTCTATTTTGATGGAAATAATGCTCCTTGATTTTCTTTATATTCCTTCTTTCCATCTCTTCCACCTGCCCTTTTTTCTATAGAATCAGAGACCCCCACATCTATCCCTAGTGGAGTGCCATTAATTTCAACCAATGAAATTTGGAGACCTCTGGGAAGAAGGGAGTATTCTGCATAACTGCCCTACTTTTAAACCAATGGCTGTTAGTAACTTTTAGAAACCTTCTTCTCTTAAAGAAATACATTTGGAAAACATGTCAAAGAATTAGCCAATCAATGCCAGTGATGTAAAAATGGGTTGTTCTTCCTCATCCTTGGTTTACGCAGGCAGGTTAGAAATTAGGGGGTATTTTGAGAATACACTCGAAGGTTGGGCTGCTCTCAATAGCAGTCGTAAACAGTAGCATGTAAATACATGTGAGATGGTCTCTTGTGTAATATACTGTACCTTTCAGATGCAAATAAAGAGAGACTATATACTTCATTGTGTTTTTTTTATTCTAGGATGGTAAGCCTTTTATCTGAAAATCCCTCTGTCCTCAGCTGCTTGTTATAATTCTGTTGAAACATAAAAGAAGACTTTTGTTTTTATTTTTGTTTTTTTGTCATCATGGCTGGGATTTTTGCTGCTTTAAACTACTTGGTGGACTCTAATCTCATCAGAAAATAAGAGAGTCTTAAACAGATTGAATATTGGCTTTCTAGTTAATTTTTTTTTAAACCAGAGATTTGTTTTTTTGGCAAATCTTCTCTTCTGTTTTATGATGATTACACAGTGCTTCTGTAGTTCTGCTACATCAGATGGAGGCTTTTGTGTTATTGTTGAAGCTAAACCTTTCCCTGTTGGCCAGACCCAGACTCCCCCTTCCAGTTCCTTTAGGGATTTTAGGCTATTACCTTGGCTCCTGGGTAAAGCTAGTCTTTTGGGGAGAGATTCATTAAGTGGAAAGAAAATACTTTCCCCCCTCAAGTTCAAGAGCTATTGAAACATCAAGATTGATACCCCCCTTCTCACTGTCCACCCTGCTTCTGATTGTGCTGCAGCCTCATCAGCTTGTTCACAGTGGAGTGTGAGGTTTGTTTGTTTTTATCAGCAGCTGAACAGCTGCTTTTCTTTGATTTTTATTTATTTATTAGGGGTGGATTTAGTGCTGGCGAAAGATAGTCTTGTAATTAAGGCCCTCGGTAGCGCTGGGTTCAGTTCCCAACTGTGCCACAGATTGCCTGGAGGAATTTGGGCAAACACCCTATCTCTCTGTGCCTCACTTTTTCCATCTGTAAAATGAGGATGTTGTTATGTCCTTTCTCCCACCATTTTTGCATGTCTGTTTGCCAGCTGTTCAGACGCAGACAGTTCGGCACAAGGGAGATCTGATCTTAGCTGGTCCCTGTATGTCCTGCTGCAATAAAAACTATACTGTAGACTGCAACAGAGAGTCCTGTGGTACCTTTAAGACTACCATGTATTGGAGCATAAGCTTTCGTGGGTGAATACCCACTTCATCAGATGCATGACATGCGTCTGACAAAGTGGGTATTCACCCACGAAAGCTTATGCTCCAATACATCTGTTAGTCTATAAGGCCTTGTCTACACTACGAGAGTAGTTCGATTTTACTTAAATCGAATATTTGGAATCGATATTGCAAAGTCGAACGTGTGTGTCCACACTAAGGACAGTAATTCGACTTTGTGAGTCCACACAAACGGGGAAAGCGTCGACATTGGAAGCGGTGCACTGAGGGCAGCTATCCCATAGTTCCCGGAGTCCCTGCCGCCCATTGGAATTCTGGGTGGAGCCGCAAATGCCTTCTGGGTAAAAAAAAAAAAGGGGCCAGGGTGCTTTTGGGTAACTGTCGTCATCCGTCCATCACTCCCGCCCTCCCTCCCTCCCTGAAAGCGCCGGCGGGAAATCATTTCGCGCACTTTTCAAGTCATTGACAGCGCGGACGCCACAGCACTGTGAGCATGGAGCCCGCTGCAACCATCGCTGCAGTTGTGGCCGCTCTCAACGCCTCGCAGCTTATCATACAGGTTGCCCTGAGGCAGATGCAGAAAAGTCAGGCGAGGAGGCTACGTCAACGCGGTGATGGCCTGAAGTGTGAGAGTAGCACAGACCTCTCAGAAAGCAGGGGACCCAGCGCCGAGGACATCACGGTGGCAATGGGTCATGTTGATGCCGTGGAACGGCGATTCTGGGCATGGGAAACAAGCACTGAGTGGTGGGACCGCATAGTGCTGCAGGTCTGGGATGAATCACAGTGGCTGCGAAACTTCCGCATGCGGAAGGGAACTTTCCTTGAACTTTGTGAGTTGCTGTCCCCTGCCCTGAAGCGCAATGACACCCGGATGCGACCAGCCCTGACTGTCCAGAAGCGAGTGGCCATAGCCCTCTGGAAGCTTGCAACGCCTGACAGCTACCGGTCAGTTGCGAGCCAGTTTGGGGTGGGCAAATCTACCGTGGGGGTTGTTGTGATGCAAGTAGCCAAGGCAATCGTTGATGTACTGCTGCCAAAGGTAGTGACCCTGGGAAACGTGGAGGCGATCATAGATGGCTTCGCAGCGATGGGATTCCCAAACTGCGGTGGGGCCATAGATGGAACTCACATCCCTATCCTGGCACCGGACCACCAGGCCACCCAGTACATTAACAGAAAGGGCTACTTTTCCATGGTGCTGCAAGCACTGGTGGACCACAGGGGACGTTTTACCAACATCTACGTGGGATGGCCGGGCAAGGTTCATGACGCTCGTGTTTTCAGGAACTCTGGTCTGTTTAGACGGCTGCAGCAAGGTATTTACTTCCCGGACCACAAAATAACTGTTGGGGATGTGCAGATGCCTATAGTCATCCTCGGGGACCCAGCCTACCCGCTAATGCCCTGGCTCATGAAGCCCTATACAGGTGCCCTGGACACTGAAAAAGAACTCTTCAACTACCGGCTGAGCAAGTGCAGAATGGTGGTGGAGTGTGCTTTTGGACGTCTCAAGGGGAGATGGAGAAGCTTGATGACTCGCTGTGATCTCAGCGAAACCAATATCCCCATTGTTATAGCAGCTTGCTGTGTGCTCCACAATCTCTGTGAGAGCAAGGGGGAGACCTTTATGGCGGGGTGGGAGGTTGAGGAAATTAGCCTGGCTGCTGATTACTCACAGCCAGACAGCCGGGCGATTAGAAGAGACCAGCGGGAAGCGCTGTGCATCCGGGAGGCTTTGAAAGCAAAGTTCCTGAGTGAGCAGGGTAACCTGTGACTTTCTAATTTTGTGTACAGAGAAGCCTTCACCCCACTTCCAACACACGTTTCAAAATAAAAATAGTTCTACTTTGTTAAAGCACACCGTTTTCTTTAATACTGTTTTCGCGGGAATT
The DNA here is from genome assembly GCF_013100865.1 of Trachemys scripta elegans. Classification (NCBI taxonomy): domain Eukaryota; kingdom Metazoa; phylum Chordata; order Testudines; family Emydidae; genus Trachemys; species Trachemys scripta. Next base: position 121,063,496 of record NC_048298.1, read on the forward strand.
TTTTAAAACTGGGACGCAGACTGTGGTGCGGAGCGGGTGTAGTGTAGTCGCGCGAATGCAGCTTCTAAACTGAAGGACTGACAGGCTCCGCTGCGGTGGGATGGTTCTTTCAACGGAGCCTGTCACCCCTCCTGATAGGGACTGTGTGTATGGGGGGTCTATGTGACTTTGTGGCAGGGGGGGGACGCTTACAGATCCCCTGCTGTGTGGCTCTGTGATCCTGCCTAAGGACCGCCGCTTAAGATCTCTAACTGCCCTCCCCTGCCACAAAGTCACAGAGCAACCCACCCCCCACCACATAACATGAAAAGAACCTCCCAGACTAACCAGGGTAAGTAGTCACTGCATCACTGCACTATGTATGTGCCCTGCTGCTGTGCCTGCCCCCGACTATGTACCCTGCCAAAGGTGACTGTCCTGTCCAATTACGAACCCCCTTTCCCCCCCTCCTCCAAAAGAACATGATGGAAACAGTAGTTAACAGAAACATATTTTTTATTAACAACTACACAGGGGACTGGGAAGTGAAACTTGGACGGGGGCTTGTGTCAGGCGGGAAGGAAAGAACTTGTCAAACTTTGGGGACTGAGAGCCTTCTGCTGCTCGAGCTCTCTGCAGGGGTGCAGTGAGAGTTAGCAGGGACTCTGCCGCCTCTCCTTCTGTGCACTTTGGGTGAAGGGAGTATGGGACTTGGTGGCGGGGGAGGGCGGTTAGAGATGGACTGCAGCGGGGCTCTGTCCTCCTGCCTCCGTTCCTGCAGAACATCCACAAGGCGCCGGAGCGTGTCCGTTTGCTCCCTCAGTAGTCCAAGCAGGGTTTGAGTCGCCTGCTGGTCTTCCTGACGCCACCTCTCCTCCCGATCCATGTTGGCTTGGTGCATTTGGGACAAGTTCTCCCGCCACTGGGTCTGCTGTGCTGCCTGGGCTCTGGAGCAGGCTATAAGCTCGGAGAACATGTCCTCCCGTGTCCTCTTCTTCTTATGCCTAATCCTCCCTAGCCTCTGGGAGTGTGATGACAGGCTAGGTTGTGAGACAGTCGCAGATGGGGCTGTGGGAATGGGAAAAAGGGAGTGAATTCCTCAGAAAGATAAATGTAGTTGTGAACAAAGAACATAGTCTTTCTCTGTGAACAGGACCATGCACAGCACCTATCACATGCGCACTCAGCACAAGGTCGAATTCTCGGCCTTCGCATTCAGTGTCTGTGGTTTTGCAGAGCACTTTTGAGAACCCTGTCAGGACAACGGAATTGCTCTTGCACGCAGACATGGTAAGCCGTAGATTCGTGGCAGCTTAAAACTTTAATATTAGCAATGGCCTCATTTCACATTGAAATCAATGTCGGTCCCTGCTGCCAGCAATCCGGCAAGCAGGAAGTTTGCTCCTGTCCCACACCCTCGCGGCTGTCCCCGGGAACGATCCCTTTCGGCTGACCCTCTCCCGCCTCCACCGCGTGGCTGCAAACCAGCCAACACTAACATTCCCCTACCTCATTCAAAGCAGGTCTTCATGAGCGACATCACCCTCATGAGGATCTCTGAGAGCGACAGACAGAGAATGCTCCGGGAAAGCCTTCAAAGACCAGGGCCGTATGCTGCCATGCTGTGCCAAGCAATGATTCCGGAGTACTTGCTAGTCTCGTGGCGCGGCAACGTGTCCTACTACGGAGGACCCAATAAGGCCGCTCTCCCCAAGAACCTAATGCAGCGGATTTCAAATTACCTGCAGGAGAGCTTCCTTGAGATGTCCCAGGAGGATTTCTGCTCCATCCACGGACATATAGACCGCATCTTACTGTAGCTGCAGTAGCAGGGACTAAACAGTAGAGCGGCTTGGGCAGGACAATCATGCAAAACCGGACATTGCTAGATTTTTTTGAAATACTTGCACTGCCCATGACTGAACCGTTAAGTTAATCAAACTAATCATGAGAAACCCATTTTTTACATTGTTAATAATCATGTTCTGTTACAAATAAATGTTTGCATGTTTACAAGACTTACTGGATGATCCTTCACCAGATTCTGTGTCCGGGGTAACGGCTGGGGAGGGTTGGTAGGGGATCTCTGTAAGGGTGATGAAGAGATCCTGGCTGTCGGGGAAATCAGCGTTGTGAGCGCTGTCGACTGCCTCGTCCTCCTCATCTCCTTCCTCATCTTCCCCGTCCGCTAACATGTCCGAGGATCCGGCCGTGGACACTATCCCATCCTCAGAGTCCACAGTCAGTGGTGGGGTAGTGGTGGCGGCCGCACCGAGGATGGAATGCAGTGCCTCGTAGAAACGGGATGTCTGGGGATGGGATCCGGAGCGTCCGTTTGCCTCTTTGGTCTTCTGGTAGCCTTGCCTCAGCTCCTTGATTTTCACGCGGCACTGCGTTACATCCCGGCTGTATCCTCTCTCTGCCATGTCTTTAGAGATCTTCTCATAGATCTTTGCATTCCGTCTTTTGGATCGCAGCTCGGAAAGCACGGACTCATCGCCCCACACAGCGATGAGATCCAAGACTTCCCGATCAGTCCATGCTGGGGCCCTCTTTCTATTCTGAGATTGCACTGCCATCAGTGCTGGAGAGCTCTGCATCGTTGCCAGTGCTGCTGAGCTCGCCACGATGTCCAGACAGGAAATGAGATTCAAACTGGCCAGACAGGAAAAGGAATTCAAATTCAAATTTTCCCGGGGCTTTTCCTGTGTGGCAGTTCAGAACATCCGAGCTCTTACTGCTGTCCAGAGCGTCAACAGAGTGGTGCACTGTGGGATAGCTCCTGGAGCTATTAGCGTCGATTTCCATCCACACCTAGCCTAATTCGACATGGCCATGTCGAATTTAGCGCTACTCCCCTCGTCGGGGAGGAGTACAGAAGTCGAATTAAAGAGACCTCTATGTCGAACTAAATACCTTCGCGGTGTGGACGGGTGCAGGGTTAATTCGATGTAACGGCGCTAACTTCGACATAAACGCCTAGTGTAGACCAGGCCTAAGGTGCCACAGGACTCTGTTGCTTTTTACAGATCCAGATTAACACGGCTACCCCTCTGATACATACTGTAGACTGGAATCTTGCTTTCCAAAACAGCAAGGTTAGCAGGGGTAGCGGCAATGCAAACTTCCACACACTGTGCCGTATATTTTCTTTTTGAAGGGGTGAGAATCTGGTTCAGTTTCCGTATCCATTCGTTCTTTGACATGCTCCCAGGGTGAGGACTGGCAATTTCAAGGAGGTGGGTCCACTTTCAGCCATGTCCCACTTAGCTCACCTCCCCAGGTGGAGAAAATGAAGAATATCACACAGCAGGTAAATTAAGTGGCTAAAATCAGTCCTTCTGGGGTATAGATAAAATAGAAGCTGGTGGAGAGTCAAAGGGGACAGGGCAGACTCCATGTAGGAAGCCCTGGGAGTTGCTGCTTGGTAGAGAGCAAAATACTCAAAGGGGCAGGAGAGCTGAATGAGCTGCTCTACATGCGGGGGGCTCTCCCTAGTTCCCAGGCAGAGAGCCTGGGGATTGCAAGCCTGCAGGAAGCAGGAGCCAGTTAGGAAGGCTGGAGAGAGAGGGGGAAGTCTAAGCAGGTAATGGGACTAAGAGCATGAAAGGTTGAGAGCCAGCTAGGAAGGCTGGGTGGGAGTTCTTGTTTCCTTTGAAACTTCATTAATAAATCCAGACCCCATGGAGGGGTGTTACTTGTCCCACAAAAGCCTATGTTGAAGCTATTGGAGGGCCAAACAGGAGGAAATTGCGGCAGTGGCTAGTGAAAGCCAGAGAAGGTAGGTGGTGCTGTGACAGGCTTCAGTGCTGAGGGTGCCAACAAAGATGGTGGGTTGTGGTGACTTTTATGATGTAAACCTCTATCTTCTCTTATGTACTTCTGTGACACCCAATATTGTAGTATCTGAGCAAATCATAATCTTTACTCTGTTTATCCTCCCAACACATGTGTGTGATAGGGCAGTGTTGTTATCCCCATTTTACAGATGGGGAACTGAGGTAGAGAGAGACTAAGGGCTTGTCTACATGAATAATTAGTTGATGGCAAGCAGAGGGGTGAATCTGCCAAGGAATAACTGTCCACATGGACTCTTCGGAGGAACATTAGCTGTTTAATTCACTTTGATCTAGTCCTCTTTGAAATGGGACTAGATCAAAATACAATAATGAACTGCTAATGTGCCTCAGCAGAGTCCACACAAACAGTTTGGTCTGCTTCAGGCCAGTATGGAGTAGATTCAAACCCCATCTTGCCTCAAACTCACTGTTCGTGTATACGGGCTTCGTGTGACCTGCCCAAGGTAACACAGGAAGTCTGTGTTGCAGCAGAAAATTGAACTTGCGGTCTCCTAAGTACTAGACCCTACCATTGGCTTTGTCTCCAATCTCTTCCTGTAGGAACTGAATTGGGACTGACTAACTGCTTTTGAAAGAAAATGAAAAAGTGGCATTTTGTAAATTAATTAGTGATACCTATCCCAAATATCTATAATCTTAATCCAGCATTGTGTAAAATGCAGTTTGATGGATTGCAAGCAGAATTTAATCTTTAATGAGTTTCTTCTCTGTGTTCATGGAGCACAATGAAATGTAATTCTTTTTTATTATCATTGGTTAAGACAGAATAAAATGTCCCCCCCCCCAAAAAAAAGGTGCTGGGGGCGGAGGGGGCGGGGGAGAGGAATCATTTGTGGACAGGTAGTTGAAAAGGAAAAATGAGGAATAATAGTGAGTCTTATCACGTTGATTATTTTACATCTAAAAGAATTTAAACGAACAAATCCACCAAAAATGGTAAAGGGGAAAAAACAGTTAGTGAAGAATTAGTTTTACTGCATTCATCTCTGCCCATTTTCTCTCTGACCATCCAGTTGACTTTTAACATCTAAAATGCTTGTCATAGTTATAAATAGTGTTAATAGCTGTAACAATACATTATTATTCCAAGAAGTGTGAAGGTGCAATGAGCTATTGGATTTGGAAATACACTTTGCTTTGACTAAAATTTTCCTCTGCTTTCCCCTAATGCCACAGGCAGAGGCAGAGTAATCCATCCTTCTAGATGAGCGTGTTGATGTCTTTCATGGGTCACCTACAGACAAGAGATTTGCTAGAGGCATTTCCAGTCCCAGCTTCTGGGATTGACCATGATTCCTGTGCACCACTCTAGTTCCATGCCGTCCTGATGGACAGAGAATGGATCTTGCCACTAGAACTGGGCAAATATTACAAAAATGTATAACCGAGTCCTGTTTGTTTACGATCCCCTTATGCTTTTGCCTCAGAACTTCCATTCACTTTTTGTGAATATTTGTGCCAGGGGAGATTTTGTTTGTAAGAAGGTTTGCAGGAAGCATGTGTGTGGCCCTCACTTGTGCAAAAATATATTCACAGGCAGATATTTGTGCAAATAATTATTTTGAAGGGTATTCATACCAGAAGTGCTCGCTAAGCCATTTTGAAAGCTCTGTGTGGATTTGGGAGCAGAAATAATGCCTAATGACTTAGGCGAGCAGCCATACAGCACGAATTGTGAATGATGCATAGAGATGACTCAGTATAAGCATCATGGTGAAAAGTTCACGAACCAGTCCATAGGCTGAAATGTTTGCCATTTTCAAAAGCTTTTGAATAGCAAATGTATTTGTAAAAGTCTAAGGCTGTTTTAGAATAACATGAACAGGAAGAGAGGCTAAATTTATTGAATTTCACTGCAATTTTCAGCTCTCCTGAGCACCCAAACTCTGCAGTTCCCACATAACAGCACATTGCTGTGCCATTAAAGGGAATTGGGGATTGTGGGGAAGGATAAGCATATGCCCTTCCAATTTTGAAGTTCCAGTGGAATTTGGTTCAGATTTATAAAGGTATTTAGGCATCTAAAGATGCTGATAGGTGCTTTTGAAAATCATACTAGGCACGTAGGTGCCACATCGGATTCGAGTTAGGTGCCTAAATACCCTTACAAATCTGGCCCTGTGTTACTTTTCACAACCAAGGGAGAAACTGTAGCACGCTATTTCCTTTTGGGCTCCAAAGACAAAAACCCAAATTCAGAACTGGTGTAAGCATGTGCAACTCACTTGATGTCAATGGTGGGGTAGCCTCTTACACCAGATCCAGATATAGCCCATAATGACTCAGGCTGTATCTATGCTATGTTTGATAGACTAACATGCAGCTTAATATCCGAGGGGTAGCTGTGTTAGTCTGGATCTGTAAAAAGCAACAGAGGGTCCTGTGGCACCTTATAGACTAACAGATGTATTGGAGCACCAGCTTTCGTGGGTGAACACCCACTTTGTCAGAACCATGCAGCTTAATGGTGCAATTGTATGTGGAAAGACTTCTTCATGACTGACAAGAAGATATAGAAAAAATTGTTTGCAACGTGTCCAGTGATTTATACTGTGCATCCAGCTGAAGGGAAAGGAAGGCAGATAGAATCTGGTCCTCTCCATAAGGATACCTGCTACAAGTCTGTTCTGTTACTAAAATCCTCGGTGGATCAAAAATGTGTGTGTGGGGGGGCGGGGAGGGAGAGACTAACACACTTTCACTAATAAGTTTAACAATTAAATTTCCCTTTATCCCTGGCTCTGGGATTCAGGGATTTTGCTGAAATATTTTTTCATGCATTAAACATTACTAGAAGCACTGAATATTCTTGAGAATGTTCTCTCCCTCCCTCTGCTTTCTGGATTATAGTATTGCTAAAAGAGGAAGTAAAATTCTATGTCTATTTCTCTGCCTTTTGCATCTAATGGGTGTAGAATCCTTTCTTTTCTTTAACAGCTAATAGCAATTTGGCTGTTTTGTTGCTGATATGACAAGCAACATGCCAGCGATTTGATTGTTGATGTCAAGTTAAGGCCTTTTTACTACCCACACTTGACTGACTCCAGTCCAGATCTCCTGATGCAATCTATCAGTCTGATGCTAAATTGGATGCTAATGAAGAGGGTTGGTGTCAGTGCATAGTTTTCAGTCACATTCACCACTTACTAATCTGATGTTTTATAGCTAGAGTTGTTTAAGAAAAAATGAAAAGAATGAGGAGCTAAAGGAATGTTGCTGAAGTGAAAGGAATACTTGAGAGAATGTGTTAAGAAAAAGAAAATTGATCTTGTAGCTAAAGATTCTCCAATTCCCATCTCATCTTTATTAAAACAGCTGGCATGTAGCAGGTTGTGAAGATGGATCAGCAATCTCTCTCTCTCTCTCATATATATATATAATGCTGATCCATCAGCATATATATGGTGTGTGACTGTTTGGGTGTCAGTTTATCAGATTAATTTTCTTTGGTTTTGTAAGGGTAATCAGAAGACCAACTGTTTCATTCGTATTTGTTCTGCTTTGCTCCCAGTCACCAGACGACAGTGTTCTGAGGCCCCAAGCACTACTGTCCATCCTCAGAACAGCACAGGATGTGTTTGAAATAGAGCCCCCAAAGTGTGTGGATCACAGAACTGTCCATGCTAGGCAAGTTGCATATTAAAAACCAACAACTTGGCACTTAGATATCACTTTCCATTCAAGAACCTTGCAGTGTTTCACAAAGCCGGGTGAGTATCTTCAGCCCCCATTTGACATACGGGAAGAAGCGAGGGACAGAAACACTGACTTGCCCAAGGAGGTACAGTGAGTCCATGTCAGAGCTGGGAAAAGAGCCCAGTTTGCATCGTATGTCACTTATATTTCTTAAAGAGCATTTTCTAGCTGGCGTGCTTGGTGTTATCAAAGTGGGCGCTGAGGTGCCTCTCTACCTCTCAAAAATGGCTGGTGGTACAAATACAAGCATGCAGAGACATCTTTAAAAAGCCTCTGTGTGGGCAGTTTGGGATGTGTGAAACCTGTGACTAAAACTGGAATGTTTCTGAATTTGTCTGAGGTACAACAGGAATACTTCTGATCACTCATATTAGCTATTAGATTGTTAGAAGAAAGAGCCCTTATAAATTTCAGGATTCATGTTGTGTACATTTATATTTCAAATGTTCTACAAAGTTCATATTGTTTTCTGGCTAAGATTTGTAATGTCAACATGCATGGAACCATATGCTACCTGTAATGGCAAAAACACATTGCGTGTAACCTGCTAAACAGTAGGCACTCTCTGCTTGTATGAATTTGCTGCCATGACTGGGTCCTGAGGATCCCCCTCACTGGTTTACTGCTATAGGGGACCTGGGGGCCTCATTTAAAAACCCTGCACACAGGTCCTATGCAGCACTCATACAGCCTAAAACACTTGAGAGGCACCCCCTTCTACATCTTGCCTGTATCGCATTAAATTCAGCCTGCAGTGGAAAGCGCTATCGCAGAGTGCAGAACTTTCCTTCCCTTGCTGGCTCAGTCCATTAGAACCATTGTACTTCAAGGCTTATAATGAGATTTAATAATAATTCAGTGTTAGCAGCCTGAGCCAGCCATTGGGTTTCCACTACATATTCATAGACTCTAATAGATGCTTCAAATGAACTGACCTATAAAAGTCACTAATAGCTTTAGATACACTTACCACTAGTGATAATGACCATGTAAGTGTTAAAAAAAACCTCCTACACAATAGCCCTGCTGTTAATAAAGTGACAACGTATATTTAAAAATGCTCAGCATTGCACTAGAAAGCAATCCAGCTCCTATTAAGTTGGCACAGAAAGGATAGTGCTGTTAAGTGTCTGCAGAGCACATGATGAAGATGGATAGGACAGCATCGTAGCAAAGATGCTGGTTTTAAGAACCATCTGTGTTTTTATTGATTAGAGTGAAATTCAAGTAATGAAAATGTTGCTGATAAATGTTGTGCGTACGTGGGCAATTGCATGAAGTCATTAGATTTTTTTTTTATATAGTAACTCATGGGAATAGAGAGAGGAAAATCCTACAGTAAGCATCTGCCTTATTTTGATTACACAAATATTTTATCACTTTTAAATCCATATTTGAGGGAAAGCTGTTGAAATGATGTCCTAATTTTTTGCCAATAAAAGGTGACAAATCTGAGGAACTGGCCCTGATTGAGGTGTATTTAGAGGAAGTTTTGGAATAAATTGATAAACTAAAGAGTAATAAGTCATCAGGACCAGATGGTATTCACCCAAGAGTTCTGAAGGAACTCAAATGTGAAATTGCAGAACAACTAACTGTAGTCTATAACCTATCATTTAAATCCATTTCTGTATCAAATGACTGGAGGATAGCTAATGTGATACCAATTCTTAAAAAGGGCTCCAGAGGTGATCCCGGAAATTACAGGCAGGTAAGCCTGACTTCAGTACCGGGCAAACTGGTTGGAATGATAGTAAAGAACAAAATTGTCAGACACATAGGTGAACATAATTTGTTGGGGAAGAGTCAACATGTTTTTTTGTAAAGGGAAATCGTCTAACCAATCTACTTAGAATTCTTTGAGAGGGTCAACAAGCATGTGGACTGAGGGAGCCAGTGGATATATAGTATTTAGATTTTCAGAAAGCCTTTGACAAGGTCCCTCACCAAAAGGCTCTTAAGCAAAGTAAGCTGTCATGGGATAAAAGGGAAGGTCCTCTTATGGCAGGGGAGGGCAAACTACAGCCCGTGGGCCACATCCAGCTCGTGGGACTGTCCTGCCTGGCCCCCGAGCTCCTGGCCCGGAAGGCTAACCCCTAGCCCCTCCCCTGCTGTCCCCCCTTCCCTGCAGCCTCAGCTCGCCCCACTGCTGGCGCAATGCTCTGGGTGGCAGGGCTATGAGCTCATGGGGCAGTGCAGCTGCAGAGTGCGGCCTTACCCGGTGCTCTGTGCTGCGTGGTGGTGGCGGCAGCAGTGTGGCCTGGCTCCAGCTGGGCGGCGCAGCTGTAGCGCTGTCAGCCACTGGTGCGCCAGGCAGCACAGTAAGGGGGCAGGGAGCAGGGGGGGTTGGATAGAGAGCAGGGGAGTTCGGGGTGGTGGTCAGGGGACGGGGATGTGGATGGTGATGGGGGAAACAGGGTTGAATGGGGGCAAGGGTTTTGGGGGGCAGTCAGGAAGGAGGGGGGGTTGGATGGGGCATCAGGGGACAGTCAGAGGCAGGAGTTCCGGGGGCATCAGGGGACAGGGAGAAGGGGTGGTTGGATGGGGCCGTCAGGAATGAGAGGAGGCGTTGGATGGTCGGCAGAGGTCTGGGGGCAGTTAGGGGACAGGGAACGGGGGGGTTGGGGCGGCAGATAGGAGGTGGGGGCTGGGCCACAACCCCCTCCCCTAACTGGCCCTCCGTACAAGTTACGAAACCCGATGCGGCACTCAGGCCAAAAAGTTTGCCCGCCTCTGTCTTATGGACTGGTAACTGGTTAAAAGATAGGAAACAAAGAGTAGGAATAAATGGTCAGTTTTCAGAATGGGAAGAGGTAAAATAAGAAAGTGTTATTTACTCCTTTGCATAACACAAGAACTAGGGGTCACCAAATGAAATTAATAGGCAGCAGATTTAAAACCAAAAAAAGGAAGTATTTTTTTTCCACACAACGCACAATCAACCTGTGAAACTCCTTGCCAGAGGATGTTGTGAAGGCCAAGACTATAACAGGGTTCAGAAAAGAACTAGATAAATTCATGGAGGATAGGTCCATCAATGGCTATTAGCCAGGATGGACAGGGATAGTGTTCCTAACCTTTGTTTGCCAGAAGCTGGGAATGGACGATGGGATGGATCACTTGATGGTTATTGTTCTGTTCATTGCCTCTGGGGCACCTGGCATTGGCCACTATCGAAAGACAGGATACTGGGCAAGATGGACCTTTTGTCTGACCCAGTATGGCTGTTCTTATGCTCTTATGAGGGAAAGCTGCTGAAATGATGTTCTAACTTTTTGCCAATAAATGCATATTGGGTGTGTGTGGATAGGAAGAAAGGAATAGATCCCTTACCTGAAGTCAATGGAGATATGCCAATTTAAACCAGTTAAATATCTCTTCCAAAAAATACAGACTTTTTACATTGCTGCTTAATAGAGCTGGTCAATTTTTTTCCCAACAGAGAGTGTGTGTGTGTGTGTGTGTGTTTATGTGTGTATATATGTATGTATTTTTTGTCAAAGATTTCAACAGGACATCACTGAAACATTTTGTTTGGTTTTGACCTTATAAAAATGTTTTTTCAATGTTATAATTTCAACTATTTTATCATAGCATACCATAGTTGAATATTCTACATAAAGGTTGAAGCAAAAGTCAAAATCAGATGTTTTGATCTTTATCAAAATAAAATATTTTGTTTTGCAAAAATTCTGACATTGACTTTTTATTCCAATTTGGAACAAAACCAGATTTCCAAATGTTGGAATTTCCCATGGGACAAATTCCATTTTTCAACCAACTCTATTACTTAATATGTTGATAATGCTCTGGTCAGGAACTTTATACCACTTCTTGGTTTCCCCTTTGGGAGCATCTCCAGGTTTGTGGGTGGGTGTTATAAATTAGAAATTGTTTTAGTAAGTGCCATAAATCCCAGGAAAGTGCTGTTTTTACTGACATACCAAGATGTTTTAAAAAATACCCTATAATTTTCCTCTACTAAGATTATCAATAAATAATATTTTAAACTGTTCTAGCACATCTCACCTAAGGAGCTCCAAGCAATTTGTATAGTTAATTAAACCTGAGAGCAATCCTATGAAGTTCAACTGTGGCCACTTCAGTGGTCACACATTTTTTATTTTTCTTGATTAGATAAAACTTACCTAGATGACTGTGCAGGAGTCTTTAGAATCTTTTTGTGAAAGATTAGTCATCTGATGATACTGCTATTTAGTGATCCCGTTACAGTTATTGGGCCAAATGACAATTTTTGAGGAATTGGAATTTATCTTAATGAGAGATCCACATAACCTGAATATCCTCACTAGGAGGTGAGGACACATCTGGAGAGTAGAGAAAAAAACCTGAATGTAGTTATGGCCCATTTGAGCCTCATGCTCTGCCAGTCTCTTTCTTGCTATTAAAATTCACTTGTTGTAACTAGCAACAAAGAGTCCTGTGGCACCTTATAGACTAACAGATGTATTGGAGCATGAGCTTTCATGGGTGAATACCCACAAAGTGAATACCCTTCAAAGTGGATTTTCACCCACAAAAGCTCATGCTCCAATACATCTGTTAGTCTATAAGGTGCCACAGGACTCTTTGTTGCTTTTTACAGATCCAGACTAACATGGCTACCCCTCTGATACTTGTAGTAACTGTTACTAGTGTCTGCCATGTGCTGATGTAGTCCATCACAGACCTTTTTGGGGGGAATGTATGTTTTATTTTGTCCTCTTCCTTTATTCTCAGTAATGGGGGAATTGATGTGAAAACATATCAATGTTAACACTTTTTTTTTTTTTTTTTTTTTGAAAGTTCGTGTACTGTAATAGGGACTTAACTACCTCATCTCTAAAATCCCGCAGTTCAGGGTAATACTTTACATAGCTGTGGGTAAACACAGTTACCACAAAAGATTGATGATAAATTACAAATCATTTTGTAGTCTTACATTTTCAGCAAGATTAAAATGTATTGTTAAAGATGTAAGGTCATTCTTGTTTCAAAAATTTTAAATTGCTGCTTTGCACCTATGCCCTTGCAGAGTCCAGAAGTTATCTTGCTACTGAGTTACAGCCCAGACTATATTTTCTGGGACTGGGTGTGGCTGGAACGTGTCTCTGTAGGGATATTCCACGCAGAAGGCAGTCAGTCAGAAAGGGCAGCTTGGGATTTATCTTCAATTATATAATAATTTCAGCACACTTATTAGCTGAATTATTCTACAAGAAAAATTAGACTTCTATTGCCTATGGTATGAAGTGCTATTTACAAATTGGATTTATGCACTTACGTCAATTCAGCTTATGTCAATTCAGCTAGTTATGTGGTAGACACCTGTAGAGCTAACTTTTTTACAGAGAGCTTTCTCAGAACTTGATTTAATTAAAACAGCAAATACACGTCTAGCATCAATTTTATTACTTTTCTCTCTACTAAGCATTCAGAATGGAGGCTGCCCACTCACAGGTTTTCACTGTATTCTTTAGTCCTACACACACACTCACTCTCTCTCTCGGTAACCTAGGCTTTTGTAACCAATACTCAGGCTCCCCATACTTTACCCTACTGTTGAATCCCTGTATTAGGCCCCAGTGCATTGCTGGTGACTGCTTGCCAGTATTGTGAACATTATCAACTATCATGGTCCGAGGGCTGCTCCAGACCCCATATTGAAAGATCAGCCTATGCTACCAGTGTGTGTTAGAATATGTACAGCTGAATGGCAGGGAGCATGTGCTAACTGATGAGTACTCCAGGACTTAGGGCCCACTCCAGTGAAGTGCTGTCTCCTGGGGGTGATACAGAGCACTTTTGCTTTCCATTTACTCTAATAGGAACTGAGGGTGTTCAACATCTCTTAGGCAATTAGGGCAGTTGACCAAAAGCTCTAGGTGACCCAGTGATAATTCATTACATATCTGTCCAATTCCTCAGGACTGGCTTTCTAATGCGTTTTGTCTTTGTTCACATAAATAATTGCATCATTGTTGGTGAAGGCCTGAATTTCAGGTAGAAATGTAGTGTTCTTGGTAATTCATTATCGTTGTTGGTTTTCGCACTCTAGTAATACTGTTGTAGAAGGGTTTTATAGATTGACATAGAAGTTTTATAAAACGGCAAGGATAGAGCAAATTACCTGTATAGGATTTTGTCATGAAAATATGATTCATTAGGATGTAGACTTCATTACTAAACAATTACCAGCAACTCTTTTATGTCTTTACAAAGGGTTAAATTTTCTGCTTGTATAACTTGGCAAAGCTCTATTAAAGTCAATGGAGCATGGAAACATTGCACAGTAGAAACTGGCCCAAAGACACTAGATTTAAAGCAAGAGAATGAAGAATAGGAGTGGGAAAATGTAGAACTTTAGTGTGAGACCACAGCAATGTGTAATAGAGTTCTTTGTAAGTTTCTGCAATTGTAGAGATGAATTACTAAGCACAAAACCAATTGTATTGGCTCATTATTGCTTCATTATGATACAGATAGAAAGCATTACCTTTTTCAAAAAAAGAGCTTGTATGTTTACACTAGATATAATGCAGGACAGATCCTCATCTAGTGTAAATTGTTATAACATCACTGAAGTCAATGATAATGGAACTCTGACAATTTATGCCAGCTGAGGATCTTATACATCTATTAGTCTATAAGGTGTCACAGGACTCTTTGTTGCTTTTCACAAATTGCACTGTTTTCTTAACAGACTGAAACCCAGAGTTTAACTTGCTATGATAATCTTATAGGGTTTTTTTTAGTACCTTTCTTCAACTGTTAGGATCTTTCGGATCCTTAGGGAACAAATTGTATAAAGATCTTTTCATGCACTATTGAATAGACAGGCTATGTGGCCACTCTTGAGAAGCACAAACAGCTATGCAACATAAAATTTGGAACAGAGAGCAAAGTGGGGGGTAGGGGGTGGGGTTGGGTAGGCAGAAGAGATGAGAATTATTCAAATTAGAATTTAGCCAGGATGCTGGACACTGCTACCTTTACAACAATTCTCCTGGGATCTTTAATGACCACAAGTGGTCAGGATCTTGGTTTTCTGTCTCTTAAAAACCACACCTCTAGCACCAGTGCCCTTTAGCACCACAGGGATTATTTTCTTTATGATCATTGATCCAAGACCAGTTCTTGGAAATGTTGGCTGTTTTTGAAAGCCTGTGTACTGGTCTGTCAACTCTAAGCAGCTTTGCATCACTCATACATGTAGCCACCTGATTTTTTTTTTTTAGCATTGACTGCTGGAGCTGGAGATTAATCCTGTACACTGCTTGAAAGCTGGCACTCCATTTGTTTTCACATGATATAAAGGCATTAATTTTCTAGGTTTAGGAATTCTCAAAACAGTGGCTGCTACAATCATGTCAGGTTTGAAAAGCAGGTGAGGAAAATCATGGGGATAATCAGAATGACACATTATTAAGGTCTAATATGTCTGTCTGACAGTTATGGAAGAATTCTTTGTACCATTGGGGAAGGTTGGTGGTTCAATTTTGCAGTAAGCTTTTTCTTTCCCCAGTGCTGATGTTTCATCAAACATCAGACCTTAAAACTGTCACTGGTTGCTCAGTCTAATAGTGTTATTCTTGACATTGATTTAGGACTGAATATACAATATCCCAGAATTTGGACAAGTCCAAATTTCAGTCCCTTTACCGAGGGATGTTGAGACATCGCTGACTCAGAGGGAAGAATATCACATGTTCATTAACACTAGAGTTGGGCAAAACTTTTGTGGTGTGTAGTTTTTTGCCAAAAAATGCAATTTTGGCAAACCTTCATCTCAAAACTGTTTGCAAATTTGTGAATGAATGACTGTGAATGGTCCCTGGGCTAGGGAAAGAGTGAGAATGACTTCACCTTGTAGCTAGGACACTCACTTAGGATGTGAGAGACCCAAGTTCAGGTCCCTTTTCTAATGACTATTTAATGATTTATGCAAACTTGAACAGCTTCAGCAGAAGAGATTGAGAGCAACCCATATCCTATTCTATTCCATAGCCCATGGCTATGGCACTGGCCTGCCGTGTGTGAGATGCTAGTTCAAATCGCCGAGTGGGGAATTGAACCTCTCTCTCACCTGCCAGGCTAGTACCCTAACCACTGGGCTAAAAGTTATAAGGGAGTTCCTGCCCTTCCCCTCGGTTCTGTGCATCTAGTCCTCCTTAGCGTTTGTTAAAATGCCTGAAATTGAAACAAAAATTCAAGTCTTGGCAAACAAAACGATTCACTTGACCTCACTAAAAAGGTTTTCCAGCTTTTCAATTTGCCAAATATTTTGAAAAATTCCATTTTAGGCTCAGTCTGAAATGACTTTAATTGCCAGTGAACTGAAAAGCCCAGTGCTTGTCCAGCTATAAATAACATCCCTGTTTTTGTAGCATCTGGGGATTCTTTGAAAGTCTCCCATCCCAGGGCCAAGATCACAGCAAAAGATGATTTCTACTTACTGGCAGAAATCTGGTGTGCAGTAACTCAGGAATCCAGTGAAACCATTTGTTGAAATCTAGGTGTGAGAAAATATATTGCTTTTCTGGGCAAAGTCATCAGCTTTTACAGTCAATCACGTTTAATGCATACAGCACTGCACTGAAGAGGAAACTATTAATTGCTGAACATTATGGGCCGGACGCTCAGCTGGTGTAGACTGGGGTGCTTCACATATCTTGCCAGCTGAGGATATGCCCATAATATAGTTCCACAATAGACCTTCATAGTGCTGCTTAAAAAGTCTGACCTCTATTCTTAAAATATGCCCTTTGGATTCCAAGGCCTGTTCATGAAAATGGTAATTAAAAAAATATCCGGTAGAGACATTTTTTTTTTCTGTCAGCAATACTGTCCTCTGCCAGATAACTGCACCATTTGTCTTCCCAATCATAGCCAGCACTTCTTCACGGGTGACAACTGCTATTGTCTCGGTGGAGTTGCATCCCTCAGTTTGACAGCATCTATAGCAGCAGCACTTCTTTTCTGCATTCTATTTTTGGTCCCAGGATGCAAAGTCATTTCACCCAAGTCATCTCCTGTCATAACTAGTTCACTAGAAAGTCATGCTCATAAATGTATTTGCCCCTCCAGAATGACTCTGTCTTTAAGATTTTCATTCAAAGCCAACCCAGTGGCCTTGGCAATTGTTGATGTTGTTTTTCAGTGTTTCCTGAAAATTTTTACACCTGACACTAACCAGCAGTGTAGTCACAGCCACAGACTCAGCTGAAACTACCATATGAATGACGATGCATTCACTCATGCTCATGGTGAACCATTTGCAGATATTTTCCCAAATGAACATTAGCAGCATGACACTGCTTTTCCCTCTACAAAAATAATGTAAGTTATGCTGGTGTGTTCTAAATCACTGAAGTAAAATCTATCCCTGTCTTGTTTCACCTTGACCAAGTCATTGAACTGCTCTGTGCCTCAGTTTCCCTATCTGTAATACAGGGAAAGTCATACTTACCTCTGTCCCTCACAGGAGAGTTGTGAAACTTAATTAACATTTCTAAAGTGGTCGGACTCCCTTGTGTGTGTTGTCATTATCAATTCTTGCCACATTCATGCCTAGATGCCCCGCTCAGCACCCCGTTGTGCTGTGCACACATCCAAGAAGAAGATGGTCCCTGTCACAAAGAGTTTAAAATCTGAATATAAGAGATGGTATAAAACTGTGTTTTTGTTTTTCATATCCTCCTATCCCATCCACTTCTGCATCTGTAAATGTATTCATTTTATCCAAATAAGTAAAGGAAAATAGTTCTGAAAAATGACCATGTTGCATATACTGTACCTGCTTTGATGATGCCAATAATGAAAACCCCAAGTATTAAAACATCATGAATCAGACTGCCAAAAAATCATGACATTAAAAAAAAATTTGAGGTTCTATTTATTAAGCTGATTTTTTTTTTAACCTTTAGGGTGCACTTTGGGTCATAATCTCAAACTTTTCTCTGCAACCATGTGGGCTAGAAACGTACTTAAAAAAAAAGTTGAGATTCTCACATGACTCCTGGAGCAGGGGCTTTAAGAAATGCACCAAATGTCATGAAATTTATAGTTAAAATCATGAGTGGGCAGCACACATTAGAAATGCTGACAGACCGATCAATTGCATGGGCAGAGAGAAGCCCGTGTGCTCTCCCTCCCTCCCTCCCTTTGACTCTTCTGGGAAACCTTTGGTTCACTTGTTATATTTTGTCATCTTGTTTTCCTTCCTTCTATATAGACTACCCCCAATCACGTTTCTACTTAGTATTAGTCAGATGGGGGAGGGGCACCTCTACCTAAGACATTCCTGGCCCTCGCTTGCCTTTCCCATATGGGTTTGGGAGGCCAGTGGGTCCTTGATGGGGGTGGTAGAGATTCTTGTAGGGTGTGTGTGTGTGTTTTTAAATATATTTGTATTACACGAGTGCCTAGAGGCCACAAGCAATATTGGGAAGGCCCATTGTGTTGTACAGGCTGTTAGGGCAAGATTTTTCAAAAGTGCTCAGCAGCTCCTCTTGTTCCCAGTGGGAGCTGGTGGGTGAAAATCTGGCTAATTCACTTAGGCCCTGGATGGGTTTTAGAAACACCCATTTAGAAACAGCTGGAGATCAAGGAAAGAGTTCAATTCAGGTCAAGAGGAGCCAGGAAATGAGCCAGCTGAGGCTAACTATTGACCCCCTTATAAAGAGGCTTGGTTTGCGGAGAGCACCCATTCATAGCAGGGCAAGAAGGGAATTCTTCCTGAGAGCCTCAATGAAAGGGTGAAGATTACCAAGCCACAGGACGTGGAAAGAGGTAATGCCTGAAGCTGGAGGAGCTAGTTTAGCCTAGTTTACAGGCAATTTGTTTGGTTTCTTAGCAGGGGGGCTGGCTGGAGGAAGCCACCCTCTTCCATTCTTTAGTTTGCTGTCTCTGGACTGGGCTGCAGAAAGCCCCAATGTACTTTATTCCACTGGATTCTTGGAGGGGGAAAGACTTTTCCAGTTTGACCAGAAGGCCAAGTTACCATATTAGCTATGTTGGAGAAACATGGAGGCTGCACCTAACATAGAGGTAAAGAGCACTTACCCATGGGTGTTTACATGGGAGATGTTCTTGAAAATCTGACCACTTAAGTGCCTAAATGGGAGCTGTTGGGTTCTGAGCTCTTTTGAAAATTTAGCCTATAGTAAAAGGCAGGCTCTGAGCCACTGAGTCTACAGTCTTCCAAACCAGGCAGGAGAGATGGGGGTTTTCCACTTTCTGCTTCTCTTTAGAGAGAGAACATGAATCCTTGCAGGTGCAAGAACCAAGGGAGTTCATTGATCAGTTATGAAGTATAGATTCTAACATCATTGTGGTCTAGGGATGTAGAGGTGCTGGCAGGATTTGCTTGTTACCTAACCTTCTGCTAAGTAATTTCCCCCTCCCCCCTGCCTCCAAAGGGAAATTTGTCCCCACCCAGCAAAGCGCTGGTAATAAATTTAGATAATAGTCCCAAGGGCAACATAACCAAGAATCTGCTGCCCCTCCTGGGCTCAGCTCTGTTCTTTCCCACTCTCTAGCAGAGCGCTGCCTCTCAGGGCTTTTCTCCTTTGGGAGTCTCCCTTCTTCAAAGGCCAGTTATATAAGCCAGCCTTCCTCCTGCAGCCCTTCCCATACCACCTGGCTGGGAATTACCCTCCTCCAGAGCCAACTGCCCTTCTGCAGCTCCCCTCCCTCAACTGCACTCTGAGTCATTTGCAGGCACTCCCTTACCCCTTCCAAGCTGGGTCTAATAATTAAACAGGGACATCTGCTCCTTAGGTGATCAAGATCAGCTGGGGAGGAAGGTAGAGCTGATCTGTTGCAGGAGAGGCTGAGCCTGCCTCCCCTTGATGGCACAACCAGCCTCTGACATGGCATTTGCTAACCCCTAGGTGTTTGACTTTGCAATCTTAATGTTGTTTTAACAAAGTTTTTTAATGTAATTGTATGTGTAAAGTTTCTCCTGCTTTTAAAACCGGCCCTTGCTTTTGAATTCACTCGCTGTTGTATCTGCAACAACCATCTGCTGAAGTGGCACTCGGGTGACTTCTCCTCACAGGGGATAGGACAAAATGATGACTAGAGGCTGGATCACATGATAAAATGCTCTGAGAATTGACAAGCCAAGTCTGTAATTAAATAGCACTTTCATTGACATTAATGTCCTAAGTTTGCTGGCGTATAGCGAGAATTTTTTTAAAAATTCATTAATATGGTAGAACTGTAGGACTAGGAGATGGAAAAGACCTTGTCAAGTCATCCATTCCATCTCCATGCCAATGTGTGACTCTGTTCCCTTCGGCACATTTTACTAGTGCTTTGTCCTCTGCACATCTGCCTGGTACTTGAACACCTGAAGATATTTTACTAAAATTACCTGTATACATTGCATAAATGTGTGTGATTTTTTTGTTTTTGTACATGGCTATGTGATGTTAGTGTTTAGTTCTGTTTCCAGGAGCTATTTTACTCTTCCTCTTTTCCCTCCCACCCAAATGTCTGGCTCTAGTGCTTAGATCATTAGAATCCAGGAGACCTGGATACTCACAGCCTATTTAAGGTCCGCTGCTGTCCTGATGTGTGAATGTAGGCGTGATACTTCCAGAGTCTTTGAATGTAACCATAGGACTGCGAAGGTTCCTTATAACTTGGGAGAGCCTGAACTCCTTTGGAAAGCCATGTCTTCCTTTTAGATACAGCCCAGTACTGAGGATGCAGTCAGTGACCAGCAACAACCAGACAATAATAATGTGCTCAAGTAAAAGGAGGATGTTTCTAATTGTGAGCCTTGCAAACTCCCCCTGAAAACTAAGCTGTCGATGCTATGAATCAGAGCATCAGCAGAGTGTAATACAAATTCATCCTAGGCTACCTCTTGGCGTACACATTGTCTAGAAATTCTGTTGTTTTGTAGCACCTGTGTAGTCCTGCTCTAAAATGGCTAGCGAGGGGCAGCCTCTAAGCACGCACAACAGATCGGGCCCTGCTTGCAACTTAGGCAGGTGAACATCTATCTCCCCTGGTTTGTGAATCGTGGTGCAGCTTCAGTGCCTAAAGGATGGCAGCACTGCATGTATTTGGAGGCAGAAAGTTGGTCATTAAGGGTATGTCTATACTGCAATTAGACCCCTGTGACTGGCCCATGCCACCTGTCTCAGGCTCATGGGGCTCAGGGTAAAAGGCTGTTTAACTGCAGGGTAGACACTCTGGCTCTAGGACCCGGCAAGGTGGAAGGGTCCCAGAGGTCTAGCTGCCTGAATGCCTACACTGCAATCAGGGCCGGCACCAGCCCAGCAAGCAGGTGCTTGGGGCGGCCAAGGGGAAGGGGCGGCACGTCGGGCTCTTCGGGGGTGGGTCCCTCTCGGAGGGAAGGACCTGCCGCCGAAGAAGAAAGCAGCGCAGTGGAGCTGCCGCCGATCACGCCCCCCCCCCCCCGCCGCTTGGGGCGGCAAAAACTCTGGAGCCAGCCCGGACTGCAGTTGAACAGCCCCTTAGCCTGAGCTCCACAAGCCCAAGTCAGCTGGCACTGGCAAGCCCTGGGTGCCTAATTGCTGTGCAGACGTACCCTCTGAGAAACTTTTATCCTGAAAACTTGGGTGTCTAAACTCACTTAATGCCTACAGGGTTCAGTGGGAGTTTTGTGGATTGCAATGGAGCCTAAAACTGGGATTTTAGGTACTTGTCTGTGGTTTAGGTGCTGAAGACCTTTGTGGATCTGGGTCTTCGCCTCTTTGTGTTTTCAGTTCCCCATTTGTAAATGGGGAGTAATAATAGTACTTCCCTACCTCACAGGGGTGTTGTGAGGATGAGCACACTAAAGAGTGTAAGTACCATAGCTAAATGGACTAGCTACCTTGATCTAAAAGTGCTTTATAAACTGTGAGCAATGACTTTCACATTACGCTTGTGAGGTATTTTACAGATGGTTAAAGAGAGGCACAGAGAGATGAAATGACTTAATCAAGGTCAAAGAGCGAATCACTTGCAAAACTGACTAGGACCTAGAAGTTTTGATTCCTTAGTTCTGTGCCTGAACCACTAAACAATACATCAGGAAGACAAGGACATCTGATAAACTACTGCTGTTTAACTAGGTATCTATGAACACTCACATGATGATACTATCTGGATGCTCACAGCATCAATAAAGTTGAAAATTGCTCTTCAAAACATCCATGCTAAGTAGTAGCTGTAGTAGCAGGCAAATGCTAGGAGTGACTCAAATCTTTGGTTGGTTAATATTAATCATATATTTCTTCTTTTCTGGGGGCACTGATGTAATAGTGGTTAAAATGCAATTTAAGCTTTTCCCTTATGGGAAACTTCATTGTTGCTATGACTTTAAGCCAACGTTTAGACTATCAACACACTTAATTATGGATTATAATCAAGCCTTTTGCTTTTCTGCCACATCAGTGCAATTTTTCCATATCTATACCAATTTTTTTCCAGTGAGAGAATTTACACACTTATGCCCGTGCTCTCTGTCATAAAGCAGAAATAATTGCTTTTACTACAGAGGTGGCAGCTTCGTATTTAAACAAAGAGGTATTGTCATTTAATGAACTAGTCTCATTACTGTGATTTCACCTATCTCTGGACATCTAATATTTGTGAGTAAATTAGTCTTCTCAGTTGCAAATATTTTTCTTTAGGTACTCAGAATTCTCCTTCCCATCATTTGGCATGTTAACTTTAAATTTCTGCAGGAGAAAATGAAACAGTAGAATAAACGGGAGTGCAAATTTATAGAGACAATGTTATATGATCCTGTTAACTCTCTGCTACTGAGTTAGTGCTATCTTCTATTGTCAGCCCATAGATTTGGCATTCCTTTCTGGAAGACTCTGTGGCTGAGTGCATAAGACCTGGGTCTCCTATATTAGAGGCTTGGGTTCTATTCCCAGCTTTCTACAATATGACCTTATTATGCAACTTCTCAATCAACATATTTGTAAAATGGGAAACTTTTTGTCTGCCTTCTAGGGTTGAGATACAAAGCCTTGCTCAATAGTAAGGGCTTTAAAGGCTACAGGTGAAACTAGAACTTCTGATGTACTGATTCCTAGGTCAGTGCAGTTTCCCTAGGCTTTCAGGGTAATTCTTTCCCCTTCTGCCTTCCTATGCAGAACAATGCCCTGGCTTCACATTGCCACAGAACAGGCAGTTGGGGTCCGATGAGAATCTGGCAAAACAGAGACACTTAATCTCTGTTGTTGCCATGTGACACTATTCAATGAGTGGCATTTTCTTTCTAGTATCAGATGTCATGAATCTGTAATCCAGTTTTCTCTTTAAGAGTATTAGGTACAGAAACAAACGCTTACCATGTTAGTTAAATAAAGGTGATATATTGATGCTAAGAAACATTCAGCTTGGATTCTCTCATAGTAAAAACATATTTTGTTTGCAAAACAGCTACTCTGGCTCGGGGTAAAGGTCTGTTCTGATATAAGATGCTCTGCCCATGTTGCTTTTTACATGAATCTTTTTTCTTACGGAAAAGTTACTAATGCAGCTTTGTCTATTTTTTAAATCATATTTATAATTCATTTGCCTTTTAATAATGTTCTTTCCCTCTTCAATTGAGATGCTAAGATTAGAAAGCATACATTTAAAAAAATTGATGTTCCTTACCTCCGTTGCTAATAACACTTTTGATTATTATTATTGTGACAGATTGAGAATATGTCTGTGCCAATTGTGAATTCCTTTTTTGCTAGGTGACCCCTTTTTTGTTTCAGGGACTCGACTCTGTATTGTAACCTTCATTTTTGAGTGTCCCCTTGCTAGGGAGTTGCAACCTTCTTTGTGGATTTGATCATCCATGTTGGAATTGAGACTTGAGAACTAGCGGAGAGACTATGTTGAGAAGTTCTGGCAGAGCCATCAGTGTTGAATGACTTTTCCCAATGATACAGCAGGGTTTTCTGCTGGCAGGTCTTTGACTTTGAATGTCTGTCTCTCTGAAAGCCGGGTGTGGGGCATGTGTAAGGAAATACCCCCTCCCGTGCCCCCCCTAGCGGCAGGAGATGGACAGAAAAGGTGACAGTCTGTCTTTTAAAAGTGGAGTGCTTCTCTGAGCATGAGGCCTATCTATTGCCACATGCCAGAAGAACAGGTTGCCAAAGGATGATGATCATACCTGGTACTTGCAGGAGGAGTGAGATCAGACTGAGGGGTGGGTGTTCAGGATTTTGTTGTTTTTCAAAGAGCTGTAACGCGGTAGCGCTAGTGTCTGTGGTTAAGAAATTCCTTAGCTATGCCTGTATTCCTTGCTTGCCTGCCACGTTGTTCCTGAAGGGTTTAATCAAGAAACTAGAACTCCTGTAGCCAGGGGAATTCCTGGGGAATGTGTCTAAGCAAGGGGCGGGAGAGGGGACTTGGGAGGTCTGAGGCACCTGTTCTGAGATCTGGGTGGCTGGACTGTGAGGTCCCACTGACCAAGAAGGGCATCAGACATAAGGTCTGCACCTGGGAGACTGCCTGAGAGACCCAGAGCTCTAGAAACCGTGACCAGTCGCTACCTGGACCTAGGGAGCTTACAGACACAGTTGCCAACTTTCATGCGATAAATAAGCACTGTGACTTTTACAATAAGCCAAAAATCAAGCTAATCCCATTTCAAAACAAGGCCAAAACAGATCCCTAAGAACCCTAACACTCTGACTAGATCCACCCTTCTCCTCCCCTTCCCCCCGCCAGCAGTCTGGGACTGCGCGCTGTGGTGGGCCCGCTGTGCACCCCGACTCACTTTCCCCCACACCTGCTTGCCAGGAGCCGATCCAAAAAAAAAAAAAAAAAAAAAAAGCTACAAGCCAAAAACTAGCCAGCAAGCAACTCTCAAGCCAAAAACAAGCCCAATTTCTGCGTTTTTTTTTCCCCCTGTGGGTTTGGCATGTCTGCTTACAGGCACACAGGGCCTAGGATTTGAGTTCGTGTACTACAGACTGCTATCTATCCAGATGAAAGGACAGTGCCAAGCTGTGACAACTGAATTCTTGGCAACATGAATATTGAAGCTTAGTTGATACTAATCTTTTAGACACAGCATTGCATGATAACCTTTTTGTTTTTATGCTTATTTACTTGTATGTAACTTAAAATGATAAAGCTTTGAATCAGACCTGTTGGTGATCTTGACAGATCTGTAAAACTTCTGGCAAAGTGTAGAAATACAAACTGTATTGAAATTGAGAAGCTTATTAAAAGTCCAGTGTTCTAAATACGGGGAGTGGCGGGAATCTAACTTACTCTTTTACCATTTATGCCATAGGTGCTGACTTCCCCTCTTTCCCACCGGTGCTCGACCCTTCCTTTCCCCCCAGCCCCGCCCCCACTCCACCCCTTCCATGAGGCACAGCCCCGCCCCAACTCTGCCCCCTCCCTGCCAATATTCCAACTCCTTCCCAAAATCTCCTCTCCAGCCCCACCTCCTCCCCTGAGCGCGCCACGTTTCCGCTCCTCCCCTATCTCCCGGAGCATGCGAACGCTACCAAACAGCTGTTTGGCGGTGGCCGGGTGGGAAGCGCTGGGAGGTCAGTGGAGGAGCAGGGATGCGGCGTGCTCAGGTGGGGAGGAGGAGATTGGGGGGGGGGAGGGGAGGGAAGCTTGGCTAATTTTTCCCTGTGGGTGCTCCAGCCCCGGAGCACCCACGGAGTCGGCGCCTATGATTTATGCTGCTTATTTACTACATATGTTTCACACCTGGGGCAATGAAACTAAATTGTCTCTTGTTTAGAGTTGCTGTCTCTTTCTGATTCTCATGCAGAATGCTGCAATGTTTGGGTTCCAAATAAAGCAAGGAATAGTGAAATACAAACCAAACCTTGTGTTTCTGGATTTTTTTTGTTCAAAATTCATGAAACATTTTTACTAACAGGTTTCTGCAACCATATATATATTTTTTTAAGAGGAGACTTAATCCTGGGCCTGTGCTATATGACAGCATTGCTTTTAAATTACACTCTGACAAATGTAAGTCTCGTTCATCCTAGGTACAGCTGGATGGAAAACGGGGGTTTGGAAATCTTAGCAAAAACTATCATCACAATTTTTTTCCCCCCCTTTCCATTAAAATGTTTAGGCAGAAATTTTCCCACCAGCTCTAAACTCAGGATCTCTAATTTCTTTATAAACATTAAACAAACCTCAAAGCAGTCCTGTGGTTTAGAAACCAGGAGGGTCCCTATTACATGTGATTTCCCCTCGCTCCCATGTATCCCAAAAGCTGGTTCTGATTGGTTAACCGAGGACACCCTGGGCCAGATCCTTAGCTGGTGTAAATCAGTGTGGCTCTATTGATTTCAATGAATTGACACCTCTTTACAGCAGCCTGGCCCAGTATTTTGTTCAACTGTGCATTAGAACGTAAAAAATATTCAACACTGCACAAATGCATCCTCGCCAAGCTGTCAGTGGAACTGTGCCCAGGGTATCCAAGCTGCAGAGCTTTGTGGTTTGCTGCTCCTGTTCAGTTTGTCCCAGCAGACATGGTCTTTGCATACAGACATAGTGGAGAAGATGCTTGAGAGAAGGGATCACTGCTCAGACCATGCTGACAGGAGAATTATTGTAGTTAATGAAAGCACAAGCCCCCTGTGTTTTTCCTTGACCACAGCTGATGGATAATTAGCAAATCTTCCTGCTGGTCCATCTGTTGACTGTGTTTCTTGATAATTTACTTCCAAAACACATCGCTCAAGCATTTTGCACTCCAGCCCTAAAATCAGCAGGAGTGGCAGAGAATATCTCCTCACTTCCCTTTATAAATTCTCTCTCCTGGGGATGTGAACAGTGTGTGACCATATGAAATCTCTGTGCATTCCCGTGCCCGGGAACAGACACTGTTTGTAACAAATTGACAAGATCCCTTTCTGGTCTCTAGCACGCAGTTGCCACAGGTCTTTGGGCTTCTCCAGTTTGAAGAATCCGTTCCCGGAGGCTTCCTGGAATAAAGGGTGTTTTAAAATAATATGAGTACTTGTGGCACCTTAGAGACTAACAAATTTGTTAGTCTCTAAGGTGCCACAAGTACTCCTGTTCTTTTTGCGGATACAGACTAACACGGCTGCTACTCTGAAACTTAAAATAATATGTTGACTATCTCTTACCTTCCTAAAGCAGAAATGGGGTGGGGTAGGGGTGGGGTCCCTGCTCACTTTCTGAATCACTTGTTTCCCTAATTTTAACCTTATTCCCTCCCTTTCTCTAGTTTGCTGTAGTTGTGCTCACAATCACAGCATGCTCCTTAAAGTTGCTCTCAGTATTCCTTACTATACTTGCTTGGATGCTGAGTCACCTCTATACTTCTGTCCTCGAGACCTTGGTTTTCTTGTGTGGTGGAATGGATAGTTTCTACATATGAGGTTCTATATGTGCTGGGAGTAGACTTGTCAAGGTACTGTCAGAAGTTGTCCAGTTAGCTTAATATGGCGGAGCTGTTTCCTCCTAGAGTTAAGATTGTGTTCTGTTTGGCACTTAAAGCAGCCTGACTGCTTTATAGCACAAACACACCATACCTGTCCCAGGTTTTCAGCACATAATCTCTGAATAGGGCTTGAATTTTCTGGGGAGTTTGAAGAAAAAAAAATAGTTTAACAAGTTCCAATCAATTAAAGATTGCCCCCCCTCCCCCCAAAAAAAACCTTATTCACCCAGACCTGAGTAAGCTTGTCTGTCCAGAACTGTGCAAAATGGACTGTAGGGGGAAAGTTTGGTCTGCTTATGGATGTGGGGAATTTGGGAAAGAGGGTGCTGGAAGGCTTCCCTATGTGGCGGAGTTTATGTTGTGTGTTATTCAGTGATAAGGTGGGTGTGCATGTCTGTCTGTCTCTCTAACTGGATGAGTAGAGGGTATGTACCATTAGATGTCTTAACACAAAACTAAGGAAGTGAAAAGTTAGGTATGTTATCTATGTAACTTTAACTCTCACAACATAGTTTGTTTATTGATAAAGCTGTCCATGTCTATGCAGTACATATAACTTGTTCCTCAATCCAAGAACAGTATCCTTGAGTTGAAATATGTTGTGTCCCTTTACTGATCTCTGATACGGGTAAAGGCTCCCAAGTCTAGCTTCACAATATTGAGAATTTGTATTGGAGAAAGACCAAAACCCTGGATGCAGGTGGCCTCAAACTAAGGGAGCTCAGATTTGATCTGAATGCTGCAGATGGCCCTTCTCTGTAATGGCCAAACCAAATCCCTGGCACGGGACACGCCCAGTCTTTGTGAAAATTCACATCTGGATCTGTAGTTTGGAATATACACTCATCTCTAATTTTAGATTGTTTATCTTGTAGCTTTTAAAAGAACTTGAATTCCAGGTAACTGCATATACTTGAAGGTGACTAATTTTTTTGAACTGACTGTAGAATGGATTAGTTCATAAATGAATTTCTTTGTGATTATAAAATTGACATAAAAAGACCCCCTCTAAAATAACCTCCAGATGAGGGTGACGATCCCTGCTTTAGGATAGTCAGCAAGCTGAGTTAATGCAGGCCAGTATTTAGTCTGATGCTGTGAGGTGAGAAGCTACAAGGCGGGATGTGTGTTGGAATGTGATCCTGAACAAAGAATCCCTCTGATGCTTACAATACCTGAGTCTTCTCTCTTCTCTATGGTGAGGACAGTTGATTTCCAAAAAGAGGTTTATGGCTAGACTGAATAACAGACTCCAGTGCAGAGAGGGGTTGTGGAAGGGACAAAGCGCAGCTGGCCTGTGGAAGGCCAGCACATCAAGGGCACAGTCTGGACTGTGACAGGATTTTCAAGCTGTTGCCAATATCCAGAACAATACTAATTAGCTATTCATGACTTCTGTATCTAGGGAGTAAAGAGGTGACTGTATTCTACACTCAGAAGAAGAAATTAGCTATGCATCCCATGGGCATCACCAGAAAGTTAGCTGAATTTGGAAAGCTAATCCTGTAGTTCTAGTCAAGCTGTGCGAATGCTTTGAGTGTTTTAATAAATGTAAATTAAATTAATGTTAAATCACCTCGCATCTCTCTGGCTGTGGAAAAATGTGCAGTAAATATAAATAATCAAACGGGGGAAACAGTAACACTAGAGCAATTTAGCTGTGGGATCATGTGTATGAATTTCCCCCCTCAAACTCTCCTCTTGAAATTGGGAGCAATACAACAGCTCAATTGTACTTGAAGAAAATTAGTTTAAAAAAAAATGCAAGCATTTAATGTAAAATAGCAACATTATCAGGCTTCTCTTTCTGCTTTGTCTCACAACATTCAGGCTCTTAACATTTCTGTAGCTTGACCATAAAAAGCTTCATAAATTAGTTTTCTAAAAATAACCCAAACAGTACCCTGCGTTTTTATCTGGACATACTGGGCCATACATGGGCCCAAACTGCTAATGCTGTGAAAAGCAAATATTGTTCCTTCCTGTAATGTTGCATTATTAATAGGGGTTGGGGCTTTTTTTTTTAAGTGCAGGAAGTTCTGATGGGTTCAGCTTTGCAACAAGGGTTTTAATCTCAGCCCCCCAAGCTCTTAGTGCATCATGCAAGTAGACATAAAACTGATGAATTATGAATTGACTGTACTTATGCCTCCAAAGCCTGGGAGAACAGAAATGGTGGTAGTATTTAACGATATTTATCTTGATTTCCCTAGAGCCTGGTGTCTGGGTAGAGGATGCTTTCTGGACACTGTTGATGATCTATGCTCTATCAAAGGCAGAAAGCTGTTAGCTTTTTATCAGGGCTGGTCCTTGCTTTCAGGTCTCTTTTACAAAGCAGGACAGAAGATGCATAAAATGATTCTTCTTTCTCTTTAGTGAAATGGCATCTAGATGCCCTAATAGGAATGACACTCATTTGCTTTGTTGAATGAGGTGCAAAATTTAAGACCAAACTCGCTAGAGGGAATTTTTCAAAGAAAGTACAGTATTCCTATGTTCTGCTTTTGTTAGGGGAGGGAATTACTGGGGTGTGTAAATGCTATTGCAGCTCAAGGGCAGCAGTAATTGAGGCAATGGCATTGAAAAACCGCTTCATTGAGGAGATTTATTGTAGGTAGTTCTTGCTCTGAGGTTTAAAGAAAGGGGAAGGAGTATTGTCTAGAAATTGGAGAACAGAACTGGAAGCTGGTAGTCTTGGTTTGTATTCCTAGCTCTGCTAATGATTTGCATGTAATCTTGAATCAAATTGTTTAGGGGCCAGTTTTACAATCAATAGAAACAGGATTGGGCCCTTGACCTGTGTATACTTCTGTTTTACTATCTGAAAATTACTATCCTTCTTTTCCTCAGAGGGATGTTGTTGAGACCTAATTAACGAATGCTGCCAAAGCACTTTGAAATATTCACATGGAAGGAGGTACAGTAGAGGGTTTGACTGGGCTATATGGCTTCATGGAAACTTTTCAGGAGGCCCCAGGATTTGGCAGCTTTGCAACCCCCATCTTGACACTGGAAGATAAACCACAGGTTTCACTGAACTGTTAATCTGAGTCCTATGCTAGCAAGAGGTTCCTGACTAACTGAGACACTGGAGAAGAGTGTGGTCAGGAGGAAAACTAGGGGCGGCCCTTGTTGCTTTTTTAAATGTTGCTTGCTACGATATTATACATTACAAAGTGGAATTTCAGCTGGTGTACACTGGTGTAACCAGATCAGGCCCATTATTTTTGTTGGCACCCCCTGCTGTTGGCACCCCCCCTCCGCTGCCCTTTTCAATTGAAGTCTGGGAAAGCTCATATCCCTTCTTAAAAATAACCCACTTGGCATTCCTTGTGGATTTCCCAAATTGTGCCAAATCTGCCAAAAGAATAACTCTCTAGTTAACTTCATGCTCCTTTTGAAAGGAGCTGGAAATATTCCTTTGGGATTGTCTGGGTACCTGTGAAAGTTACAACTCTTTAGACTGATCATAGAACCTTTCTGAATCATTTCAAAGGATGAGAGACAAAATGCAATTATGGGCTCTATTGTCTCTTTAAATCTAGCCTCGGGCAGCCTAGGAGCGCACATGCACTTCCCTGTTCTCCCTTTGCTCCTGGTGGGGGAAGTATTCTGCTACAAGCCCTGACTTGCGAGTTCTCCCACATTGGTTCCGTGGTGCTGGTTGGGGACAGAGACAAGTTCCTACCTCCTCCCTCGACGGGAAATATGAGCCATACAGCCCCTGTTTTCCTCCCCATGCCTGCAGTGGAGATTAGGGGAATTTTGTGCAGGGGGTCTGTGGTACAAATATTAATGACTAGACTACAAAAGAAGCAAGGAAAATAGATCATGAAATGCACTTTAGTCATGAATTTGGCAAATACAATTCAATCTTAATTATTCAAACGCCCAATTCGGCCACTGTCATGTGGAGTAAGGTAATCTTGGGTGTAAGTAAGGAATCTAGGACCGAGTTAGTGCTTTGTAGCACCGTGGTACAAATAATGGTCTGGTGGGTACTTGCTCTTACAATATGTTGTTGTGTGGATACGTGCTATGACACTGGTGTTAAATTGTTACTGAAAAGTGTGAGTGGTAGCCATGTGAATTAGTGTGGGGTGTGCTAAGTAAAAATTTAGTAGTTATAAAACTGGGTAGCTACAATAGACCACTTTGTGGTAACAGTGAATAGAGCACTGGAGTGAGACTCAGAAGACCTGGGTTCTAACCCCAGTTCTGCTACTAGCCTGCTGGGTGACCTTGGGAAGTAGTCCCCTCTCTGTGCCTCAGTTTCCTTATCTGATGATGGGGAATAATGACACTGACCTTCTTTGTAGATCACTGTGAGATTTACTGATGAAATCGCTGTGTAAGACCTAGGAGGAGGAGGAGTTGTTAATACAGAGCAATGATCTCGGATTGAGGCCTGCAGGCAGTATTGCAGTGGAAATAATTAAAACGATCCCACTTCCATCAGGCAGTCAGGAGAGATATCCTCTCAAATGTTGGTTACATAGATTTTAGCAATTCTAGATGGGTCTGCTGCTGATTTCCATGGGCTTCGGCTTGGCTCTGTGTGACTAATAAACACTATTGGTGTCCTGTGCCAGTTTATGCAGAACAATGGCTATAAAGGCAAATGAATGAAATCATCACCTCATCGGACAGTTCTGACCCCTCAGCTCTTAGGCACGCAGCCTGAGAAAAGCTGGAATGGGCAAACCCACATTCACAGACAGCTGCTTTTGTCATAAACTCTTAAAATGCTTCCCAGCTAACTCACTCAGAAAATCTACTGCCAGCCAGCTGTCAAATCCAAAATAGACCCAGTTCAAATCCAAACACCCCCCCCTTCTTTTTCCAAACTGCTGTCCTGAGTCACGTTTCAGGATTATGCAAATTCTGCTCTCCTCACTTCCTATTCTCTCTCTGCTGCTACAAATACACATAATTATTCTCCTGTGTAGCAGCATATGTCTGTGTGTTTTCCCCCCTTGTACAGTAGCAGTAATGTGCCCATTTATCAGGCCAGGCAGCCATTTATTGTTTCGTGTATTACTCATCAGTTGAACAATATTGGATTTGAAAAGCTTCACAGATTCAATGAAAATATTTTGAAATGTTTATTATTTGCATTACCGTAGCCCCTAGAATCCACAGCTGAGATCAGGGTCCCATTGTGCTAGGCTCTGTACAATCACACAGTAAGAGATAATGGTCCCAGCTCCAAAGTGCTTGCAGTGTAAAGGTTAGGAGAGGAGAGAGGCAAAGGGTATGTCCACTCTGCAAAGAAAACCCCAAGGCACCAAGTCTCAGGGGATGTCTACACAGGGATTAAAAAACCCATGGCTGGCCTGGATCAGCTGACTTTGGCTCACGGGGCTTGGACTCCAGGGCTGAAAAATCATTGTGTAGACATTTGGGCTTGGGCAGGAGCCCAAGCTCTGGAACCCTGTGAGGGTGAAAAGTACCAGAGCTTTTTTTTTTAGCCCAACAGCCCAAGTCCCATGAGCCTGAGTCAATTGACCCAGGTTCTGAGACTCGGTGGTGCAGGTTTTCCTGTGCAGTGTAGACATACCCAAAGGGATTTGCTGAAGGTCATGCACCCATAAAGCTGGTAGAAAAATTTCTGCCTGAACGGTTGGCCCTGGAAAAAATGTCGTTGTTTAGATTAAACTGCAATATTTCACATGAATGCATTGATTTTGACACAACTTTCAAAGGAAATGTACTAAAATGAATTGTTTGACTATCATTTTTTGTTTAGTTTTGACTTGTATTATTATAATGTTTTGACATTATCAAAATGAAACTTTTTGATGTTTCCAAATCAAAACGTTTTGGGATTTCTGTTCTGTGAGAATTTTTTGTGTTTGACTTTTGTTCTTAATTGGAACATACAGAACTTTTGAAGTGTTGGAATTTCCCGTGGGATGGAAATTCTGTTTTCCGACCAGATCTACACACCAGTTCATTGGTAGGCCTAGGAATAAGAACCCATGTCTTTTGCATCCGGGACTACTGCCCTGTCTACTGGATCACACTGTCTTTTTAAGATTTAGATTTAAAACAATTCTGTTTTCTTACTACCTCTGACTTGCTGCTGTGTCAGTCGCTGTATTTTGGGGGCCAGACTATGATCACAGGTGTGCAAAAGGGGGCACAATAGTTCAAGGACCCACTGCCTTTCAGTCCTCAGTGCAGTGGATCAGCACAATGGAATTCCTTGTGCTTAGGGAGGGCAAAGATTCTGTATGGCCAGTGCTGCTGATAGAAGTTACTAAGGGGTGAGGAGAGTTGGGGGCAGGTGGTTAGTGCGGAGCAGAGAGGAGCACTTCATCTACCTCACGGGTGTTGCAGCAGCCCTGTTCCACTAGCACTCTGTAGTGCTCCGTGTGGCATGGTACCTGGAGCTCCTACTGTGGTGGTGCATCCTCTCACCACCTCAAATGCCAGGCTGTGCCTTGGTCATGGTCAAGCCCTGAGTGTTTTATTTGTATAGCGCTGTGATACCCACAGAAGGTTTGGGATGGTTATTAATAATAGGCACTGCAGTTGAGATTTTTAAAGTAACTAGAGGATTTAAACACATGATTCCCATTGAAATTAATGGGGGTAATGTGACTAAATGCTAGCCAGCTTTGAAAATCTTTTTGAAAACTGTGTGGAGATTTTCCAGGTTCCAAAGTTCATAGAATCCACTCCATGTGACTGGCAATGTAACTTTTGTTCCCCACAGAGCCAACATTGCTATGGCAGAGTGAGCTGCCAGCAACAGCCCTAGCAGCTATGTTGTGACTGCAGATTCACTACTGCTGTTGAGGAAAGGGATGAGGCAAGCTTGATTTTTTTCAGATCCCAGGTTGATTTTTGTACTGCTGACAACTAGAGAACCATCTCTTAACCTGAACGCTGCGGTGGAAGCTAATGAGGCAGCGCTGGTGCCATATGTTCAATGACACACTGGCCGCCTTTTGGCTCTTGGTCGGGGACTATCCCAGCTTACCGCTGCAGTTGTGCTCGTTGGAGGCATTCGAGCTTATTCTGTTTCTATGAGTGAGAACTGCTGGGAGGGTTTTCTCCTTGAGGGCCCCATGATTTTGGAATTCACTTTTCAACCCAGACTGAAATACTGCTGCAAAGCTCATGGTTTTGGACAGGACGAGGGGGAGGGCTGGGTTTCTTTCTGGGGATCCGGAGTTTTGAAGGTCTCGTTTTGTAATTCTTTGCTCGCTGATCGAGTGGTGAGGGAGTTGCTGCTGGTTTGGTTTATTATGAATTACATATTGCGTGAATGGCAAGGGGCCTAGAGTCTGGAATTGGCTGGATGTTTAAACTGAATAAAATAAATATTGGGCCCCACTATGACTGACATTTTTTTTTCAGCCTAAGTATAACCACACTTTAAAGGATTGTGTGACATGAGGGCAAGTAGAAAATTTCCCCTTTCAGAAAAGGGGACAGTACTTTTCTGTCTATTTATATTTTTTGTACAGGTTGGGGCCAGATACGTTCCTTTGATCATGAATTGCAGCTCGTCTGTTACCAGCACTATTTCATACTTCATCTTCTTTTTTCCTTTTGATCTTTCTCTGTTACTCTTACAACTTGTGCTACGTGAGGGGAATAAGTAAATTTGAGACCTGCATTGGCACTAGAAAGGTAGATCTCTCCAGTTAGTAAATTACTTTAGTTGGATGTCTTGGAAGCTTGTCCAGGTCCCAGAGTTTAGTGGTTCTGCTGGATAGTAAAACTAAAAAGTTTGTCTGGCATGAATCTGACACCATCTGCATAGAATTTCTGTTGCACTTGGCTTGCCATGATTTGGTATGTTATAGAGCAAGTCAGTCTCACTAACATTCAGTTTCTAGGTCTTCAGGAGTAAACCGTAGAGATTATTGGAAAATTCAATGATTTTTCATTCTGATCTCCAGGACTCTAGTGTTCCAATTTATAGTTGATTATAGTCTAAATTTCAGCCCATAAGGGCTAAATGTTCCCCTCCTCCCCAATGGAAAAAACCCACAGGAGAGGGAAAATATATACGACAACCTAAATAAATCACCTGTGCAGAGAAATCAACTAAATTTCTTCTGAAGGCAGAAGAGCTTGCAGCTGCCCGGAGGGGGAAGGAGTTCTGTCCTAGAAATCCCACACTGTTTGCTAATCCGTAGGCACATTGGGACTCAACATTATGGATCACAAGATACCCATGCAGTGTCCCTGCCACATCAGAGATTTTTTTTTTCCTAGGCTTCCCCTCTTATTGGCAGCATGGCTTACCCAAGAGTAGAGCTGGTCAGGAATTCTCCAACAAAAGCCTGTTTTATTGGAAAATGCAGATTTCTCAAACTGAAATGTTTTGCAAAAATATATCTGGTTTGATGAGCTCCAGGCAGGGTTCCAACAGAAACCTGCCTGGTTTGCTCCTAGCTCAGCTGGTGGGCTGCTGGGGACCCCTGGGGGTCTGCTCTGCGGCAGGGAGTCTGGAAGCCTTGAGAACTCTAGGAGCAGGGAGCCCTGGCTCCCAAGGCTCCTGGCTCAGCCGTGGCCCCCACAGCTTTTAGGCTTCCAGCGTCACAATTTATGGAGCCTGTAAGCTAGTGCTGTCCTCTCCTCCACATCACCCAATTGGGACATGGCAGGAATTTGTTGGGGGTGCGGGGGGACATGTTCAGATTCAGTAGGGCCCTATAGGTCGATTTAGCTAAATCTAACTCGGCAAGCAAACAAACCATATATTTTAACAAGTCTGAGACCCTCACATATATAGATTAGCGATGCCAACTCTTATGATTTTATCACAAGTCTTGCAATACTTGGAGTTTATATTGAAGCTCCAATTCCTGAAATCGTATGATGTGAGAATCTCCGCTTTCATTTTTTTAAAGGAAACTTTCTAACCCTCATGGTTACAGAGGAAAAGCTTGAAAATGTGACCAAGTTCATGTCAAAGGCTCAAACTAGAAAGTGTTTTTTATTTTTATTTTTATATATATATACACACACACAAATTTTAAGCCAATCTCCTGATTTTTGGGGACTGACTTATTTGTGAGAATATGAGATTGGCAGTACTGAAACGATGTATGAGACTGTGCCCTGTCTTGACTTGGGAAAAGCATCCCATTAGAAAATGTGTTAACCACCATGTTATAACTAGCGTCATGTTAAACGCAATTTTGTTCTGAGTGTAGATGTGCTAGTTGATTGTGGTTAAAGCCAACTGCAACCAGCTAGCAGGGTTTTAAGCTCCCTGTTAACCCTGGGTTCTAAATTGAGTTTAGCATTGTATGAGTTAGAAAATGTGTCAATTAACACATTTTCGAAGATGATGTAGACGTGGCCCTTGATTAGAGCAGGATGACTGGATAGCTCAGGGAGTTAATAATAGGATGCTCAGCATCTCATCTTTAAGACCCTGCATCAACTTTGACCCCAGGTGAGTAGTGAACAAAAGTCATTACAATCTGTCATCTGCTTGCTGGCTTATATTAAACAAAATGGTGGGATGTGAGTGCCATTTTTTGTTTTTGTTTTACTGATGAAAC
This sequence comes from Trachemys scripta elegans, assembly GCF_013100865.1. NCBI lineage: Eukaryota > Metazoa > Chordata > Testudines > Emydidae > Trachemys > Trachemys scripta. The sequence continues at coordinate 121,099,996 of NC_048298.1, forward strand.
AAGTCAGTGGCTGAGCCAGGGAGACCTCTTAGGTCTCCTTATTCCCAGTCTTGCACTTTGGTCACAAGATTAAACTTCCCCTTGAATTTTCATCTATATTGTTTATTTCTAGAACTGTTTACAAATCGCTCTTAAATTAAGGTGTATGTGGACTGTAAATTATGATTTTACATTATTTATATAGTAGCTTCAACATTTTGTACCATCTTAAACTGATTACAAGTTCCTAGGTGGAGGGATTTCGTACAACTCCGTTTCTATCAATGGGGGTCGGGTCATTGTGCAAGCATGTACCAGCTTCATCTGTCTGAAGCAGCACTAAGGTACACCCCTGGCTTGAACTGGTTTCCATCATATACAGGGTTTAAGAACATAAGAATGTCTCTACTGGGTCAGATCAAAGGTCCATCTAGCCCAGTATCCTGTCTACTGGCAGTGGCCAGTGCCAGATGCCCCAGAAGGAATGAACAGAACAGGTAATCATCAAGTGATCCATCCCATGTTGCTCATTCCCAGCTTCTGGCAAACAGAGGCTAGGGACACCATTCCTGCCCATAGGCGCCAACTCTGGGGTGGAGCACCCCTGGGGAAAAATTGGTGGGTGCTTAGCACCCACCGGCAGCTCCCCCAGCTCACCTCCGCTCTGCCTCTGCCTCCTCCCCTGGGCGCACCACCTCATCCTGCTTCTCTCCCCCCCGCCCCAGCGCTTGTGCCGCGAAATAGCTGATTTGCACAGCAAGCGCTGGGGGGGGGGGCGGGAGGAGGGGGAATGCGGCGTTCTTGGGGAAGAGGCCGAGGTGGGGATTTGGGGAAGGGGTCCAATAGGGGCAGGGAGGGGGTGGAGTTGGGGCGGGGACTTTGGGAAAGGGGTTGGAATGGGGGCGAGGCAGAGGCGGAGAAAGGGTGGAGTCGGGCGGGGCGGGGGTGAGCGAGCACCCACTGGTGGTGGGGAAAGTTGGGGCCTATGTTCCTGCCCATCCTGGCTAATAGCCATTGATGGACCTATCCTCCATGAATTTATCTAGTTCTTTTTTGAACCTTGGTATGGTCCTAGCCTTCACAACATCCTCTGGCAAGGAGTTCCACAAGTTGACTGTGTGCTGTGTGAAGAAATACTTTTATTTGTTTTAAATCTGCTGCCTATTAATTTTCACTTGGTGACCCCTAGTTCTTGTGTTATGAGAAGTAGTAAACAACATTTCCTTATCTACTTTCTCTATACCAGTCATGATTTTATAGACCTCAATCATATCTCCCCTTAGCAGTCTCTTTTCCAATTATTCATTTTATGCCTCGTGTAACCCAGTTTGGTTCAATGGCTCTGAGCAGCCCCACTATAAAAATTGTTCTTCTTAGAGTGCTTGCTCATAGCTATTCCAGTTAGGTGTGTGCATGCTGCGTGCACGGCCATCGGAAAGCTGTTCCCTAGCAGCATCTGTTGGGTTGGCTGTGGAGCCCTCTGGAGTGGTACCTGCATGGTGCTCAATATATACCCGTGCTGAGCTGGCGCCCCCTCAGTTCCTTCTTACTGCCTGTGACAGTTGTTGGAACTGTGGTGTCTTGCTCTGCAAGTTCTCCACGTTCCCTAGTTCTATAGATAGTTGTTGTTAGTTTGGTTTGTAGTTCTTGTTTTGGGTTTTATTTAGTGTTAGTCGGGGTGGGGGGGGTTATCCTCCACCCTGACTTTTCTTCTCAGGGGCTCCATGCCCAAGTCCCCAGGATTCAAGGCCTGCAGGTCCTACTCTAAGCCCATGCCAATGGGTGACCCCCATGACTCTTGCCTAAAGTTTCTGGGGGAGGCTCATCAAGCTGAAAAGTGCAGGATCTGCAAGGGGTTTAGTCCTTGGACTAAAAAGGAGCAGGACTTTCACTTGAAGCAGCTCCTTATGGAGGCGGCACTTAGTCCCCAGCCTCCTTCGGTGCGGCAAGACCCGGCAATGAGCTCTTCGTCACTGGTGTTCCTGGCCCAGGTACCGAGCCAAGAAATCTGTAGAGCGGCGACTTGGTCCTTGGTGCATACCTTCGCCTTGCACTATGCCATCGTCCAGCATGCCAGGGACGACGCAGCCTTCGGTAGAGTGGTACTGCAGTCAGCACTTCTTCACTACGACCCCACCGCCTAGGTAAGGCTTGGGAATCCCCTAATTGGAATCGATATGAGCGAGCACTCAAAGAAAAAAAAAAACGGTTACTCACCTTTGTAACTGTTCTTCGAGATGTGTTGCTCATTCCAAACCGGCCCCCCTTCCCCTCTGTTGGAGTAGCTGGCAAGAAGGAACTGAGGGGGCGCTGGGTCAGCAGGGGCAGGGCCGGCACAACCCATTAGGCGACCTAGGCGGTCGCCTAGGGCGCTACAGTTTGGGGGGCGGCAACCGCGGCGGTATTTCGGCAGCTCCACAGCTGACCCAATGGCTGCCACTAGGGGTTGAACTTGCCATCTCTTTATCACCCATGCTTCTGCACCACACAGCATTGTGGGTTGCACCATTAGTCTCTACTGTCTCAGTGGCATCCACTTGTCACAGGCTACCTCTGAGAGACTGTTCCACACCCTTCAAACGCTCCACAATCTGGACTGTATCTCATGTTCAAGCTCACTGTCATAGAATCATAGACTTTAAGGTCAGAAGGGACCATTATGATCATCTAGTCTGACCTCCTGCACAACGCAGGGGACTGAATCTCACCCACCCACTCCTGTATCAAACCTGTGTCTGAGCCATTGAAGTCTTCAAATCATGGTTTAAAGACTTCAAGATGCAGAGAATCTTCCAGCAAGTGACCCGTGCCCCATGCTGCAGAGGAAGGCGAAAAACCCCAAAGGTCTCTGCCAATCTGCCCTGGAGGAAAATTTCCTTCCTGACCCCAAATACGGTGATCAGCTAAACCCTGAGCATGTGGGCAAGACTCACCAGCCAGACACCCAGGAAAGAATTCTCTGTAGTAACTCAGATCCCACCCCATCTAACATCCCATTACAGGCCATTGGGCATATTTACCGCTAATAGTCAAAGACCAATTAATTGCCAAAATTAGGCTATCCCATCATACCATCCCCTCCATAAACTTACCAAGCTTAGTCTTGAAGGGAGAGGGATACCTCAGTGATTTGAGCATTGGCCTGCTAAACCCAGGGTTGTGAGTTCAATCCTTGAGGGGGCCATTTAGGGATCTGGGACAAAAATCTATCTGGGGATTGGTCCTGCTTTGAGCAGGGGGTTGGACTAGATGACCTCCTGAGGTCCCTTCCAACCCTGATATTCTATGATTCTATGTCTTTCCCACCCCCCAGTACTCCTCCTGGAAGGCTGTTCTAGAACTTCACTCCTCTGATAGTTAGAAACCTTCATCTAATTTCAAGTCTAAACTTCCTGATGGCCAGTTTATATCCATTTGTTTTTGTATCCACATTGGTACTGAGCTTAAATAATTCCTCTCCCTCCCTGGTATTTATTCCTCTGATGTATTTGTAGAGTGCAATCATCTCTCCCTTCAGCTTTCTTTTGGTTAGGCTAAACAAGCCAAGCTCTTTGAGTCTCCTTTCATAAGACAGGTTTTTCATACCTTGGATCATCCTAGTAGCCCTTCTCTGTACCTGTTCCAGTTCGAATTCATCCTTCTTAAACATGGGAGACCAGAACTGCACACAGTATTCCAGATGAGGTCTCACCAGTGCCTTGTATAATGGTACTAACACCTCCTTATCTCTATTGGAAACACCTTGCCTGATGCATCCCAAGACCGCATTAGCTTTTTTCACGGCCATATCACATTTGCGGCTCATAGTCCTCCTGTGATCAACCAATACTCCGAGGTCCTTCTCCTCCTCTGTTACTTCCAACTGATGCGTCCTCAGCTTATAACAATAATTCTTGTTATTAATACCTAAATGCATGACCTTGCACTTTTTACTGTTAAATTTCATCCTAGTATGATATCCCGGTCCTTCTCTGTATTGGCAATACCTCCCAGCTTTGTATCATCCACAAACTTTATTAGCACATTCCCACTTTTTGTGCCAAGGTCAGTAATGCCGTGACCCAACTGCCAACGTACTTGAACAGGTCCGTCTGGTTTAGTCTCACTCCATTAATCTGTGCAATTTCCCTATAGCACCTCTACTGATCCCCAAAATGTCAGTCTTAGTCATGCACATTTTCATCCCATGCCAGCTTAGCTGGTCATACCATTGGTTTACAATTTCCTCTAGGGCTTCTTTTGAGGATGCCCTTATTGTTATGTCATCTGCTTATAGCTGCTGCTTACCTTTTCCCATTAGGACCTTCCTGCTGACATGGTACATCAATATAATAAAAAGCAGTGAATTTAGGGCTCACCCCTGGTGCAGTCCAACTTTCACTTCAAAAGGACTTACCATTCCCAAACATGTTTGGAGCACTGCTTAGGTGAGCTGTACAGAGCATTCACCGTAGTCATTAAATCCTCAAATATGTCATATTTCCTCAGCACTGATGTGAACATCTTGTTGTTGGTTGTTGTATGCCTTTTCTAGGTCTATAAATGCCCAGAAGCTATCCTGCTAGTACTCTTAGATCACTGTCAGACTTCATTTTACCACTGATAGGCTCACTGTTGCATAGAACACTTATCAAGCCATTTGTTTAATGTGGCTGTTAAGAGGATGCAATGCTCCCCAGGGGAATCCAGGGTTGTGTGGCACATCACCACCATCTGCCCTTAGCGTTAAGCAGTCTCAGCTGTGTCTGTGGTGGATCCGCTCCCTGAAACCACCAGCCCCTGGCAGTACAAGCACTTTCTTCCAGCCCCCGAATACTCAGCGCATTCCCTGCCGTGTCCAGCTCCTATCCATGGAACACTCTCACAGAATTATCAGGCCTGCTGTTCCTAGAGCACGAGATATATTTTATAATGAAAGAAGAAAAAGTAAATTATCAAAGAACAGATTCAAGTGATTGTAAGAATATTAAAAAACAAATGGTTACATACACAACAAAATCATAATACACTTTCTAGAGACTAAACCGGACTAACAGGTTAACC